>NC_141691.1:712013555-712096055 GCF_964263255.1 Lissotriton vulgaris
CTCGGTGACCAGATGGCCCTGCGGGCTGGGTGACCAGATGGCCCTGCGGGCTGGCAGCCAGGCTACCTCCAACTTTTGTCCCTCCCAAGAGTTCTGTAAGCCTTATAGTCGAGAAAAATGGGCTCCCCGGGCAGGCAGTCAGAAAAGTGGACGTGGCCTGGGCTTAACCCTCCTTGGGTCCAGCCAAGGGTCCGTGCGCTGGGGACGGGGCTTCCAGGGAGGCTCTCCCCGGCCTGGCTAGGGTTCGGAAGGTGGGACCGGGCCCAGGGCTTGAGCTCCGTCCGTCCGGCCCCGGGGTGCATGAACCCCCCCATCCTGCAAGCCATCAGAGGGTCCGGGCGCTGGGGACGGGGCTCCACTGGGGCCCGGGGAGGCTCTCCCCGGTCTGGCTAGGGTTTGGAAGATGGGACCGGGCCCAGGGCTTGAGCTCCGTCTGGCCGGGCCTGGGGTGCGTGAGCCCCCATCCTGTAAGCCATCAGAGAGTCCGGGCGCTGGGGATGGGGCTTCACCGGGGCCCGGGGAGGCTCTCCCCGACCTGGCTAGGGTTCAGAAGCTGGGACCGGGCCCGGGGCTTGAGCTTCGTCCGGCTGGCCCCGGGGTGCGTGAGCCCCCCCATCCTTTAAGCCATCAGAGGGCCCGGGTGCTGGGGATGGGGCTCCACCGGGGCCCAGGGAGGCTCTCCCAGGCCTGGTTAGGGTTCAGAAGCTGGGACCGGGCCCGGAGCTTGAGCTCCATCCATCCGTCCCCGTGGTGCGTGAGCCCCCCCCCGTCCTGCAAGCCATCAGAGGTCCGGGTGCTGGGGACGGGGCTCCATTGGGCAGGCGGGAGCCCTCCAGTGGAGACTCGGGGCAGGCAGATTGGCGTCATTTCGGTCCCGGCCATCTGGTCGCCCCCTCTCGCCTCGGCCATCTGGTCGCCCCCAATGCTTTCCTGTGGCGCAACCAGATGTCTGGGCTTCCCTGGAAGTCCCGATTAGGTGCCATTTGCCTCCTGGATCCCAGGCAGGGCTCCATGAGGTAAGGCACGTTTGCGCCCTGGGTCCCCTCTGTCACCTCGAGTGCACGGATTACAAGAAAGGGGGGTAATTTTCCTCCGGTTTGCTAGGGGCAAGGGTATGCCCGGACACCCACCTGGGGCTGGTGGTTCCCTGCCGGGGACCAGATTGGCTGTCTTCCCGGGCAACACCTCCCAGGCGTCTGGGGCTCCCTCCTCTGGCCCGCAGCATGGCAAAGTACCCGGGACAGGCTCCATGGGTCCTGGGCCCTGCAACCCCGGAGCCCCGGAGCCCCGGAGCCCCGGAGCCCCACAGCTCCCGGGCCCTGCAGCCCCAGAGCCCTGCAGCCCCGGAGCGCTGCAGCCCCGGAGCGCTGCAGCCCCAGAGCCCCGGAGCCCTGCAGTCCCTGGAGCCCTGCAGCCCCGGAACCCTGGAGACCCGCAGCCCTGCAGCCCCGGAACGTGGGCAAGCGGGAGCCCTACCACGAAGGCCTCGGGATGGGCAGATGAGGAGACCTTTTGGTCCCAGCCATCTGGTCGCCCTTCTCCCCTTGGCCATCCGGTCGCCCACAATGCTTTCTTATGGAGCGACCAGATGGCAGGACTTCCTTGGAAGTCCCGATGAGGTGCCATTCGCCTCCCGGATCCGAGCTAGGGCTCCAGGAGGTCAGGCACATTCGCACCTAGGGTCCCCTGAGCCTCGCGGTGTGCACTTGTTCCCAGAAAGAGGGGTAGCCTTCCTCCGGATTACTAAGGACAAGGTACTCTGGGACCCCACTCAGCCTAGCGGTCCTCAGCTGGCAGCTAGATGGGCCAGGATGCCGTCCAGCCCCGGGTCCGTCCCTGGGTCTGCCGCGTGGCAGGATGCCCTGGATAGGGTCTGGGAGGGCCCGGGCATGGGGTCCCCGTCCCCCCCGGCCTGCCCCACTTCCCGGTACAGTGGGGGTTCCGTTGTGCCCAGAGAGCCTGGCTGGGTTCAGGAGCTCCGTCCGGGGCTCAGTCCTGGGTCCTGCCGCGTGGCAGGGTGTCCGTGACAGGGTCCGGAGGGCCCGGGAAAGATTCTCCTGTGCTTCTGGGCCTGGGAACCCCGGTGGGATCCAGGGGCCCCGCTGGGCCCCGGGTGGGGTGCTCAAGCCCAGGGCCCTGTCCCCCAGCCTGCCGCACTGCCAAAGGTCGGGGACGGGGTTCCATGGTGCCCAGAGAGCCTCCCCGTGCTTGGCTGGGTTCAGGAGCTCCGTCAGGGGCCCCTGAGGGCCCCTGGGAGGGTGGCCTTCCTACCCGGGGCTCCGTCCTGGGTCCAGCCGCGTAGCAGGGTGCCAGTGATGGGGTCCGGGGAGGCTTCTCCTGTGCCTCGGGCCTGGGAACCTCAGCGGGGTCCAGGGGCCCCGCTGGGCTCCGGGTGGGGTGCTCTGGACCAGGGCTCTGTCCCCCGGCCTAGTGCCCTGTCCCCCGGCCTGCTGCACTACCAAAGGCCCGGGAAGCCTCCCCGTGCTTGGCTGGGTTCAGGAGCTCCGTCCGGGGCCCCTGAGGGCCCCTGGGAGGGTGGCCTTCCTACCCGGGGCTCCGTCCTGGGTCCAGCCGCGTAGCAGGGTGCCAGTGATGGGGTCCGGGGAGGCTTCTCCTGTGCCTCGGGCCTGGGAACCTCAGCGGGGTCCAGGGGCCCCGCTGGGCTCCGGGTGGGGTGCTCTGGACCAGGGCTCTGTCCCCCGGCCTAGTGCCCTGTCCCCCGGCCTGCTGCACTACCAAAGGCCCGGGAAGCCTCCCCGTGCTTGGCTGGGTTCAGGAGCTCCGTCCGGGGCCCCTGAGGGCCTTTGGGAGGGTGGCCTCCCCACCCGGTGGTCCGTCCTGTGTCCTGGCGCATGGCAGGGGGCCTGGGACGGGGTCCAGAGGGCCCGGAGTAGGCTTCCCCTGCGCCTCCGGGCCTGGGAGCCCCGGCTGGGTCCATGGGCCCTGCCGGGCCCTGGGTTGCATGCTCGAGCCCAGGGCCCTGTCCCCCCGGCCTGCCGCACCGCCAAATGCCCGGGACAGGGGTTCTGTAGTGTCCGGGGAGCCTCCCCTTGCTCGGCTGGCTTCAGGAACCCCGTCCGGGGCCCCTGAGGGCCCCGGGAGGGTGGCCTCCCCACCCGGGGCTCTGTCCTGGGTCCTGCCACGCGGCAGGGTGCCCAGGACGGGGTCCTGAGGCTCCAGGCGGCTTCCCTTTCGTGCCCGGCCATCTGGTCGCCCAGATCCCCTCGGCCATCTGTTTGCCCGGATCCCATCAGCCATCTGGTCGCCCGCAATGCTTTCTTGTGCAGAATTGCAAATTTTGCAATTTCGCGAGTGCGAGATTGTTGCTGCCCGCCGCTTCTACGTGTTTGCAATTGTTTACTCCCGCGATGCGTGATCACGAGCCTTTATGACGTACTCGCGTTGACAAACTCTCGCTGTGCAAGGTGGCGGGCGCGATGACGTAATCGCAGTCGACAAACTCCTGCGGGATCACTCAGCAAGATCCAAAATGGTGCAGCACACGCAAACATGGAGTAAAACAACTCTTCAAACGTTGAATGACGTTAAGTGAACGCCGTGCGCCGCAATATTGTATTTGTCAAGCGCGACCAAGCAAAAAAATCTGCTGCGTGCGAATTGGCGAAATTTCGGCAAATTCGCGAGGATTTGCGGATCGCGAATTTGCCGAAAAATCCGCAAATTCCGCGAGCGGAACTGATTTTACGCCCATGCTTAGTGTCCAGACAGCTTCCCTTTCGTGCCCGGCCATCTGGTCTCCCAGATCCCCTCGGCCATCTGGTCGCCCGGATGCCCTCGGCCATCTGGTCGCCCGCAATGCTTTCCTATGGGGCGACCAGATGGCCGGACTTCCCTGGAAGTCCCGATGAGGTGCTATTCACCTCCCGGATCCATGCGAGGGCTCCAGGAGGTCAGGTACTTTCACGCCTTGGGTCCCCTGAGCCTCGCGATGCGCACTTTTTCCCAGAAAGAGGGGTAGCCTTCCTCCGGATTACTAGGGACAAGGTACTCTGGGACCCCTCACGGCCTAGCAGTCCTCAGTCCTCAGCCGGCAGCTGGCTGGGCCAGGATGCCACCTCAGCCCTGGGTACATCCCTGGGCCTGCCGCGTGGCAGGAAGCCCTGGATGGGGTCCAGGAGGGCCCGGGGAGGCATCCCCTGTGCCTCCGGGCTCCTGGCTTGAGAGCCCGGAGGTGCTCTTGGCCTTGTCCCCGGCCTGCTACGCTACCAAAGGCCCGGGACAGGGTTCAGTGGTGCCCGGGGAGCCTCCCCTTGCTCGGCTGGGTTCAGCAGCTCCGTCCAGGGCGCTCCGTCCAGGGCCCCTGAGGGGCCCGAGGAGGGCGGCCTCCCCACCCAGGGCTCCATCCTGGGTCCTGCCGCATGGCAGGGTTCCTCGGACAGGGTCTGGAGGGCCCGAGGTAGGCTTCCCCTGCACCTCCAGGCCTGGGAGCCCCGGCTGGGTCCAGGGGCCCCACCAGGCCCCGGGTCGGGTGCTCGGGCTTAGGGCCCTGTCCACCCAGCCTGCGGCACTGCCAAAGGCCCGGGACTGGGGTTCCGTGGTGCCCGGGGAGCCTCTCTTTGCTCGGCTGGCTTCAGGGGCCCTGGGGAGGGTGGCCTCCCCACCCGGGGCTCCGTCCTGGGTCCAGCCTTGTGGCAGGGTACCCGGGACGGGGTCCGGAGGGTCCAGGCTTCCCTTTCGTGCCCGGCCATCTGGTCGCCCAGATCGCCTCGGCCATCTGGTTGCCTGCAATGCTTTCCTATGGGGCGACCAGATGGCCGGACTTCCCTGGAAGTCCCGATGAGGTGCCATTCGCCTCCCGGATCCCAGCCAGGGCTCCAGGAGGTCGGGCACGTTCGCGCCTAGGGTCCCCTGAGCCTCGCAGTGCGCACTTGTTCCCAGAAAGAGGGGTAGCCTTCCTCCGGATTACAAGGGACAAGGGACTCTGGGACCCCTCTCGACCTAGCGGTCCTCAGCCGGCAGCTGGACGGGCCAGGATGCCGCCCCAGCCCCGGGTCCGTCCCTGGGCCTGCCGCGTTGCGGGAAGCCCTGGATGGGGTCTGAAAGGGCCTGGGGAGGCATCCCCTGCGCCTCCGGGCTGCCGGCGGGGGCCAGGGGCCTGGCCGGGCCCTGGGTCGGGTGCCCCGGCTCCGGGCCCCATCCCCCGGCCTGCCGTAGTGCCAAAGCCGGGAACGGGGTTCCGTTGGCCCGGGGAGCCTCCCCTTGCATGGCTGGGTTCAGGAGCTCTGTCAAGGGGCCTCTGAGGGGCCCCGGGGAGGGTGGCCTCCCCACCCGGGGCTCCGTCCTGGGTCCTGCTGCGAAAGCAGGGTGCCTAGGATGGGGTCCGGAGGGCCCGGGGTAGGCTTCCCCTGCGCCTCTGGGCCTGGGAGCCCCGGCTTGGTCCATAGAATGTGTTGCATTTGCAAATGAATCTCTATCTAGTATGGATCATGAATTTTAACACAAAATATGGGAAATATTTCGAAATAATTGAGATTTTTTTATTTAAAGCATGCATTTAATCAATGAACGATTAGCAGACCACAGGGCAGTGGCATGATGTTAGCTGTATGCTGCACTTGTAATTATGGATCCAGATTGTATGGTTTTAGAATTATGGGCCAAAACGTAAGGCATACTTTTTCAAATATATGATGTAATTGAAAAACATCATACATTCAACGTCACATTTCGAATATGCCACATACATGATACTTCACATGGTATGTAGAACAAGACTAGGAACAATTTTCTGTTTACATTATGTCTCTATCATATATAGATTGTGAATTATAGCAGAAAGCGTAAAGTGTTTTTACAACATAATTGAAAGTGAAAAAGAAAAACCTACCTGAAGGTTACGCTTGATTTGTACCGTGTCCCTATAAGCCACAAACTTCAGAGTTCACACTATATAGTGTACATGTCCTAGCTACATTCTGAAATTTAAATTAAGTCAGTACCTCAAACGCTTCCAGACTTATAGTGCACAACATAGTCTGTAGTATATCCTATCCATTTCAATTGGGTGACCAGATGGCCGCAAATTGAAAATTGCGTTGTATGGATTCTTATTGCGTTGTATGTAACCCTGGGCGGAGTTCGCGGAGTGGGGCTTCGCGGAGCTACGCGAAGTGGGCGAGAAACTACGCCCACCTCCGCACTCCGCGTAGCCCCACTCCGCAAACACCACTGGCCGCCAGCCCCGCCACCCGCCTCCCTCCCGCCCTCCCTAAATACTTTGAAATAAAGGAATAAAATAATTTAAAAAGCACTTACCTTGCCGCCGCTGCCAGAATTATAGTGCACAACATAGTCTATAGTATTTCCTATTCATTTCAAATGGGTGACCAGATGGCCGCAAATTGAAAATTGCGTTGTATGGATTCATATTGCGTTGTATGTACCTTGTGTGTAAGCCACATGCATTTAAAATGGCACAATGTAGTAGGATATGCTTTAGAATGTGTTGCAGTTGGAAATCAAGCTCTATTTAGTATGGATCATGACTGATGACACAAGATACGTGACTCATTTTGCAAAAACTGGAGGCAAATTTTAAAAAATGTGCGTTTAATCACTGAAAGATTCTAACCATTTCTAAGCATGGCACATGCATGAAAATGATCGAAAAACACACAAAAATCACCACAATCCAATGCCATCCATGCCCTCCATGATGTTTACATTAAAAAGACCCCACAGAAAGACTCAGTCCATGCACCACTGAATACCCCTCGGCAAAAGGCCCCAACAACAGCCCAAAAATCGAAAAACACACAATAATCACCACAATCCAATGCCAATTATGCCCTCAATCATGTTCAAATTCAAGACACCCCACAGAAAGACTAGGCCCATGCACCACTGAGTACCCCTGAGAATAATGGATGAAATCATGGTAGACTGGGTGCAGGCCTATGGCACAACAAAGCACAATGCCTGGCTTCAAAATGGCCTCTAGACCCCCACCACATGGCCAGGCCCTGCCTGTACCAGTCCTCAAAATGGCCCCCACCCACATGGACAGGCCCCATCAACACCCCAAAAAATCAAAAAACACACAAAAATCACCACAATCCAATGTCATCCATGCCCTCCATGATGTTTACATTAAGGAGACCCCACAGAAAGACTCAGTCCATGCACCACTGAGTACCCCTGGGCAAAAGGCCCCAACAACAGCCCAAAAATCGAAAAACACACAAAAATCACAACAATCCAATGCCATCCATGCCCTCAATCATGTTCAAATTTAAGACACCCCACAGAAAGACTAGGCCCTTGCACCACTGAGTACCCCTGGGCATAATGGATGAAAGCATGACAGACTGGGTGCATGCCTATGGCACAACAAAGCACACTGCCTGGCTTCAAAATGGCCCGTAGACCCCCACCACATGGCCAGGCCCTGCCTGTACCAGTCCTCAAAATGGCCCCCACCCACATGGACAGGCCCCATCAACACCCCAAAAACATCGAAAAACGCACAAAAATCACCACAATCCAATGCCATCCATGCCCTCCATGATGTTTACATTAAAGAGACCCCAACAGAAAGACTCAGTCCATGCACCACTGAGTACCCCTGGGCAAAAGGCCCCAACAACAGCCCAAATATCGAAAAACGCACAAAAATCACAACAATCCAATGCCATCCATGCCCTCAATTATGTTCAAATTCAAGACACCCCACAGAAAGACTAGGCCGATGCACCACTGAGTACCCCTGGGCATAATGGATGAAAGCATGACAGACTGAGTGCAGGCCTATGGCACAACAAAGCACACTGCCTGGCTTCAAAATGGCCCCTAGACCCCCACCACATGGCCAGGCCCTGCCTGTACCAGTCCTCAAAATGGCCCCCACCCACATGGACAGGCCCCATCAACACCCCAAAAACATCGAAAAACACACAAAAATCACCACAATCCAATGCCGTCCATGCCCTCCATGATGTGTACATTAAAGAGACCCCACAGAAAGACTCAGTCCATGCACCACTGAGTACCCCTGGGCAAAAGGCCCCAACAAAAGCCCAAAAAAGGAAAAACACACAAAAATCACAACAATCCAATGCCATCCATGCCCTCAATCATGTTCAAATTCAAGACACCCCACAGAAAGACTAGGCCCTTGCACCACTTAGTACCCCTGGGCATAATGGATGAAAGCATGGCACACTGGGTGCATGCCTATGGCACAACAAAGCACACTGCCTGGCTTCAAAATGGCCCGTAGACCCCCACCACATGGCCAGGCCCTGCCTGTACCAGTCCTCAAAATGGCCCCCACCCACATGGACAGGCCCCATCAACACCCCAAAAACATCGAAAAACGCACAAAAATCACCACAATCCAATGCCATCCATGCCCTCCATGATGTTTACATTAAAGAGACCCCAACAGAAATACTCAGTCCATGCACCACTGAGTACCCCTGGGCAAAAGGCCCCAACAACAGCCCAAATATCGAAAAACGCACAAAAATCACAACAATCCAATGCCATCCATGCCCTCAATTATGTTCAAATTCAAGACACCCCACAGAAAGACTAGGCCGATGCACCACTGAGTACCCCTGGGCATAATGGATGAAAGCATGACAGACTGAGTGCAGGCCTATGGCACAACAAAGCACACTGCCTGGCTTCAAAATGGCCCCTAGACCCCCACCACATGGCCAGGCCCTGCCTGTACCAGTCCTCAAAATGGCCCCCACCCACATGGACAGGCCCCATCAACACCCCAAAAACATCGAAAAACACACAAAAATCACCACAATCCAATGCCGTCCATGCCCTCCATGATGTGTACATTAAAGAGACCCCACAGAAAGACTCAGTCCATGCACCACTGAGTACCCCTGTGCAAAAGGCCCCAACAAAAGCCCAAAAATGGAAAAACACACAAAAATCACAACAATCCAATGCCATCCATGCCCTCAATCATGTTCAAATTCAAGACACACCACAGAAAGACTAGGCCCATGCACCACTGAGTACCCCTGGGCATAATGGATGAAAGCGTGGCAGACTTGGTGCAGGCCTATGGCACAACAAAGCACACTGCCTGGCTTCAAAATGGCCCCTAGACCCCCACCACATGGCCAGGCCCTGCCTGTAGCAGTCCTCAAAATGGCCCCCACCCACATGGACAGGCCCCATCAACACCCCAAAAACATCGAAAAACACACAAAAATCACCACAATCCAATGCCATCCATGCCCTCCATGATGTTTACATTAAAGAGACCCCACAGAAAGACTCAGTCCATGCACCACTGAGTTCCCCCGGGCAAAAGGCCCCAACAACTGCCCAAAAATCGAAAAACACGCAATAATCACCACAATCCAATGCCAATTATGCCCTCAGTCATGTTCAAATTCAAGACACCCCACAGAAAGACTAGGCCCCTGCACCACTGAGTACCCCTGAGAATAATGGATGAAATCATGGCAGACTGGGTGCAGGCCTATGGCACAACAAAGCACAATGCCTGGCTTCAAAATGGCCCCTAGACCCCCACCACATGGCCAGGCCCTGCCTGTACCAGTCCTCAAAATGGCCCCAACCCACATGGACAGGCCCCATCAACACCCCAAAAAATCGAAAAACACACAAAAATCACCACAATCCAATGTCATCTATGCCCTCCATGATGTTTACATTAAAGAGACCCCACAGAAAGACTCAGTCCATGCACCACTGAGTACCCCTGGGCAAAAGGCCCTAACACCCAAAAACACACTAAAATCACCACAATCCAATGCCATCCATGCCCTAAATGATGTTGAAATTCAACAAAACAGTTGTATCATGCACCCATAACTAACCCTGTTCCTACTGGATACTAAGGCTACCCACAATATATTTTATTTTATGTTCTGAAAAAGTTTCACAATTGTAGTTGCAGCAACTGTAATGCCCCAAACAAACAACATCAACTTACTTGTGAAATTTCTAATCCAAAAGTGATCCAAAGAAAGTCAAAAAGGCCTCAAATCCAAATATCCAGCAGCATCCACAAAAAGTCATCCTTCCAGGTCAAGATCCAAATCAAAGTGACCAGGACATGAACAAAGCACAGGGAGGAGCCTGCTGGACAGGAACAGGAAGTTGGAGACTGTGGGGCACTTCCTTCCTCCTATCCCCCCCCAAAATGAACTCCTTGCAAAAAAAGTGCAGGCAAATGTCAACCTGAGGAGTTATTCTGATAAAAATCATCATTTTCAGAAGGTTTATGCTGCCTGCTGGTGGATTTCTTGTGCAGAATTGCAAATTTTGCAATTTCGTGAGTGCGAGATTGTTGTTGCCCGCCGCTTCTACGTGTTCCCAATTGTTTACTCCCGCGATGGGTGATCACGAGCCTTTATGACGTACTCGCGTTGACAAACTCTCGCTGTGCAAGGTGGCGGGCGCAATGACGTAATCGCGGTCGACAATCTCCCGCGGGATCACGCAGCAAGATCCAAAATGGTGCAGCACACGCAAATATGGAGAAAAACATCTCTTCAAACGCTGAATGACGGTAAGTGAACGTGGCGCGCCGCAATATTGTATTTGTCAAGCGCGACCAAGCAAAAAAATCTGATGCGTGCGAATTTGCGAATTTTCGGCCAATTCGCGAGAATTTGCGGATCGCGAATTTGCTGAAAATCCGCAAATTCCGCAAGCGGAACTGATTTTACGCCCATGCTTAGTGTCCAGACAGCTTCCCTTTCGTGCCCGGCCATCTGGTCTCCCAGATCCCCTCGGCCATCTGGTCGCCCGGATCCCCTCGGCCATCTGGTCGCCCGGATCCCCTCGGCCATCTGGTCGCCAGCAATGCTTTCCTATGGGGCGACCAGATGGCCAGACTTCCCTGGAAGTCCCGATGAGGTGCCATTTGCCTCGGGGATCCCAGCGAGGGCTCCAGGAGGTCGGGTACTTGGCCGCCTTAGGTCCCCTCTGTCACCTCGTGTGCACGGATTACAAGAAAGGGGGGTAATTTTCCTCCGGATTACTAGGGAGAGGGTCAGTCAGACCTCCGTGAGGTCTGGCGATTCTGAATCAGGGGAAGGCAGGACCTGGGCCCGCCCGCCGGGGCCCCCAGGGGCCCGGGGACGCTCCTGCCTCTCAGCCCCTTGCCGATGGTCGTTTTTCTCCGAGTTTGCTCAGGCTGACCTCTGTGAGGTCCGGCCATGCTGAGAGGGGGAAGGCAGTCCTGGGGCCCACCCGCTGGGGCCCCCAGGGGCCCGGGCACACTCCTGCCTCTCAGTCCCTTGCCGATGGTCGTTTTTCTCCGAGTTTTCTCAGGCAGTCCTCCGTGAGGTCTGGCCATGCTGAGAGGGGGAAGGCAGCCCCGGGGCCCACCAGCCGGGGCCCCCAGGGGCCCGGGGACGCTCCTGCCTCTCAGCCCCTTGCTGATGGTCATTTTTCCCCGAGTTTTCTCAGGCAGTCCTCTGTGAGGTCTGGCCATGCTGAGAGGGGGAAGGCAGCCCCGAGCCCACCCTTCGTTGCCCTCAGGGGCCCGGGGATTCTCCTGCCTCTCAGCCCCTTGCCGATGGTCGTTTTTCTCAGAGTTTGCTCAGGCAGACCTCCGTGAGGTCCGGACATGCTGAGAGGGGGAAGGCAGACCTGGGGCCCGCCTGCTGTGGCCCCCATGGGCCCGGGGTTGCTCTTGCCTCTCAGCCCCTTGCCGATGGTCCTTTTTCTCCGAGTTTGCTCAGGCAGACCTCCGTGAGGTCTGGCCATTCTGAGAGGGGGAAGTCAGTCCTTGGGCCTGCCCGCTGGGGCCCCCAGGGGCCAGGGGATGCACCTGCATCTCGGGCCTCTTGCCGATGGTCTTTTTTCTTGGAGTCTGCGTGCCCCGGCAGCAGGCATGCAGGGGATGCTAAGCCAGCGTACACCCCCGGTGCAGGGTTGCCTGCCAGGGGATGCTCCGGCTGTACTCTGATCGATTGGGCACTCTCGGTCTATTTAGGGATGGACTGCTTGGCCAGCCTCGGCTGTTGTTTCAAGCAAAGAACTTCCACCCTGCATGGACTGTCTGACTAGGGAGGGCCTGCCGCATGGCGGTTAGGTCGTTCACCCTACCCAGAAGAGCGAAGGCTGAGCGGCCCTGGCAGCTCGTGGCCCCCAGTGGTCTGACCCGAGCGGAAGGGGCAGGTGGTGCCAGGCCCTCGGATGCTGCCTGGCTGGCAGGTCTGTGGGCCCTGTGTGCCACGCTGTCACCCCTCTCGGCCCAGCACGTTTCCACAGAAGCTTGAAACAACTGTTCCGAGGGGTGCCGCTGCCGCCAGGCTCCGGCACCCCTGCATCTCTCTCACGCTGCACCTCGGCCTGCCTTTCCCTCCCGGGGGAGATGGCTGGGCCTGCCGGTGCCCATGTGACCGGCGCACCTCTCTACACCCCTCCAGTGAGCCCTCCTGCCCAGGTGGGTGGGCTCCTTCCCCTGACAGGCTTCCGAGAGATGGAGGTTGCACAAAGGTCGCCGGTCAGGGAGATGGGCACGCGGCTCCCACCCCATTGTCAGGTGCAGCTACCTGGTTGATCCTGCCAGTAGCATATGCTTGTCTCAAAGATTAAGCCATGCACGTGTAAATAGACCCTGCCGGTACAGTGAAACTGCGAATGGCTAATTAAATCAGTTATGGTTCCTTTGATCGCTCCATCTGTTACTTGGATAACAGTGGTAACTGCTTTGGTGACTCTAGATAACCTCGGGCCGATTGAAATGAGTACACTTTAAATCCTTTAACGAGGATCCACAGGAGGGTGAGTCTGGTGCCAGCAGCCGTGGTAATCCCAGCTCCAATAGCGTATATTAAAGTTGCTGCATTTAAAAAGCTCGAAACGTTTACTTTAAAAAAATTAGTGTTCAAAGCAGGCCGGTCGCCTGAATACTTCAGCTAGGAATAATGGAATAGGACTCCGGTTCTATTTTGTTGGTTTTTGGAACTGTAGCCATGATTAAGAGGGACGGCCGGGGGCATTCGTATTGTGCCGCTAGAGGTGAAATTCTTGGACCGGCGCAAGACGAACCAAAGCGAAAGCATTTGCCAAGAAAGTTTTCATTAATCAAGAACGAAAGTCGGAGGTTTGAAGACGATCAGATACCATCGGTAGTTCCGACCATAAACGATGCCTACTAGCGATCCGGCGGCGTTATCCCCATGACCCGCCGAGCAGCTTCCGGGAAACCAAAGTCTTTGGGTTCCGGGGGAAGTATGGTTGCAAAGCTGAAACTTAAAGGAATTGACGGAAGGGCACCACCAGGAGTGGAGCCTGTGGCTTAATTTGACTCAAGACAGGAAACCTCACCCGGCCCGGACATGGAAAGGATTGACAGATTGATAGCTCTTTCTCGATTCTGTGGGTGGTGGTGCATGGCCGTTCTTAGTTGGTGGAGCGATTTGTCTGGTTACTTCCGATAACGAACGAGACTCCTCCATGCTAACTAGTTACACGACACCCAGTGGTCGGTGTCCAACTTCTTAGAGGGACAAGTGGCGTTTAGCCACACGAGATCAAGCAATGACAGGTCTGTGATGCCCTTAGATGTCCGGGGCTCACCCGGCTAAGTACAAGAGGAACCGCAGGTTCAGACATTTGGTGTATGTGCTTGGCTGAGGAGCCAATGGGGCGAAGCTACCATCTGTGGGATTATGACTGAACGCCTCTAAGTCAGAATCCCCCCTAAACCGTATCGATACCGCAGTGCCGTGGAGCCTTGGTTGGCCTGGGATAGCCGGCCTCTCTTGGGGGGCCGGTGCGTAGACCTGCTCGCTTGGGAACCAGATTGCGGACAGAAGGGGGCCGCCTCCATCACCCTTAGTGCACCGCATATTCGTGGGACACCCGGTGCAAAATCATTCGTAGATGACCTGATTCTGGTTCAGGGTTTCGTAAGTAGCAGAGCAGCTACCTCGCTGCGATCTATTGAAAGTCATCCTCTGAGCCAAGCTTTTGTCTCTCCGTGCATGGGGGCCCGTGGACGCCTCCCTCCACCACATCCAGGGGTGGGTCCCTCTGCCGCCGGGCCGGCGGGAGGGACACAGAGGGGGTAACACGGGTCCGTGGGAGGCTGCCTCCACCACGTGCCCTTCGGCACGGGGGCCTCCCCCTCCTGTCCCTGCCCCACCGGGGTGCAGGGATGGGGGCCACCATCCCTTGCGGGTCAGCAGGGTGACCAGATGGCCCACTGCTCCCGGGCAGGGAGGTGAGGAGCAGCCACCCGGGGGAAGGAAGCTCCAGAGCTTCTGCCTTGGTGCGCCTGGACCCCCTCCCCGGACTGCAAGGGTGACTGGGTACGACAGACTCTCAGGCCATCTGGGTGCTGGGTCGTCCTGGGCCATCTGGTCGCCTGGCTGTGTGACCAGATGGCCCTGCAGGCAGGTTGACCAGATGGCCCTGTGGGCTGGGTGACCAGATGGCCCTGCGGGCTGGATGGCCAGATGGCCCTGCGGGCTGGGTGACCAGATGGCCCTGCGGGCTGGCGGCCAGGCTAACTCCAACTTTTGTCCCTCCCCAGAGTTCTGTAAGCCCTATAGTCGAAAAAAATGGGCTCCCCGTGCAGGCAGTCTGGAGAGTGGACGTGGCCTGGGATAACCTTCCTTGGGTCCCGCCAAGGGTCCGTGCGCTGGGGACGGGGCTTCCAGGGAGGCTCTCCCCAGCCTGGCTAGGGTTCGGAAGGTGGGACCGGGCCCAGGGCTTGAACTCCGTCCGTCCGGCTCCGGGGTGCGTGAACCCCCCCATCCTGCAAGCCATCAGAGGGTCCGGGTGCTGGGGACGGGGCTCCACCGGGGCCCGGGGAGGCTCTCCCCGGTCTGGCTAGGGTTTGGAAGGTGGGACCGGGCCTGGGGCTTGAGCTCCGTCAGGCCGGGCCTGGGGTGCGTGAGCCCCCGTCCTGTAAGCCATCAGAGAGTCCGGGCGCTGGGGACGGGGCTTCACCAGGGCCCAGGGAGGCTCTCCCTGGCCTGGCTAGGGTTCGGTAGCTGGGACCGGGCCCGGGACTTGAGCTCCGTCCTGCTGGCACCGGGGTGGTGAGTCCCCCATTCTGCAAGCCATCAGAGTGTCCGGGCGCTGGGGACGGGGCTCCACCGGGGCCAAAGGAGGCTCTCCCCAGCCTGGCTAGGGTTCAGAAGCTGGGACCGGGCCCGAGGCTTGAGCTTCGTACGGCCGGCCCCGGGGTGCATGAGCCCCCCGTCCTTCAAGCCATCAGAGGGCCTGGGCGCTGGGGACGGGGCTCCACCGGGGCCCAGGGAGGCTCTCCCAAGCCTGGCTAGGGTTCGGAAGCTGGGACCGGGCCTGGGGCTTGAGCTCCGACCGTCCGGCCCTGGGGTGCCTGAGCCCCCCCCCCGTCCTGCAAGTCATCAAAGGATCCGGGTGCTGGGGACAGGGGTCCATTGGGCAGGCGGGAGCCCTCCAGCAGAGGCTCGGGGCAGGCAGATTGGCGTCATTTCGGTCCGGCCATCTGGTTGCCCCCCTCTCGCCTCGGCCATCTGGTCGCCCCCAATGCTTTCCTATGGCGCAACCAGATGGCCAGGATTCCCTGGAAGTCCCGATTAGGTGCCATTCGCCTCCTGGATCCAAGGTAGGGCTCCAGGAAGTCGGGCACGTTTGCGCCCTGGGTCCCCTCTGTCACCTCGAGTGCACGGATTACAAGAAAGGGGGGTAATTTTCCTCCGGTTTACTAGGGGCAAGGGTATGCCCGGACACCCTCCTGGGGCTGGTGGTTCCCTGCCGGGGACCAGATGGGCTGTGTTCCCGGGCAACACCTCCCAGGCGTCTGGGGCTCCCTCCTCCGGCCCGCAGCGTTGCAAAGTACCCGGGACGGCTCCATGGGTCCTGGGCCCTGCAACCCCGGAGCCCCGGAGCCCCGCAGCTCCGGGGCCCTGCAGCCCCAGAGCCCTGCAGCCCCGGAGCGCTACAGCCCCGGAGCGCTGCAGCCCCGGAGCCCTGCAGTCCCTGGAGCCCTGCAGCCCCGGAGACCCGGAGACCCGAAGCCCTGCAGCCCCGGAACGTGGGCAAGCGGGAGCCCTACCACGAAGGACTCAGGATGGGCAGATGGGGAGTCCTTTCGGTCCCCGCCATCTGGTCGCCCCTCTCATATCGGCCATCTGGTCGCCCACAATGTTTTCTTATGGAGCGACCAGATGGCAGGACTTCCCTGGAAGTCCCGATGGGGTACCATTCGCCTCCCGGATCCCAGCCAGGGCTTCGGGAGGTCGGGCACGTTCGCACCTAGGGTCCCCTGAGCCTCGTGGTGTTCACTTGTTCCCAGAAAGAGGGGTAGCCTTCCTCCGGATTACTAGGGACAAGGTACTCTGGGACCCCTCTCGGCATAGCGGTCCTCAGCTGGCAGCTGGACGGTCCAGGATGCCGTCCAGCCCCGGGTCCGTCCCTGGGTCTGCCGCGTGGCAGGATGCCCTGGATAGGGTCTGGGAGGGCCCGGGCCTGGGGTCCCCGTCCCCCCCAGCCTGCCCCACTTCCCGGGACAGTGGGGGTTCTGTTGTGCCCGGAGAGCGTGGCTGGGTTCAGGAGCTCCAGCCGTGGCTCCGTCCTGGGTCCTGCCGCGTGGCAGGGTGAATGTGACGGGGTCTGGAGGGCCCGGGGAGGCTTCTCCTGCGCTTCTGGGCCTGAAAACCCCAGCGGGGTCCAGGGGCCCCACTGGGCCCCGGGTGAGTGCTCCAGCCCAGGGCCCTGTCCCCGGCCTAGGGCCCTGTCCCCCAGCCTGCCGCACTGCCAAAGGCCCGAGACAGGGTTCTGTGGTGCCCAGGGAGCCTCCCCGTGCTTGGCTGGGTTCAGGAGCTCCGTCCGGTGCCCCTGAGGGCCCCTGGGAGGGTGGCCTCCCCACCAGGGGGTCTGTCCTCGGTCCTGCCGCATGGCAGGGTGCCTGGGACGGGGTCCAGAGGGCCCGCGGTAGGCTTCCCCTGCGCCTCCGGGCCTGGGAGCCCCGGCTGGGTCCAGGGGCCCTGCAAGGCCCCGGGTTGCATGCTCGGGCCATGGGCCCTGTCCCCCCGGCCTGCCCCACTGCCAAAGGCCCAGCCGGGGGTTCTGTGGTGCCCGGATAGCCTCCCCTTGCGCGGCTGGCTTCAGGAGCCCAATCCAGGGCCCCTGAGGGCCCCGGGGAGGGTGGCCTCCCCACCCGGGGCTCCATCCTGGGTCCTGCTACGCGGCAGGATGCCTGGGACGGGGTCCGGAGCATCCAGGCGGCTTCCCTTTCGTGCCCGGCCATCTGATCACCCAGATCCCCTCGGCCATCTGGTTGCCCGGATCCCATCAGCCACTGGTCACCCGCAATGCTTTCCTATGGGGCGACCAGATGGCCGGACTTTGCTGGAAGTCCTGATGAGGCGCCATTCGCCTCCCAGATCCCAGCCAGGGCTCCAGGAGGTCCATGCACCACTGAGTACCCCTGGGCATAATGGATGAAAGCATGGCAAACTGGGTGCAGGCCTATGGCACAACAAAGCACACTGCCTGGCTTCAAAATGGCCCCTAGACCCCCACCATATGGCCAGGCCCTGCCTGTACCAGTCCTCAAAATGGCCCCCACCCGCATGGACAGGCCCCATCAACACCCCAAAAAATCGAAAAACACACAAAAATCACCACAATCCAATGCCATCCATGCCCTCCATGATGTTTACATTAAAAAGACCCCACAGAAAGACTCAGTCCATGCACCACTGAATACCCCTCGGCAAAAGGCCCCAACAACAGCCCAAAAATCAAAAAACACGCAATAATCACCACAATCCAATGCCAATTATGCCCTCAATCATGTTCAAATTCAAGACACCCCACAGAAAGACTAGGCCCATGCACCACTGAGTACCCCTGAGAATAATGGATGAAATCATGGTAGACTGGGTGCAGGCCTATGGCACAACAAAGCACAATGCCTGGCTTCAAAATGGCCCCTAGACCCCCACCACATGGCCAGGCCCTGCCTGTACCAGTCCTCAAAATGGCCCCCACCCACATGGACAGGCCCCATCAACACCCCAAAAAATCAAAAAACACACAAAAATCACCACAATCCAATGTCATCCATGCCCTCCATGATGTTTATTTTAATGAGACCCCACAGAAAGACTCAGTCCAAGCACCACTGAGTACCCCTGGGCAAAAGGCCCCAACAACAGCCCAAAAATCGAAAAACACACAAAAATCACAACAATCCAATGCCATCCATGCCCTCAATCATGTTCAAATTCAAGACACCCCACAGAAAGACTAGGCCCTTGCACCACTGAGTACCCCTGGGCATAATGGATGAAAGCATGGCAGACTGGGTGCAGACCTATGGCACAACAAAGCACACTGCCTGGCTTCAAAATGGCCCGTAGACCCCCACCACATGGCCAGGCCCTGCCTGTACCAGTCCTCAAAATGGCCCCCACCCACATGGACAGGCCCCATCAACACCCCAAAAACATCGAAAAACGCACAAAAATCACCACAATCCAATGCCATCCATGCCCTCCATGATGTTTACATTAAAGAGACCCCAACAGAAAGACTCAGTCCATGCACCACTGAGTACCCCTGGGCAAAAGGCCCCAACAACAGCCCAAATATCGAAAAACGCACAAAAATCACAACAATCCAATGCCATCCATGCCCTCAATTATGTTCAAATTCAAGACACCCCACAGAAAGACTAGGCCCATGCACCACTGAGTACCCCTGGGCATAATGGATGAAAGCATGACAGACTGAGTGCAGGCCTATGGCACAACAAAGCACACTGCCTGGCTTCAAAATGGCCCCTAGACCCCCACCACATGGCCAGGCCCTGCCTGTACCAGTCCTCAAAATGGCCCCCACCCACATGGACAGGCCCCATCAACACCCAAAAAACATCGAAAAACACACAAAAATCACCACAATCCAATGCCATCCATGCCCTCCATGATGTTTACATTAAAGAGACCCCACAGAAAGACTCAGTCCATGCACCACTGAGTACCCCTGGGCAAAAGGCCCCAACAAAAGCCCAAAAATGGAAAAACACACAAAAATCACAACAATCCAATGCCATCCATGCCCTCAATCATGTTCAAATTCAAGACACACCACAGAAAGACTAGGCCCATGCACCACTGAGTACCCCTGGGCATAATGGATGAAAGCGTGGCAGACTGGGTGCAGGCCTATGGCACAACAAAGCACACTGCCTGGCTTCAAAATGGCCCCTAGACCCCCACCACATGGCCAGGCCCTGCCTGTAGCAGTCCTCAAAATGGCCCCCACCCACATGGACAGGCCCCATCAACACCCCAAAAACATCGAAAAACACACAAAAATCACCACAATCCAATGCCATCCATGCCCTCCTTGATGTTTACATTAAAGAGACCCCACAGAAAGACTCAGTCCATGCACCACTGAGTTCCCCCGGGCAAAAGGCCCCAACAACAGCCCAAAAATCGAAAAACACGCAATAATCACCACAATCCAATGCCAATTATGCCCTCAATCATGTTCAAATTCAAGACACCCCACGGAAAGTCTAGGCCCCTGCACCACTGAGTACCCCTGAGAATAATGGATGAAATCATGGCAGACTGGGTGCAGGCCTATGGCACAACAAAGCACAATGCCTGGCTTCAAAATGGCCCCTAGACCCCCACCACATGGCCAGGCCCTGCCTGTACCGGTCCTCAAAATGGCCCCAACCCACATGGACAGGCCCCATCAACACCCCAAAAAATCGAAAAACACACAAAAATCACCACAATCCAATGTCATCTATGCCCTCCATGATGTTTACATTAAAGAGACCCCACAGAAAGACTCAGTCCATGCACCACTGAGTACCCCTGGGCAAAAGGCCCCAACACCCAAAAACACACAAAAATCACCACAATCCAATGCCATCCATGCCCTAAATGATGTTGAAATTCAACAAAACAGTTGTATCATGCACCCATAACTAACCCTGTTCCTACTGGATACTAAGGCTACCCACAATATATTTTATTTTATGTTCTGAAAAAGTTTCACAATTGTAGTTGCAGCAACTGTAATGCCCCAAACAAACAACATCAACTTACTTGTGAAATTTCTAATCCAAAAGTGATCCAAAGAAAGTCAAAAAGGCATCAAATCCAAATATCCAGCAGCATCCACAAAAAGTCATCCTTCCAGGTCAAGATCCAAATCAAAGTGACCAGGACATGAACAAAGCACAGGGAGGAGCCTGCTGGACAGGAACAGGAAGTTGGAGACTGTGGGGCACTTCCTTCCTCCTATCCCCCCCCAAAATGAACTCCTTGCAAAAAAAGTGCAGGCAAATGTCAACCTGAGGAGTTATTCTGATAAAAATCATCATTTTCAGAAGGTTTATGCTGCCTGCTGGTGGATTTCTTGTGCAGAATTGCAAATTTTGCAATTTCATGAGTGCGAGATTGTTGTTGCCCGCCGCTTCTACGTGTTCGCAATTGTTTACTCCCGCGATGGGTGATCACGAGCCTTTATGACGTACTCGCGTCGACAAACTCTCGCTGTGCAAGGTGGCGGGCGCAATGACGTAATCGCGGTCGACAATCTCCCGCGGGATCACGCAGCAAGATCCAAAATGGTGCAGCACACGCAAATATGGAAAAAAACATCTCTTCAAACGCTGAATGACGGTAAGTGAACGTGGCGCGCCGCAATATTGTATTTGTCAAGCGCGACCAAGCAAAAAAATCTGCTGCGTGCGAATTTGCGAATTTTCGGCCAATTCGCGAGAATTTGCGGATCGCAAATTTGCTGAAAATGCGCAAATTCCGCAAGCGGAACTGATTTTACGCCCATGCTTAGTGTCCAGACAGCTTCCCTTTCGTGCCCGGCCATCTGGTCTCCCAGATCCCCTCGGCCATCTGGTCGCCTGGATCCCCTCGGCCATCTGGTCGCCAGTAATGCTTTCCTATGGGGCGACCAGATGGCCAGACTTCCCTGGAAGTCCCGATGAGGTGCCATTTGCCTCGGGGATCCCAGCGAGGGCTCCAGGAGGTCGGGTACTTGGCCGCCTTAGGTCCCCTCTGTCACCTCGTGTGCACGGATTACAAGAAAGGGGGGTAATTTTCCTCCGGATTACTAGGGAGAGGGTCAATCAGACCTCCGTGAGGTCTGGCGATTCTGAATCAGGGGAAGGCAGGACCTGGGCCCGCCCGCCGGGGCCCCCAGGGGCCCGGGGACGCTCCTGCCTCTCAGCCCCTTGCCGATGGTTGTTTTTCTCCGAGTTTGCTCAGGCTGACCTCTGTGAGGTCCGGCCATGCTGAGAGGGGGAAGGCAGTCCTGGGGCCCACCCGCTGGGGCCCCCAGGGGCCCGGGCACACTCCTGCCTCTCAGTCCCTTGCCGATGGTCGTTTTTCTCCGAGTTTTCTCAGGCACTCCTCCGTGAGGTCTGGCCATGCTGAGAGGGGGAAGGCAGCCCCGGGGCCCGCCAGCCGGGGCCCCCAGGGGACCGGGGACGCTCCTGCCTCTCAGCCCCTTGCTGATGGTCATTTTTCTCTGAGTTTTCTCAGGCAGTCCTCTGTGAGGTCTGGCCATGCTGAGAGGGGGAAGGCAGCCCCGAGCCCACCCTTCGTTGCCCTCAGGGGCCCGGGGATGCTCCTGCCTCTCAGCCCCTTGCAGATGGTCGTTTTTCTCAGAGTTTGCTCAGGCAGACCTCTGTGAGGTCCGGCCATGCTGAGAGGGGGAAGGCAGTCCTGGGGCCCGCCTGCTGTGGCCCACATGGGCCTGGGGTTGCTCTTGCCTCTCAGCCCCTTGCCGATGGTCCTTTTTCTCCGAGTTTGCTCAGGCAGACCTCCGTGAGGTCTGGCCATTCTGAGAGGGGGAAGTCAGTCCTTGGGCCTTCCCGCTGGGTCCCGCTGGGGCCCCCAGGGGCCCGGGGATGCACCTGCCTCTCGGGCCTCTTGCCGATGGTCTTTTTTCTTGGAGTCTGCATGCCCCGGCAGCAGGCATGCAGGGGATGCTAAGCCAGTGTACACCCCCTGTGCAGGGTTGCCTGCCAGGGGATGCTCCGGCTGTACTCTGATCGATTGGGCACTCTCGGTCTATTTAGGGATGGACTGCTTGGCCAGCCTCGGCTGTTGTTTCAAGCAAAGAGCTTCCACCCTGCATGGACTGTCTGACTAGGGAGGGCCTGCCGCATGGCGGTTAGGTCGTTCACCCTACCCAGAAGAGCGAAGGCTGAGCGGCCCTGGCAGCTCATGGCCCCCAGTGGTCTGACCCGAGCGGAAGGGGCAGGTGGTGCCAGGCCCTCGGATGCTGCCTGGCTGGCAGGTCTGTGGGCCCTGTGTGCCACGCTGTCACCCCTCTCGGCCCAGCACGTTTCCACAGAAGCTTGAAACAACTGTTCCGAGGGGTGCCGCTGCCGCCAGGCTCCGGCACCCCTGAATCTCTCTCACGCTGTACCTCGGCCAGCCTTTCCCTCCCGGGGGAGATGGCTGGGCCTGCCGGTGCCCATGTGACTGGCGCACCTCTCTACACCCCTCCAGTGAGCCCTCCTGCCCAGGTGGGTGGGCTCCTTCCCCTGACAGGCTTCCGAGAGATGGAGGTTGCACGAAGGTCGCCGGTCAGGGAGATGGGCATGCGGCTCCCACCCCGTTGTCAGGTGCAGCTACCTGGTTGATCCTGCCAGTAGCATATGCTTGTCTCAAAGATTAAGCCATGCACGTGTAAGTAGACCCTTCCGGTACAGTGAAACTGCGAATGGCTAATTAAATCAGTTATGGTTCCTTTGATCGCTCCATCTGTTACTTGGATAACAGTGGTAACTGCTTTGGTGACTCTAGATAACCTCGGGCCGATTGAAATGAGTACACTTTAAATCCTTTAACGAGGATCCACAGGAGGGTGAGTCTGGTGCCAGCAGCCGTGGTAATTCCAGCTCCAATAGCGTATATTAAAGTTACTGCAGTTAAAAAGCTTGAAACGTTTACTTTAAAAAAAATAGTGTTCAAAGCAGGCCGGTCGCCTGAATACTTCAGCTAGGAATAATGGAATAGGACTCCGGTTCTATTTTGTTGGTTTTTGGAACTGGGGCCATGATTAAGAGGGACGGCCGGGGGCATTCGTATTGTGCCGCTAGAGGTGAAATTCTTGGACCGGCGCAAGACGAACCAATGCGAAAGCATTTGTCAAGAATGTTTTCATTAATCAAGAACGAAAGTCGGAGGTTTGAAGACGATCAGATACCATCGGTAGTTCCGACCATAAACGATGCCTACTAGCGATCCGGCGGCGTTATCCCCATGACCCGCCGAGCAGCTTCCGGGAAACCAAAGTCTTTGGGTTCCGGGGGAAGTATGGTTGCAAAGCTGAAACTTAAAGGAATTGACGGAAGGGCACCACCAGGAGTGGAGCCTGTGGCTTAATTTGACTCAAGACAGGAAACCTCACCCGGCCCGGACATGGAAAGGATTGACAGATTGATAGCTCTTTCTCGATTCTGTGGGTGGTGGTGCATGGCCGTTCTTAGTTGGTGGAGCGATTTGTCTTGTTACTTCCGATAACGAACGAGACTCCTCCATGCTAACTAGTTACACGACACCCAGTGGTCGGTGTCCAACTTCTTAGAGGGACAAGTGGCGTTCAGCCACACGAGATCGAGCAATGACAGGTCTGTGATGCCCTTAGATGTCCGGGGCTCACCCGGCTCAGTACAAGAGGAACCGCAGGTTCAGACATTTGGTGTATGTGCTTGGCTGAGGAGCCAATGGGGCGAAGCTACCATCTGTGGGATTATGACTGAACGCCTCTAAGTCAGAATCCCCCCTAAACCGTATCGATACCGCAGTGCCGTGGAGCCTTGGTTGGCCTGGGATAGCCGGCCTCTCTTGGGGGGCCGGTGCGTAGACCTGCTCGCTTGGGGACCGGAGTGCGGACAGAAGGGGGCCGCCTCCATCACCCTTAGTGCACCGCATATTCGTGGGACACCCGGTGCAAAATCATTCGTAGATGACCTGATTCTGGTTCAGGGTTTCGTAAGTAGCAGAACAGCTACCTCGCTGCGATCTATTGAAAGTCATCCTCTGAGCCAAGCTTTTGTCTCTCCGTGCATGGGGGCCCGTGGACGCCTCCCTCCACCACATCCAGGGGTGGGTCCCTCTGCCGCCGGGCCGGCGGGAGGGACACAGAGGGGGTAACACGGGTCCGTGGGAGGCTGCCTCCACCACGTGCCCTTCGGCATGGGGGCCTCCCCCTCCTGTCCCTGCCCCACCGGGGTGCAGGGATGGGGGCCACCATCCCTTGCGGGTCAGCAGGGTGACCAGATGGCCCACTGCTCCCGGGCAGGGAGGTGAAGAGCAGCCACCCGGGGGAAGGAAGCTCCAGAGCTTCTGCCTTGGTGCGCCTGGACCCCCTCGCCGGACTGCAAGGGCGACTGGGTACGACAGACTCTCAGGCCATCTGGGTGATGGTCGTCCCGGGCCATCTGGTCACCTGGCTGTGTGACCAGATGGCCCTGCAGCCAGGTTGACCAGATGGCCCTGCGGGCTGGGTGACCAGATGGCCCTGCGGGCTGGATGGCCAGATGGCCCTGCGGGCTGGGTGACCAGATGGCCCTGCGGGCTGGCGGCCAGGCTAACTCCAACTTTTGTCCCTCCCCAGAGTTCTGTAAGCCTTATAGTCGAGAAAAATGGGCTCCCCGTGCAGGCAGTCTGGAGAGTGGACGTGGCCTGGGCTTAACCTTCCTTGGGTCCCGCCAAGGGTCAGTGCGCTGGGGACGGGGCTTCCAGGGAGGCTCTCCCCGGCCTGGCTAGGGTTCGGAAGGTGGGACCGGGCCCAGGGCTTGAACTCCGTCCGTCCGGCTCCGGGGTGCGTGAACCCCCCCATCCTGCAAGCCATCAGAGGGTCCGGGCGCTGGGGATGGGGCTCCACCGGGGCCCGGGGAGGCTCTCCCCGGTCTGGCTAGGGTTTGGAAGGTGGGACCGGGCCCGGGGCTTGAGCTCCGTCTAGCCGGGCCTGGGGTGCGTGAGCCCCCGTCCTGTAAGCCATCAGAGAGTCCGGGCGCTGGGGACGGGGCTTCACCAGGGCCCAGGGAGGCTCTCCCTGGCCTGGCTAGGGTTCGGTAGCTGGGACCGGGCCCGGGACTTGAGCTCCGTCCTGCCGGCACCGGGGTGGTGAGTCCCCCATCCTGCAAGCCATCAGAGTGTCCGGGCGCTGGGGACGGGGCTCCACCGGGGCCCAGGGAGGCTCTCCCCAGCCTGGCTAGGGTTCAGAAGCTGGGACCGGGCCCGAGGCTTGAGCTTCGTACGGCCGGCCCCGGGGTGCATGAGCCCCCCGTCCTTCAAGCCATCAGAGGGCCCGGGCGCTGGGGACGGGGCTCCACCGGGGCCCAGGGAGGCTCTCCAAGGCCTGGCTAGGGTTCGGAAGCTGGGACCGGGCCTGGGGCTTGAGCTCCGACCGTCCGGCCCTGGGGTGCCTGAGCCCCCCCCGTCCTGCAAGTCATGAAAGGATCCGGGTGCTGGGGACAGGGGTCCATTGGGCAGGCGGGAGCCCTCCAGCAGAGGCTCGGGGCAGGCAGATTGGCGTCATTTCGGTCCGGCCATCTGGTCGCCCCCCTCTCGCCTCGGCCATCTGGTCGCCCCCAATGCTTTCCTGTGGCGCAACCAGATGGCCAGGATTCCCTGGAAGTCCCGATTAGGTGCCATTCGCCTCCTGGATCCAAGGTAGGGCTCCAGGAAGTCGGGCACGTTTGCGCCCTGGGTCCCCTCTGTCACCTCGAGCGCACGGATTACAAGAAAGGGGGGTAATTTTCCTCCGGTTTACTAGGGGCAAGGGTATGCCCGGACACCCTCCTGGGGCTGGTGGTTCCCTGCCGGGGACCAGATGGGCTGTGTTCCCGGGCAACACCTCCCAGGCGTCTGGGGCTCCCTCCTCCGGCCCGCAGCGTGGCAAAGTACCCGGGACGGGCTCCATGGGTCCTGGGCCCTGCAACCCCGGAGCCCCGGAGCCCCGCAGCTCCAGGGCCCTGCAGCCCCAGAGCCCTGCAGCCCCGGAGCGCTGCAGCCCCGGAGCCCTGCAGTCCCTGGAGCCCTGCAGCCCCGGAGACCCGGAGACCCGAAGCCCTGCAGCCCCGGAACGTGGGCAAGCGGGAGCCCTACCACGAAGGACTCAGGATGGGCAGATGGGGAGTCCTTTCGGTCCCAGCCATCTGGTCGCCCCTCTCATATCGGCCATCTGGTCGCCCACAATGTTTTCTTATGGAGCGACCAGAGGGCAGGACTTCCCTGGAAGTCCCGATGGGGTACCATTCGCCTCCCGGATCCCAGCCAGGGCTTCGAGAGGTCAGGCACGTTCGCACCTAGGGTCCCCTGAGCCTCGTGGTGTTCACTTGTTCCCAGAAAGAGGGGTAGCCTTCCTCCGGATTACTAGGGACAAGGTACTCTGGGACTCCTCTCGGCATAGTGGTCCTCAGCTGGCAGCTGGACGGTCCAGGATGCCGTCCAGCCCCGGGTCCGTCCCTGGGTCTGCCGCGTGGCAGGATGCCCTGGATAGGGTCTGGGAGGGCCCGGGCCTGGGGTCCCCGTCCCCCCCGGCCTGCCCCACTTCCTGGGACAGTGGGGGTTCCGTTGTGCCCGGAGAGCGTGGCTGGGTTCAGGAGCTCCAGCCGTGGCTCCGTCCTGGGTCCTGCCGCGTGGCAGGGTGCCCGTGACGGGGTCTGGAGGGCCCGGGGAGGCTTCTCCTGCGCTTCTGGGCCTGAAAACCCCAGCGGCGTCCAGGGGCCCCACTGGGCCCCGGGTGGGGTGCTCTAGCCCAGGGCCCTGTCCCCGGCCTAGGGCCCTGTCCCCCAGCCTGCCGCACTGCCAAAGGCCCGGGACAGGGTTCTGTGGTGCCCAGGGAGCCTCCCCGTGCTTGGCTGGGTTCAGGAGCTCCGTCCGCTGCCCCTGAGGGCCCCTGGGAGGGTGGCCTCCCCACCAGGGGGTCCGTCCTCGGTCCTGCCGCATGGCAGGTTGCCTGGGACGGGGTCCAGAGGGCCCGGGGTAGGCTTCCCCTGCGCCTCCGGGCCTGGGAGCACCGGCTGGGTCCAGGGGCCCTGCCGGGCCCCGAGTTGCATGCTCGGGCCATGGGCCCTGTCCCCCCGGCCTGCCCCACTGCCAAAGGCCCAGGACGGGGGTTCTGTGGTGCCCGGATAGCCTCCCCTTGCGCGGCTGGCTTCAGGAGCCCAATCCAGGGCCCCTGAGGGCCCCGGGGAGGGTGGCCTCCCCACCCGGGGCTCCGTCCTGGGTCCTGCCGCGCGGCAGGATGCCTGGGACGGGGTCCGGAGCACCCAGTCGGCTTCCCTTTCGTGCCCGGCCATCTGATCACCCAGATCCCCTCGGCCATCTGGTTGCCCGGATCCCATCAGCCATCTGGTCACCCGCAATGCTTTCCTATGGGGCGACCAGATGGCCGGACTTTGCTGGAAGTCCTGATGAGGCGCCATTCGCCTCCCAGATCCCAGCCAGGGCTCCAGGAGGTCCATGCACCACTGAGTACCCCTGGGCATAATGGATGAAAGCATGACAGACTGAGTGCAGGCCTATGGCACAACAAAGCACACTGCCTGGCTTCAAAATGGACCCTAGACCCCCACCACATGGCCAGGCCCTGCCTGTACCAGTCCTCAAAATGGCCCTCACCCACATGGACAGGCCCCATCAACACCCCAAAAAATCGAAAAACACACAAAAATCACCACAATCCAATGCCATCCATGCCCTCCATGATGTTTACATTAAAAAGACCCCACAGAAAGACTCAGTCCATGCACCACTGAATACCCCCCGGCAAAAGGCCCCAACAACAGCCCAAAAATCGAAAAACACGCAATAATCACCACAATCCAATGCCAATTATGCCCTCAATCATGTTCAAATTCAAGACACCCCACAGAAAGACTAGGCCCATGCACCACTGAGTACCCCTGAGAATAATGGATGAAATCATGGTAGACTGGGTGCAGGCCTATGGCACAACAAAGCACAATGCCTGGCTTCAAAATGGCCCCTAGACCCCCACCACATGGCCAGGCCCTGCCTGTACCAGTCCTCAAAATGGCCCCCACCCACATGGACAGGCCCCATCAACACCCCAAAAAATCAAAAAACACACAAAAATCACCACAATCCAATGTCATCCATGCCCTCCATGATGTTTACATTAAAGAGACCCCACAGAAAGACTCAGTCCATGCACCACTGAGTACCCCTGGGCAAAAGGCCCCAACAACAGCCCAAAAATCGAAAAACACACAAAAATCACAACAATCCAATGCCATCCATGCCCTCAATCATGTTCAAATTCAAGTCACCCCACAGAAAGACTAGGCCCTTGCACCACTGAGTACCCCTGGGAATAATGGATGAAAGCATGGCAGACTGGGTGCAGGCCTATGGCACAACAAAGCACACTGCCTGGCTTCAAAATGGCCAGTAGACCCCCACCACATGGCCAGGCCCTGCCTGTACCAGTCCTCAAAATGGCCCCCACCCACATGGACAGGCCCCATCAACACCCCAAAAACATCGAAAAACGCACAAAAATCACCACAATCCAATGCCATCCATGCCCTCCATGATGTTTACATTAAAGAGACCCCACAGAAAGACTCAGTCCATGCACCACTGAGTACCCCTGGGCAAAAGGCCCCAACAACAGCCCAAAAATCGAAAAACACACAAAAATCACAACAATCCAATGCCATCCATGCCCTCAATCATGTTCAAATTCAAGACACCCCACAGAAAGACTAGGCCCATGCACCACTGAGTACCCCTGGGCATAATGGATGAAAGCATGGCAGACTGGGTGCAGGCCTATGGCACAACAAAGCACACTGCCTGGCTTCAAAATGGCCCGTAGACCCCCACCACATGGCCAGGCCCTGCCTGTACCAGTCCTCAAAATGGCCCCCACCCACATGGACAGGCCCCATCAACACCCCAAAAACATCAAAAAACGCACAAAAATCACCACAATCCAATGCCATCCATGCCCTCCATGATGTTTACATTAAAGAGACCCCAACAGAAAGACTCAGTCCATGCACCACTGAGTACCCCTGGGCAAAAGGCCCCAACAACAGCCCAAATATCGAAAAACGCACAAAAATCACAACAATCCAATGCCATCCATGCCCTCAATTATGTTCAAATTCAAGACACCCCACAGAAAGACTAGGCCCATGCACCACTGAGTACCCCTGGGCATAATGGATGAAAGCATGACAGACTGAGTGCAGGCCTATGGCACAACAAAGCACACTGCCTGGCTTCAAAATGGCCCCTAGACCCCCACCACATGGCCAGGCCCTGCCTGTACCAGTCCTCAAAATGGCCCCCACCCACATGGACAGGCCCCATCAACACCCAAAAAACATCGAAAAACACACAAAAATCACCACAATCCAATGCCAGTGATGCCCTCCATGATGATTACATTAAAGAGACCCCACAGAAAGACTCAGTCCATGCACCACTGAGTACCCCTGGGCAAAAGGCCCCAACAAAAGCCCAAAAATGGAAAAACACACAAAAATCACAACAATCCAATGCCATCCATGCCCTCAATCATGTTCAAATTCAAGACACACCACAGAAAGACTAGGCCCATGCACCACTGACTACCCCTGGGCATAATGGATGAAAGTGTGGCAGACTGGGTGCAGGCCTATGGCACAACAAAGCACACTGCCTGGCTTCAAAATGGCCCCTAGACCCCCACCACATGGCCAGGCCCTGCCTGTAGCAGTCCTCAAAATGGCCCCCACCCACATGGACAGGCCCCATCAACACCCCAAAAACATCGAAAAACACACAAGAATCACCACAATCCAATGCCATCCATGCCCTCCATGATGTTTACATTAAAGAGACCCCACAGAAAGACTCAGTCCATGCACCACTGAGTTCCCCCGGGCAAAAGGCCCCAACAACAGCCCAAAAATCGAAAAACACGCAATAATCACCACAATCCAATGCCAATTATGCCCTCAATCATGTTCAAATTCAAGACACCCCACGGAAAGACTAGGCCCCTGCACCACTGAGTACCCCTGAGAATAATGGATGAAATCATGGCAGACTGGGTGCAGGCCTATGGCACAACAAAGCACAATGCCTGGCTTCAAAATGGCCCCTAGACCCCCACCACATGGCCAGGCCCTGCCTGTACCAGTCCTCAAAACGGCCCCAACCCACATGGACAGGCCCCATCAACACCCCAAAAAATCGAAAAACACACAAAAATCACCACAATCCAATGTCATCTATGCCCTCCATGATGTTTACATTAAAGAGACCCCACAGAAAGACTCAGTCCATGCACCACTGAGTACCCCTGGGCAAAAGGCCCCAACACCCAAAAACACACAAACATCACCACAATCCAATGCCATCCATGCCCTAAATGATGTTGAAATTCAACAAAACAGTTGTATCATGCACCCATAACTAACCCTGTTCCTACTGGATACTAAGGCTACCCACAATATATTTTATTTTATGTTCTGAAAAAGTTTCACAATTGTAGTTGCAGCAACCGTAATGCCCCAAACAAACAACATCAACTTACTTGTGAAATTTCTAATCCAAAAGTGATCCAAAGAAAGTCAAAAAGGCCTCAAATCCAAATATCCAGCAGCATCCACAAAAAGTCATCCTTCCAGGTCAAGATCCAAATCAAAGTGACCAGGACATGAACAAAGCACAGGGAGGAGCCTGCTGGACAGGAACAGGAAGTTGGAGACTGTGGGGCACTTCCTTCCTCCTATCCCCCCCCCAAAATGAACTCCTTGCAAAAAAAGTGCAGGCAAATGTCAACCTGAGGAGTTATTCTGATAAAAATCATCATTTTCAGAAGGTTTATGCTGCCTGCTGGTGGATTTCTTGTGCAGAATTGCAAATTTTGCAATTTCGTGAGTGCGAGATTGTTGTTGCCCGCCGCTTCTACGTGTTCGCAATTGTTTACTCCCGCGATGGGTGATCACGAGCCTTTATGACGTACTCGCGTTGACAAACTCTCGCTGTGCAAGGTGTCGGGCGCAATGACGTAATCGCGGTCGACAATCTCCCGCGGGATCACGCAGCAAGATCCAAAATGGTGCAGCACACGCAAATATGGAAAAAAACATCTCTTCAAACGCTGAATGACGGTAAGTGAACGTGGCGCGCCGCAATATTGTATTTGTCAAGCGCGACCAAGCAAAAAAATCTGCTGCGTGCGAATTTGCGAATTTTTGGCCAATTCGCGAGAATTTGCGGATCGCAAATTTGCTGAAAATGCGCAAATTCCGCAAGCGGAACTGATTTTACGCCCATGCTTAGTGTCCAGACAGCTTCCCTTTCGTGCCCGGCCATCTGGTCTCCCAGATCCCCTCGGCCATCTGGTCGCCTGGATCCCCTCGGCCATCTGGTCACCAGTAATGCTTTCCTATGGGGCGACCAGATGGCCAGACTTCCCTGGAAGTCCCGATGAGGTGCCATTTGCCTCGGGGATCCCAGCGAGGGCTCCAGGAGGTCGGGTACTTGGCCGCCTTAGGTCCCCTCTGTCACCTCGTGTGCACGGATTACAAGAAAGGGGGGTAATTTTCCTCCGGATTACTAGGGAGAGGGTCAATCAGACCTCCGTGAGGTCTGGCGATTCTGAATCAGGGGAAGGCAGGACCTGGGCCCGCCTGCCGGGGCCCCCAGGGGCCCGGGGACGCTCCTGCCTCTCAGCCCCTTGCCGATGGTCGTTTTTCTCCGAGTTTGCTCAGGCTGACCTCTGTGAGGTCCGGCCATGCTAAGAGGGGGAAGGCAGTCCTGGGGACCACCCGCTGGGGCCCCCAGGGGCCCCCAGGGGCCCGGGCACACTCCTGCCTCTCAGTCCCTTGCCGATGGTCGTTTTTCTCCGAGTTTTCTCAGGCAGTCCTCCGTGAGGTCTGGCCATGCTGAGAGGGGGAAGGCAGCCCCGGGGCCCGCCAGCCGGGGCCCCCAGGGGCCCGGGGAAGCTCCTGCCTCTCAGCCCCTTGCTGATGGTCATTTTTCTCCGAGTTTTCTCAGGCAGTCCTCTGTGAGGTCTGGCCATGCTGAGAGGGGGAAGGCAGCCCCGAGCCCACCCTTCGTTGCCCTCAGGGGCCCGGGGATGCTCCTGCCTCTCAGCCCCTTGCCGATGGTCGTTTTTCTCAGAGTTTGCTCAGGCAGACCTCCGTGAGGTCCGGCCATGCTGAGAGGGGGAAGGCAGTCCTGGGGCCCGCCTGCTGTGGCCCCCATGGGCCCGGGGTTGCTCTTGCCTCTCAGCCCCTTGCCGATGGTCCTTTTTCTCCGAGTTTGCTCAAGCAGACCTCCGTGAGGTCTGGCCATTCTGAGAGGGGGAAGTCAGTCCTTGGGCCTGCCCGCTGGGGCCCCCAGGGGCCCGGGGATGCACCTGCCTCTCGGGCCTCTTGCCGATGGTCTTTTTTCTTGGAGTCTGCGTGCCCCGGCAGCAGGCATGCAGGGGATGCTAAGCCAGTGTACACCCCCTGTGCAGGGTTGCCTGCCAGGGGATGCCCCGGCTGTACTCTGATCGATTGGGCACTCTCGGTCTATTTAGGGATGGACTGCTTGGCCAGCCTCGGCTGTTGTTTCAAGCAAAGAGCTTCCACCCTGCATGGACTGTCTGACTAGGGATGGCCTGCCGCATGGCGGTTAGGTCGTTCACCCTACCCAGAAGAGCGAAGTCTGAGCGGCCCTGACAGCTCGTGGCCCCCAGTAGTCTGACCCGAGCGGAAGGGGCAGGTGGTGCCAGGCCCTCGGATGCTGCCTGGCTGGCAGGTCTGTGGGCCCTGTGTGCCACGCTGTCACCCCTCTCGGCCCAGCACGTTTCCACAGAAGCTTGAAACAACTGTTCCGAGGGGTGCCGCTGCTTCCAGGCTCCGGCACCCCTGAATCTCTCTCACTCTGCACCTCGGCCTGCCTTTCCCTCCCGGGGGAGATGGCTGGGCCTGCCGGTGCCCATGTGACTGGCGCACCTCTCTACACCCCTCCAGTGAGCCCTCCTGCCCAGGTGGGTGGGCTCCTTCCCCTGACAGGCTTCCGAGAGATGGAGGTTGCACGAAGGTCGCCGGTCAGGGAGATGGGCACGCGGCTCCCACCCCGTTGTCAGGTGCAGCTACCTGGTTGATCCTGCCAGTAGCATATGCTTGTCTCAAAGATTAAGCCATGCACGTGTAAGTAGACCCTGCCGGTACAGTGAAACTGCGAATGGCTAATTAAATCAGTTATGGTTCCTTTGATCGCTCCATCTGTTACTTGGATAACAGTGGTAACTGCTTTGGTGACTCTAGATAACCTCGGGCCGATTGAAATGAGTACACTTTAAATCCTTTAACGAGGATCCACAGGAGGGTGAGTCTGGTGCCAGCAGCCGTGGTAATTCCAGCTCCAATAGCGTATATTAAAGTTGCTGCAGTTAAAAAGCTCGAAACGTTTACTTTAAAAAAATTAGTGTTCAAAGCTGGCCGGTCGCCTGAATACTTCAGCTAGGAATAATGGAATAGGACTCCGGTTCTATTTTGTTGGTTTTTGGAACTGGGGCCATGATTAAGAGGGACGGCCGGGGGCATTCGTATTGTGCCGCTAGAGGTGAAATTCTTGGACCGGCGCAAGACGAACCATTGCGAAAGCATTTGCCAAGAATGTTTTCATTAATCAAGAACGAAAGTCGGAGGTTTAAAGAGGATCAGATACCATCGGTAGTTCCGACCATAAACGATGCCTACTAGCGATCCGGCGGCGTTATCCCCATGACCCGCCGAGCAGCTTCCGGGAAACCAAAGTCTTTGGGTTCCGGGGGAAGTATGGTTGCAAAGCTGAAACTTAAAGGAATTGACGGAAGGGCACCACCAGGAGTGGAGCCTGTGGCTTAATTTGACTCAAGACAGGAAACCTCACCCGGCCCGGACATGGAAAGGATTGACAGATTGATAGCTCTTTCTCGATTCTGTGGGTGGTGGTGCATGGCCGTTCTTAGTTGGTGGAGCGATTTGTCTGGTTACTTCCGATAACGAACGAGACTCCTCCATGCTAACTAGTTACACGACACCCAGTGGTCGGTGTCCAACTTCTTAGAGGGACAAGTGGCGTTCAGCCACACGAGATCGAGCAATGACAGGTCTGTGATGCCCTTAGATGTCCAGGGCTCACCCGGCTCAGTACAAGAGGAACCGCAGGTTCAGACATTTGGTGTATGTGCTTGGCTGAGGAGCCAATGGGGCGAAGCTACCATCTGTGGGATTATGACTGAACGCCTCTAAGTCAGAATCCCCCCTAAACCGTATCGATACTGCAGTGCCGTGGAGCCTTGGTTGGCCTGGGATAGCTGGCCTCTCTTGGGGGGCCGGTGCGTAGACCTGCTCGCTTGGGGACCGGAGTGCGGACAGAAGGGGGCCGCCTCCATCACCCTTAGTGCACGACATATTCGTGGGACACCCGGTGCAAAATCATACGTAGATGACCTGATTCTGGTTCAGGGTTTCGTAAGTAGCAGAGCAGCTACCTAGCTGCGATCTATTGAAAGTCATCCTCTGAGCCAAGCTTTTGTCTCTCCGTGCATGGGGGCCCGTGGACGCCTCCCTCCACCACATCCAGGGGTGGGTCCCTCTGCCGCCGGGCCGGCGGGAGGGACACAAAGGGGGTAACACGGGTCCGTGGGAGGCTGCCTCCACCACGTGCCCTTCGGCATGGGGGCCTCCCCCTCCTGTCCCTGCCCCACCGGGGTGCAGGGATGGGGGCCACCATCCCTTGCGGGTCAGCAGGGTGACCAGATGGCCCACTGCTCCCGGGCAGGGAGGTGAGGAGCAGCCACCCGGGGGAAGGAAGCTCCAGAGCTTCTGCCTTGGTGCGCCTGGACCCCCTCGCCAGACTGCAAGGGCGACTGGGTACGACAGACTCTCAGGCCATCTGGGTGCTGGGTCGTCCCGGGCCATCTGGTCACCTGGCTGTGTGACCAGATGGCCCTGCAGGCAGGTTGACCAGATGGCCCTGCGGGCTGGGTGACCAGATGGCCCTGCGGGCTGGCGGCCAGGCTAACTCCAACTTTTGTCCCTCCCCAGAGTTCTGTAAGCCTTATAGTCGAGAAAAATGGGCTCCCCGTGCAGGCAGTCTGGAGAGTGGACGTGGCCTGGGCTTAACCTTCCTTGGGTCCCGCCAAGGGTCAGTGCGCTGGGGACGGGGCTTCCAGGGAGGCTCTCCCCGGCCTGGCTAGGGTTCGGAAGGTGGGACCGGGCCCAGGGCTTGAACTCCGTCCGTCCGGCTCCGGGGTGCGTGAACCCCCCCATCCTGCAAGCCATCAGAGGGTCCGGGCGCTGGGGACGGGGCTCCACCGGGGCCCGGGGAGGCTCTCCCCGGTCTGGCTAGGGTTTGGAAGATGGGACCGGGCCCAGGGCTTGAGCTCCGTCTGGCCGGGCCTGGGGTGCGTGAGCCCCCATCCTGTAAGCCATCAGAGAGTCCGGGCGCTGGGGACGGGGCTTCACCAGGGCCCAGGGAGGCTCTCCCTGGCCTGGCTAGGGTTCGGTAACTGGGACCGGGCCCGGGACTTGAGCTCCGTCCTGCCGGCACCGGGGTGGTGAGTCCCCCATCCTGCAAGCCATCAGAGTGTCCGGGCGCTGGGGACGGGGCTCCACCGGGGCCCAGGGAGGCTCTCCCCAGCCTGGCTAGGGTTCAGAAGCTGGGACCGGGCCCGAGGCTTGAGCTTCGTACGGCCGGCCCCGGGGTGCATGAGCCCCCGGTCCTTCAAGCCATCAGAGGGCCCGGGCGCTGGGGACGGGGCTCCACCGGGGCCCAGGGAGGCTCTCCCAGGCCTGGCTAGGGTTCGGAAGCTGGGACCGGGCCTGGGGCTTGAGCTCCGACCGTCCAGCCCTGGGGTGCCTGAGCCCCCCCCCGTCCTGCAAGTCATCAAAGGATCCGGGTGCTGGGGACAGGGGTCCATTGGGCAGGCGGGAGCCCTCCAGCAGAGGCTCGGGCAGGCAGATTGGCGTCATTTCGGTCCGGCCATCTGGTCGCCCCCCTCTCGCCTCGGCCATCTGGTGGCCCCCAATGCTTTCCTATGGTGCAACCAGATGGCCAGGCTTCCCTGGAAGTCCCGATTAGGTGCCATTCGCCTCCTGGATCCAAGGTAGGGCTCCAGGAAGTCGGGCACGTTTGCGCCCTGGGTCCCCTCTGTCACCTCGAGTGCACGGATTACAAGAAAGGGGGGTAATTTTCCTCCGGTTTACTAGGGGCAAGGGTATGCCCGGACACCCTCCTGGGGCTGGTGGTTCCCTGCCGGGGACCAGATGGGCTGTGTTCCAGGGCAACACCTCCCAGGCGTCTGGGGCTCCCTCCTCCGGCCCGCAGCGTGGCAAAGTACCCGGGATGGGCTCCATGGGTCCTGGGCCCTGCAACCCCGGAGCCCCGGAGCCCCGCAGCGCCGGGGCCCTGCAGCCCCAGAGCCCTGCAGCCCCGGAGCGCTGCAGCTCCGGAGCGCTGCAGCCCCGGAGCCCTGCAGTCCCTGGAGCCCTGCAGCCCCGGAGACCCGGAGACCCGAAGCCCTGCAGCCCCGGAACGTGGGCAAGCGGGAGCCCTACCACGAAGGACTCAGGATGGGCAGATGGGGAGTCCTTTCGGTCCCAGCCATCTGGTCGCCCCTCTCACCTCGGCCATCTGGTCGCCCACAATGTTTTCTTATGGATCGACCAGATGGCAGGACTTACCTGGAAGTCCCGATGGGGTACCATTCGCCTCCCGGATCCCAGCCAGGGCTTCGGGAGGTCGGGCACGTTCGCACCTAGGGTCCCCTGAGCCTTGTGGTGTTCACTTGTTCCCAGAAAGAGGGGTAGCCTTCCTCCGGATTACTAGGGACAAGGTACTCTGGGACCCCTCTCGGCATAGCGGTCCTCAGCTGGAAGCTGGACGGTCCAGGATGCCGTCCAGCCCCGGGTCCGTCCCTGGGTCTGCCGCGTGGCAGGATGCCCTGGATAGGGTCTGGGAGGGCCCGGGCCTGGGGTCCCCGTCCCCCCCGGCCTGCCCCACTTCCCGGGACAGTGGGGGTTCCGTTGTGCCCGGAGAGCGTGGCTGGGTTCAGGAGCTCCAGCCGTGGCTCCGTCCTGGGTCCTGCCGCGTGGCAGGGTGCCCGTGACGGGGTCTGGAGGGCCCGGGGAGGCTTCTCCTGCGCTTCTGAGCCTGAAAACCCCGGCGGGGTCCAGGGGCCCCACTGGGCCCCGGGTGGGGTGCTCCAGCCCAGGGCCCTGTCCCCGGCCTAGGGCCCTGTCCCCCGGCCTGCCGCACTGCCAAAGGCCCCGGACAGGGTTCCGTGGTGCTCAGGGAGCCTCCCCGTGCTTGGCTGGGTTCAGGAGCTCCGTCGGGTGCCCCTGAGGGCCCCTGGGAGGGTGGCCTCCCCACCAGGGGGTCCGTCCTCGGTCCTGCTGCATGGCAGGGTGCCTGGGACGGGGTCCAGAGGGCCGGGGGTAGGCTTCCCCTGCGCCTCCGGGCCTGGGAGCCCCGGCTGGGTCCAGGGCCCCTGCCGGGCCCCGGGTTGCATGCTCGGGCCATGGGCCTTGTCCCCCCGGCCTGCCCCACTGCCAAAGGCCCAGGACGGGGGTTCTGTGGTGCCCGGATAGCCTCCCCTTGCGTTGCTGGCTTCAGGAGCCCAATCCGGGGCCCCTGAGGGCCCCGGGGAGGGTGGCCTCCCCACCCGGGGCTCCGTCCTGGGTCCTGCCGCACGGCAGGATGCCTGGGACGGGGTCCGGAGCATCCAGGCGGCTTCCCTTTTGTGCCCGGCCATCTGGTCACCCAGATCCCCTCGGCCATCTGGTTGCCCGGATACCATCGGCCATCTGGTCACCCGCAATGCTTTCCTATGGGGCGACCAGATGGCCGGACTTTGCTGGAAGTCCTGATGAGGTGCCATTCGCCTCCCAGATCCCAGCCAGGGCTCCAGGAGGTCCATGCACCACTGAGTACCCCTGGGCATAATGGATGAAAGCATGACAGACTGAGTGCAGGCCTATGGCACAACAAAGCACACTGCCTGGCTTCAAAATGGCCCCTAGACCCCCACCACATGGCCAGGCCCTGCCTGTACCAGTCCTCAAAATGGCCCCCACCCACATGGACAGGCCCCATCAACACCCCAAAAAATCGAAAAACACACAAAAATCACCACAATCCAATGCCATCCATGCCCTCCATGATGTTTACATTAAAAAGACCCCACAGAAAGACTCAGTCCATGCACCACTGAATACCCCTCGGCAAAAGGCCCCAACAACAGCCCAAAAATCGAAAAACACGCAATAATCACCACAATCAAATGCCAATTATGCCCTCAATCATGTTCAAATTCAAGACACCCCACAGAAAGACTAGGCCCATGCACCACTGAGTACCCCTGAGAATAATGGATGAAATCATGGTAGACTGGGTGCAGGCCTATGGCACAACAAAGCACAATGCCTGGCTTCAAAATGGCCCCTAGACCCCCACCACATGGCCAGGCCCTGCCTGTACCAGTCCTCAAAATGGCCCCCACCCACATGGACAGGCCCCATCAACACCCCAATAAATCAAAAAACACACAAAAATCACCACAATCCAATGTCATCCATGCCCTCCATGATGTTTACATTAAATAGACCCCACAGAAAGGCTCAGTCCATGCACCACTGAGTACCCCTGGGCAAAAGGCCCCAACAACAGCCCAAAAATCGAAAAACACACAAAAATCACAACAATCCAATGCCATCCATTGGAGTTCTGGACTTTTTGGTTCCGTCCAGAGGTGTCAGGGAACAACACCCAAAGACCCCGGAGTTCCACCTGCCTTGGTGCACAAATGAACAGAAACACGGGCTTCTCGATGGTGGCGTCAAAGACCAAAGGTTTATTACTGCAGGGACACAGAAGTCACAGAAACTACGCATGGGCGGTAACTAGGAGCCTGTTCAAAATTGTACAAAGAGGGTTGCTCCTTATATACTAAATTTTGGCCTTCAGGCGAATTCTTCACATGTTGGTACATTCCCAAAACCTTTGTGTCATAAACAATAAATATTTGGCGTACACAGGAACCGTTGATAAAATCTGATACAAAACATCTACGAAGAGGGGTTCCCACTAGTTCATCACAATCCCTTGTCAATATTGCATTCAAGAGGGGGACCGCCTCATCGTAAATTTCGTTACCTCCCCCTAATAAAGATTCAGAAAGAAAGGAACGGAGCCAGGTGTGGAAGATAGAAAAGCAGGATAAGAGATGTTTGTGGGTTGTAAATGGGCAAGGCTACCGGCTTCGGCCGCCTAATCGTGATCAGGACAATGGACACGAAGACCAGTTTAACAGGACTGGCCTCAGGGCAGAGGAGGCAGCCTTTGTCGAGTCATGCAGCTACAGCGTGATCTGGTTTAAGGTGCACGTGTCATGAAAGAGGTGAATCTCCGGCTAAGGCTACGTGTCCTTAATCGAAATGAAGTGATCAGAGGTTATTGCGTATGTGAGGGCAAGAAACACAAAATGGAGGCCATGATCTAAGATGGATGCCGTGGGTAGATCAGAAATGTGTTTATAAAAGGAGTGCTCTTGCTCGTAGCGTAGCGAAAACACCAGGATATGCTGAATGGATCATTTGCGGTTCGCTGATACCAATATTATGTATTTCCGACAATATTGAAAACACGGGTTCAAATCGTCACGGAACCTCAGACCCTCCTTTTGCCCTTACATAGGCAATTACTCAGTCTATGTCAGAATCTAATTCTATGCTCATCAGGTCAGTGACATGCTGTTGTATCATCATCCTTTCTCGTGCCTTTTCTCCAAACGCAGGTGGTTTTCTAAGACAAGTTGCAGCACAAAGACTACACAGAGCAGGACCACACTGGATAATCAGGCAGCATGAGAACAGGAATACTAAGATGACACCAATGACCATTAGAACCTTCCATCCCCACGCTGAGATCAGAGCCCAAAACCACTCCATGAAGGACCAGTTTCCCTTGTCTACGTGAATAGAGTCGGAAATCTTGTGTAGCTTAGAGATCGCCTCGTATACTGTTGGAGCATTATTAGGAATAAAGACACAGCAGCTCGATTGGATCATTCTGCATACCCCACCTCGATCTGCAAGGATAACGTCTAGAACCATACGGTTCTGTAACGTCATGAGTCTATCCGCCTGAAGCTCAGCTGTTAGATTGCTAAGGGCACCAGCAGTTTCGGTAATAGTAGATTCAACTACCCGTGTTAGCTGACGTATGTTTCTACTATTGGCCATAGGCCCCCAGAACGGAAGGAAGCCTTTGAAGAAGTCTCCAGCTTCCTGACCAGCAGTATCTTCTTTGCTGAAGACACCTCTCGCTACTCTGGTTCTGTGGTAATCAGATGAAGCAGTGTATGTCGGGGGCAACAATCGAGCAATATAGCATGATCCTGAAAAATCGGCAGGCAACCATGTATAAGCTCTGTCTCGACAGATGAAGTATGTACCCCTAGCAGTAAGAAAGGCAGGGGAAGAGTTAGCCGGAAACACGTAAGTCTCTACGCACTCACTCCTCCCTAGCTGAGCTCTCGGATTTCTCCCATTCCCTTGCAAACAGACCTGACCTCGGTGAGGTACAACCCAGATTGGAGTTGAGCTTTTACGCTTGCTTTCTCCTAAGCTAAGGCGGTACTCTGAAGTATTCCAACTTAAATACACTCGCAGTTCGTCTCTAGGGTATGATGGAGTATTATTGACGTCCTTGATCATGTCAATAATTCCCTGGACTAAAGCTTTGTTGGCAGAGTTATATTTAGTAGAACGTGGTGGACGCGGAGGATAGGTTTCAAGGGCATAAGCAAAGATGGTTTGAAGGGCCTGAAATGATCCATTGTAGCTGAAAGGCAAAACCAGATAAGGAATACCTTTATCTATAGTGTGGGGTATCAAGCCACACACCCAGCAGTCTGTAGTGTTAACTACCAGTTGGTGTTGATGCAAGAGCTGTACAAAAGTGTTGTTAATGAACTCTGAGCGTCGGGCTTGCTCATGTTCGGGAAACGAATGAAAAGAGTGTATAGAAGAGACAGTAGAAACAGCAGGATCAAGGGGAGGTACTGCAGTAACTGGCACAAAAATCAAATTTATACTAAAAACGATTCCACCCACCAACGTTATTAGAACAATCAAGAATATAATGGCACATTGCATCAAAAAGCATTTGCTGTGAAGGATTCTGTGAAGTCTGTTTCTGCGAACATAAATTACGTTTTCTCGTTGCAGCGCAGGAAGCTCCATCTTCTACAATCCGCTCGCGACCACTGATGATGTGTACGTAGATGAAAATGCCTCTATCAGCCCTGGGAGTTCCCAGAACCAACAGAAAGATCGACCTTGTGTCAGACCCCCGCAGATTCAACTAGGCACACAGCCACGACCCTACGGCTACCCAGACGGCAAGGCAATTTTAAAACAACAAAACAATAGCAAACTTCCTGGCTGAAGGCAAAAGTTCAAAATTTCAAAATATCACAATAGGCAGTTGCCTGCTTTATTTGTCCATTTTACGGTTTCGTAAATTATGTCTTTGCCTTGCAGGTACTGTCTGATCGGCAAATAGCGTTTCACTGGTAGCTGTTGCAGTGTTCAAGTTCGCAGATGACAGAGTTTTTTCTGATGCAGGGGACAAATGTTCAGTGTTCAAAGGAGTCTTTTCTGAAGGAGAGTCAGAGCTTGGAGTGTCAGTGATTAATTCGGCATCGCTGAAAGGGATGAACTTTGGCGTGCTTTCAAATTCGGAGGAACCAATTCCCTTCTTCACCCAGTCGTCGTAAGGAAGTGGCAAGGGTACACGCTTTACATGAGACGCGTGCACCCAATGCTTGCGACCAGCCACACGAACTGCTGTTCTCGTTGTAAGCAGGACTTGGAAGGGGCCGACGAATCTCGGCTGAAGATTCTTCGTCCTTGCGAAATTCTTGATAACCACAAGATCTCCTGGTTTCAGCTGATGCCCTGGACTCTCCGGAGGTTTTGGTAAAGCATCGAAAACCTGTTGGTGAATAAGACTCAATTTAGCAGTCAAGTCGTAAAGGTAGTCTATCAACATAGGATATTCTAGAGAACAAAACTCCTTAGGCCTCGGCACACCCCAAATATTTGCCGGACGGCCAAACACTATCTCATAAGGGCTAAGCCCCACTCTAGAATGTACAGTTGCTCTCGTTGATAACAACGCCAAAGGTAGTGCGTCTGGCCAGGCTAAACCTGTGGATGCTTGTATTTTAGCTAGTTTCAGCTTGAGGGTGCCATTGTAACCCTCCACTAAACCAGCAGACTGGGGATGATTTGCACTGTGGAACTTCTGTTTCAGACCTAGGCCGGCACACACACTCTGCATAACTTTCCCTATAAACTCACTTCCGTTATCTGACCATACAATCCGTGGCATTCCATACCTAGGGAAATATTCTTTGAGAAGGATCTTGGCAGTTGATAGGGCAGTATTGTCCTTTAGTGGGTATGCTTCAATCCATCTGGAGAAAGCACAAACTACCACCAGGACATATTTCAAATTATTACAGCGATCCATGTGAATGAAGTCTAACTGAATCACTTCAAAGGGGCAGGAAGGAGGAGCGAAGTGACCAGCTGGAGTTGGAGTTCCCTTGCCAGGATTATGCATCAGGCATACCATACAATTTTTCACCACTCTCTCTGCACACTTACTGATCCCATCATTCTTCCAGACTGGAGCCAACATTTTACAGATTCCTTTAGAACTTATATGTGCTACTCCATGCGCCATCGTCACTACTGCAAGCACATACGCATCAGGCAACATCCAACGCTGCTGTTCTGTCAAATCAATCCAACACCCATTCGAATCCAACTTGCCCGTACTTTCTTTCCATACACGTTTTTCCTCCTCAGTTGCTTCTTTCTGAATCTCTTTCACACTTTCCATAGTATCCTCACACATTCCAGACTCAGCAATCCATCTTGCAGACGTAGCAACATACATTCTGCTCATCGTGTCTCTAGCTGTCTGTTTAGCAGTTTCATCAGCAAAAGCATTCCCGCGACCAACATCATCCGTGATTGCTTTATGAGCACTGCACTTTACAATCGCTACTTCAGTCGGCAAGGTTAGAGATTCCAACAAGTCGTTAACTAGCTGACCATGTTGGATCTTAGTCCCATGGGACGTAATGAAACCTCTTTCTCTCCACAAACGGCCAAAACTATGGGCCACGCCAAATGCATACTGACTATCTGTAAAAACATTCACTCTCTTTCCCTTAGCTAAAACACACGCTCTTGTTAGAGCTATTAAATCTGCAGCTTGGGCAGAATTCTGACTCACTCTTGCAGTCTCCACAATCGTCTTCAAAGTCGTTACTGCGTAAGCAGCAGTCACATCACCATTCTCCAATTTAAAACATGACCCGTCCACATACAGCGTGCCATCTGGATCGGATAACGGAGTATCCTTTAAGTCAATGCGCCCCTTTGTCTCTTCCTCCGTTTTAAAACAACAATCATGTGGTTCGGAATCACTCGACTCTTGATCAGTCGGCAACAGCGTTGCTGGATTCAATACATTACATCTTTTGATCTGAATATGACTTGCTAGTAATGTCAGCTCATAACCAGATAGTCTAGCACTGGTAAGGTGTTGTGTCTTCGTTCGATTCATGAGTGTATCCACTGCATGAGGAACCATGACCACTAGCATGTTGTTCATCACCAAACCAGCAGATTGTCGAATGGAAGCCGCAGCTGCCGCTATAGCTCTCAAACAACTAGGTAACGCTCTAGCTACCGTATCTAATGTTGATGAAAAATACGCACAAGGGCGTTGTTTGTCACCAAACTTCTGTGTCAGAACACTCAACGCGCAACCTTCTCTCTCGTGAACGCAGAGCGTAAATGGTTTACTGTAATCAGGTGTACCCAATACAGGAGCTGAACATAATGCATTTCGTAACTCAGAGAAACTCTCCTGACATTCAGCAGACCATGGCACCGGACTCGGAACACCTTTCCCAGTCAAAGCTACCAACGGTTTTGCTAAAAGAGAAAAATTTGGGATCCACTGCCTACAGTAAGAGGTAATACCTAAAAAGGCACGTACTTCTCTCTGTGTGCGTGGAACACTCATCTGCGTAATTGCTTTTATTCTCTCTGGGGTCAACTTCCTTCCCTCCTTTGACAAGAGATGACCTAGGTAGGTCACTTCTTGGCAGCAGTATTGCATTTTCGAAGGTGACACCTTATGATTCAAATTAGACAAATGATGCAATAACGAAATCGTAGCTGCTTTGCAAGTTTCCTTGTCATCGGCAGCCACTAGAAGATCGTCTACATACTGTACTAGAGCAGAACCTGGAGGAAGGACAAAGGAATCTAACTGGCTTTTTAATGCTTGACTGTAAATAGATGGGCTCTCACAATAGCCTTGTGGAGCGCGTTTGAATCTGAAACTTCGACCTCCTAGACAGAAGCCGAAAATATCTCTGCTTTCCTCGGCTATCGGAATGCTGAAAAAGGCATTCTTCAAGTCGATGACTGAGAACCAAGTAGCTGTAGCAGGAATCAGTGTTAATAAGGCAGTAATGTCTGGAACTACAGGAAACTGTGGAACTACAATCTTATTAACTTCTCTAAGGTCAATAACAAACCTATACACTGGAGGCTTTGTAGGGTCAGTTCGTTTCAGGATCGGTAGTACAGGACTGTTACAGACATTTCCTCTGGTTTCTTCAATCACACCTTTCTTGATCAAATCTTGCACAATTAATAAAAGTGCACGCTCACCTTCACTAGATATTTTGTATTGAGGAATTCTTGGAAATTTTACATTTGCTTTCAAAGTCACTACATATGGTGGTATTTCTAAAGGGCCTACATCATTAGGACCAGTCGCCCAAAGAGAATCAGGGAGTGAACGCAGCTCTGGTGGGAGTGCATCCATTGACAAGTACATCGGAGAAGTGATATTTTTACCCAATGTAAGCTGTACTCCTTCCGGAGAACAGTACAATGTCGCATATAGTCGTTTTAACAAGTCTAAACCAAGCAGATTTTCATTACAACCCGTTGTCAAAATCAGGGGTGCTTTCAAGTGACACGGTCCAACAGAAATAGACAAAGGACCAGATATCGGGTTGTAAACAGGGGCGCCTGAAAAACCTACAGAAACATTTGTTGAGCCGGACAAAGGTGTGCCAGGGAGTTTCGCATGAATGATGGAACTTTTTGCGGCACCAGTATCCAACAGAAACGGTTCGACCACACCTGATGTTGCTACTGCGACATAAGGCCCACTCTGATCCACTGGAACTGATACTACTCCCTCTCTCTGTCCATGGCTGTCCTAGTACCCAACTTGCTGAAATCCCTCATCCACTTCACAATAATCTTCAACAAGATATTGTTGAGATCTATTTTGCTGAGTAGACTGGCCATTTCGTTGATCAAAATGATTGGAAGGTCGATCATTCGTTTGTGGAGGCATAGCACCTCGCCCTCGACCTCTAGAATTCTGAACAAAACCACCACGACCTCTCTGGGCTGCTGCTGCATTATTTTGCGCTAAGACCGGACATTCATTTTTATAGTGACCCTCTTTCTTACAGTACGCACATTGGTTCCACTGATATTGAGGCCTCGATGTATTATAATCTGTTCTTTGATACGAACCCTGTTGCGTATTAGTCTGATTCGTGCGAGGCGGATACGCCTGTTGCAAAAGAACTTTAGTCTTTAAGTCTTTCGTTTTCTTTTCTGATTTCTCCTTTTCCTCTTTATCCCTATTTTCGTAATACTGCGCAGTTGCAAGTATTTGCGCAGTTGTGGAAACAGCCCACGTACTCTCTGAATCCTTTAATTTATTGCATAATTCAGGTAGCAAATTATGCACAAATTTATCGACAAACAGTCTCTGTCCGCCTTCTGTGCTCATATCCTGACCACTGTGATCTACAAAAGTCTCTTCGAACCTCGTGAAGAAGTCGGAGACACTTTCGTCTTTCTTCTGCTTGCATGCGGATAACTTGTCCCAATTAACACGCAATGCGGGCATCAGAGTCTTCATTAAGTCAATTATCCTACCTGGAAGATTAGCAATTAAGGGTTCGGGTTTTGCACCACCTACTTGCTGATTATCCGCTGCAGTGATGGCTGCCCAATCACCACCTAAGGCAACTTGATGATCCTCTCTACGAATTTTAGCCCACACTGGTTGCGGAACTACATTGCCAAATAACATATCGATGTCCGCTAAGTTCATTATACAAGCCTCAACTGTCTGTGTTAATTCCTTATAGTATCCAGCAGGATTCTTACGCGGATCTGGCAAGGCCTGCTTCACTGCTAGCACTTCAGCTCGTTTCCACGGAATGTGTATCCACACTCTTTGGAATTGCGCTGGAGCAGCTACAACACCATTTGGTGCATCAGCTTGCACAGCTTCGCGCCAAATTGGAGGAACCTCCCTCATTGGATATTGGCGACCTAATTTCATTTTACCTTTCTCTAGATCTCTCGGTGAACGAAGTGATGGGTCATTCCTATAACTTAAAATCAATTCCATCGCTTCCTCTATGTTTTCACCCACTATCATTCCAGCAGCAAACTCTTTCTGAACCTTAATTAAGTCTTCTAAATTTGATTCAACATCATCTTCTTCTATCTCCTCACGTAACAACGAGCACATCTCGTCAAAGACATACCGTTGCGTTGGCTCTTTCCACTGCATAAATGTTTCTAGCACATCTCTCGTACTATATCTCCTACTCTTCGAAATCCATCTGAGAGCCGTGGAATCTAAAATTCCCCGTTCCTCAGTACTCGGAAGCTGACTACATCTCTGAACAGAGTCAGAAGTAGGAGTCTTGATTAAGGTTTTATAAAAAGGAGACAGCATACTAGACACAGAATCAGTGATTCTCCGACGAACAGAAAGTGGAGTCAACATACTGGCAGACGCAGAAAACACAGTAGAGGTAGGAATAGATAACGGAACAGTAGGAGTATCGAGAAAAATAGTTTGTGGGACAGTAGATGTAAGCGAGACAGATACAGGTATAGAAGTTGGCAACCCAGGAAGAGGAGGAGCCGTAGGAACATTTACATTGACCACAGGAGGTACGGGAACTTGATTCTGAGGGACAGGAGCAGGAACACCAGGTTGTCCAGCAACCGGCAATTGAACATTTGGCACAAATTGGGCCGTAGCACCTTGTGCATACGGTGGAGGTGACTGTAACAAATAAGACAGCAGAGGATCGTTTTCAGAATCTTCCAGTATCTTAGCTGTTTTCGATGGCAAGGCAGGATAGCACTTGTCAATCGCTAAATTGTGCTCTCTAATGGCCACCTCTATAGCTTTCTCACACTCGTTATCCTGCAACTGCTTAGTTGCTTGTTCTAGAGTCAACTCTTCTTGCTCTTTCTGTTCTTTCTTTAACCTTTTCATTTCTCTCTGTTTGGATTCTTTTCGCCAGTAACGGAAAGAATCAAACATTGCCGGCCGGGCTTTCTTCCTAAACAATTTCGCTTCTAAATTGTCAAGAATTTCGGGTTCAAAACTACCATGCAGTGGCCAACTAAGGACACCATCTTTCTCAGTGTATCGGACCCACACCTCATTATAAGATATAGGACCCACACCATGCTTACAATACAAATCATATAGGGGAGTCCCAATCGGAGGAACCAGACATGAGTCCTCCAATCGTGAGTCAAGGTTGCAACCAAAACATGACAACATACAGTTTCTCCGACTTACCATTTTTCAGTCCGGAACACAAAACAAACAAAACACGAAACAAATATGTGCACTTGAACCAAGAACTTAGGCCTACCAAAACGAACTGATGTATCGATACCCAAACTAAACCAAATAGATTATCGTAACCAGAACAACCAATGATAATCTTACGAAACCAAACCAAACCAAGAACCAAAAAGGATTTTTAACAACCCTCACGAAGTAACCAGCTAGCAACCACTAAATACTTAACTGAGTCACTGAAGACGTCACCAAGGAGAAACCCGTCACGTTTCGCTGTACTAAGGACTGCACCTCGGGTCCAAGACAGGGCGACGGTCAAGGCAACGGCCCACTGCAGCCGTCCTGAACGGGAACCCTCGTGGAAGAGAACTTCGGGCCACTTTTGCGATATGCCGGGATCGATGAAGTGGGGCGCCTCCCTCAGGAATCTTCACACGAAGCTTCTCGAACTCTTCAGGCTTTTGGACCGGTACCGAATGACGTCGCCCCAGGCTGGGCGCCAATTGGAGTTCTGGACTTTTTGGTTCCGTCCAGAGGTGTCAGGGAACAACACCCAAAGACCCCGGAGTTCCACCTGCCTTGGTGCACAAATGAACAGAAACACGGGCTTCTCGATGGTGGCGTCAAAGACCAAAGGTTTATTACTGCAGGGACACAGAAGTCACAGAAACTACGCATGGGCAGTAACTAGGAGCCTGTTCAAAATTGTACAAAGAGGGTTGCTCCTTATATACTAAATTTTGGCCTTCAGGCGAATTCTTCACATGTTGGTACATTCCCAAAACCTTTGTGTCATAAACAATAAATATTTGGCGTACACAGGAACCGTTGATAAAATCTGATACAAAACATCTACGAAGAGGGGTTCCCACTAGTTCATCACAATCCCTTGTCAATATTGCATTCAAGAGCCGGACCGCCTCATCGTAAATTTCGTTACCTCCCCCTAATAAAGATTCAGAAAGAAAGGAACGGAGCCAGGTGTGGAAGATAGAAAAGCAGGATAAGAGATGTTTGTGGGTTGTAAATGGGCAAGGCTACCGGCTTCGGCCGCCTAATCGTGATCAGGACAATGGACACGAAGACCAGTTTAACAGGACTGGCCTCGGGCAGAGGAGGCAGCCTTTGTCGAGTCATGCAGCTACAGCGTGATCTGGTTTAAGGTGCACGTGTCATGAAAGAGGTGAATCTCCGGCTAAGGCTACGTGTCCTTAATCGAAATGAAGTGATCCGAGGTTATTGCGTATGTGAGGGCAAGAAACACAAAATGGCGGCCATGATCTAAGATGGATGCCGTGGGTAGATCAGAAATGTGTTTATAAAAGGAGTGCTCTTGCTCGTAGCGTAGCGAAAACACCAGGATATGCTGAATGGATCATTTGCGGTTCGCTGATACCAATATTATGTATTTCCGACAATATTGAAAACACGGGTTCAAATCGTCACGGAACCTCACCATGCCCTCAATCATGTTCAAATTCAAGACACCCCACAGAAAGACTAGGCCCTTGCACCACTGAGTACCACTGGGCATAATGGATGAAAGCATGGCAGACTGGGTGCAGGCCTATGGCAAAACAAAGCACACTGCCTGGCTTCAAAATGGCCCGTAGACCCCCACCACATGGCCAGGCCCTGCCTGTACCAGTCCTCAAAATGGCCCCCACCCACATGGACAGGCCCCATCAACACCCCAAAAACATTGAAAAACGCACAAAAATCACCACAATCCAATGCCATCAATGCCCTCCATGATGTTTACATTAAAGAGACCCCACAGAAAGACTCAGTCCATGCACCACTGAGTACCCCTGGGCAAAAAGCCCCAACAACAGCCCAAATATTGAAAAACGCACAAAAATCACAACAATCCAATGCCATCCATGCCCTCAATTATGTTCAAATTCAAGACACCCCACAGAAAGACTAGGCCCATGCACTACTGAGTACCCCTGGGCATAATGGATGAAAGCATGACAGACTGAGTGCAGGCCTATGGCACAACAAAGCACACTGCCTGGCTTCAAAATGGCCCCTAGACCCCCACCACATGGCCAGGCCCTGCCTGTACCAGTCCTCAAAATGGCCCCCACCCACATGGACAGGCCCCATCAACACCCCAAAAACATCGAAAAACACACAAAAATCACCACAATCCAATGCCATCCATGCCCTCCATGATGTTTACATTAAAGAGAACCCACAGAAAGACTCAGTCCATGCACCACTGAGTACCCCTGGGCAAAAGGCCCCAACAAAAGCCCAAAAACGGAAAACACACAAAAATCACAACAATCCAATGCCATCCATGCCCTCAATCATGTTCAAATTCAAGACACACCACAGAAAGACTAGGCCCATGCACCACTGAGTACCCCTGGGCATAATGGATGAAAGCGTGGCAGACTGGGTGCAGGCCTATGGCACAACAAAGCACACTGCCTGGCTTCAAAATGGCCCCTAGACCCCCACCACATGGCCAGGCCCTGCCTGTAGCAGTCCTCAAAATGGCCCCCACCCACATGGACAGGCCCCATCAACACCCCAAAAACATCGAAAACCACACAAAAATCACCACAATCCAATGCCATCCATGCCCTCCATGATGTTTACATTAAAGAGACCCCACAGAAAGACTCAGTCCATGCACCACTGAGTTCCCCCGGGCAAAAGGCCCCAACAACAGCCCAAAAATCGAAAAACATGCAATAATCACCACAATCCAATGCCAATTATGCCCTCAATCATGTTCAAATTCAAGACACCCCACGGAAAGACTAGGCCCCTGCACCACTGAGTACCCCTGAGAATAATGGATGAAATCATGGCAGACTGGGTGCAGGCCTATGGCACAACAAAGCACAATTCCTGGCTTCAAAATGGCCCCTAGACCCCCACCACATGGCCAGGCCCTGCCTGTACCAGTCCTCAAAATGGCCCCAACCCACATGGACAGGCCCCATCAACACCCCAAAAAATCGAAAAACACACAAAAATCACCACAATCCAATGTCATCTATGCCCTCCATGATGTTTACATTAAAGAGACCCCACAGAAAGACTCAGTCCATGCACCACTGAGTACCCCTGGGCAAAAGGCCCCAACACCCAAAAACACACAAAAATCACCACAATCCAATGCCATCCATTCCCTAAATGATGTTGAAATTCAACAAAACAGTTGTATCATGCACCCATAACTAACCCTGTTCCTACTGGATACTAAGGCTACCCACAATATATTTTATTTTATGTTCTGAAAAAGTTTCACAATTGTAGTTGCAGCAACTGTAATGCCCCAAAGAAACAACATCAACTTACTTGTGAAATTTCTAATCCAAAAGTGATCCAAAGAAAGTCAAAAAGGCCTCAAATCCAAATATCCAGCAGCATCCACAAAAAGTCATCCTTCCAGGTCAAGATCCAAATCAAAGTGACCAGGACAAGAACAAAGCACAGGGAGGAGCCTGCTGGACAGGAACAGGAAGTTGGAGACTGTGGGGCACTTCCTTCCTCCTATCCCCCCCCCAAAATGAACTCCTTGCAAAAAAAGTGCAGGCAAATGTCAACCTGAGGAGTTATTCTGATAAAAATCATCATTTTCAGAAGGTTTATGCTGCCTGCTGGTGGATTTCTTGTGCAGAATTGCAAATTTTGCAATTTCGTGAGTGCGAGATTGTTGTTGCCCGCCGCTTCTACGTGTTCGCAATTGTTTACTCCCGCGATGGGTGATCACGAGCCTTTATGACGTACTCGCGTTGACAAACTCTCGCTGTGCAAGGTGGCGGGCGCAATGACGTAATCGCGGTCGACAATCTCCCGCGGGATCACGCAGCAAGATCCAAAATGGTGCAGCACACGCAAATATGGAGAAAAACATCTCTTCAAACGCTGAATGACGGTAAGTGAACGTGGCGCGCCGCAATATTGTATTTGTCAAGCGCGACCAAGCAAAAAAATCTGCTGCGTGCGAATTTGCGAATTTTCGGCCAATTCGCGAGAATTTTGCGGATCGCGAACTTGCTGAAAATCCGCAAATTCCGCAAGCGGAACTGATTTTCGCCCATGCTTAGTGTCCAGACAGCTTCCCTTTCGTGCCCGGCCATCTGGTCTCCCAGATCCCCTCGGCCATCTGGTCGCCCGGATCCCCTCGGCCATCTGGTCGCCAGCAATGCCTTCCTATGGGGCGACCAGATGGCCAGACTTCCCTGGAAGTCCCGATGAGGTGCCATTTGCCTCGGGGATCCCAGCGAGGGCTCCAGGAGGTCGGGTACTTGGCCGCCTTAGGTCCCCTCTGTCACCTCGTGTGCACGGATTACAAGAAAGGGGGGTAATTTTCCACCGGATTACTAGGGAGAGGGTCAGTCAGACCTCCGTGAGGTCTGGCGATTCTGAATCAGGGGAAGGTGGGACCTGGGCCCGCCCGCCGGGGCCCCCAGGGGCCCGGGGACGCTCCTGCCTCTCAGCCCCTTGCCGATGGTCGTTTTTCTCCGAGTTTGCTCCGGCTGACCTCTGTGAGGTCCAGCCATGCTGAGAGGGGGAAGGCAGTTCTGGGGCCCACCCGCCGGGGCCCCCAGGGGCCCGGGCACACTCCTGCCTCTCAGTCCCTTGCCGATGGTCGTTTTTCTCCGAGTTTTCTCAGGCAGTCTTCCGTGAGGTCTGGCCATGCTGAGAGGGGAAAGGCAGCCCCGGGGAGCGCCAGCCGGGGCCCCCAGGGGCGCGGGGACGCTCCTGCCTCTCAGCCCCTTGCTGATGGTCATTTTTCTCCGAGTTTTCTCAGGCAGTCCTCTTTGAGGTCTGGCCATGCTGAGAGGGGGAAGGCAGCCCCGAGCCCACCCTTCGTTGCCCGCAGGGACCCGGGGATGCTCCTGCCTCTCAGCCCCTTGCCGATGGTCGTTTTTCTCAGAGTTTGCTCAGGCAGACCTCCGTGAGGTCCGGCCATGCTGAGAGGGGGAAGGCAGTCCTGGGGCCCACCTGCTGTGGCCCCCATGGGCCCGGGTTGCTCTTGCCTCTCAGCCCCTTGCCGATGGTCCTTTTTCTCCGAGTTTGCTCAGGCAGACCTCCGTGAGGTCTGGCCATTCTGAGAGGGGGAAGTCAGTCCTTGGGCCTGCCCGCTGGGGCCCCCAAGGGCCTGGGAATGCACCTGCCTCTCGGGCCTCTTGCCGATGGTCTTTTTTCTTGGAGTCTGCGTGCCCAGGCAGCAGGCATGCAGGGGATGCTAAGCCAGTGTACACCCCCTGTGCAGGGTTGCCTGCCAGGGTATGCTCCGGCTGTACTCTGATCGATTGGGCATTCTCGGTCTATTTAGGGATGGACTGCTTGGCCAGCCTCGGCTGTTGTTTCAAGCAAAGAGCTTCCACCCTGCATGGACTGTCTGACTAGGGAGGGCCTGCCGCATGGCGGTTAGGTCGTTCACCCTACCCAGAAGAGCGAAGGCTGAGCTGCCCTGGCAGCTCGTGGCCCCCAGTGGTCTGACCCGAGCGGAAGGGGCAGGTGGTTCCAGGCCCTCGGATGCTGCCTGGCTGGCAGGTCTGTGGGCCCTGTGTGCCACGCTGTCACCCCTCTCGGCCCAGCACGTTTCCACAGAAGCTTGAAACAACTGTTCTGAGGGGTGCCGCTGCCGCCAGGCTCCGGCACCCCTGCATCTCTCTCACGCTGCACCTCGGCCTGCCTTTCCCTGCCGGGGGAGATGGCTGGGCCTGCCGGTGCCCATGTGACCGGCGCACCTCTCTACACCCCTCCAGTGAGCCCTCCTGCCCAGGTGGGTGGGCTCCTTCCCCTGACAGGCTTCCGAGAGATGGAGGTTGCACGAAGGTCGCCGGTCAGGAAGAATTGCACGCGGCTCCCACCCCTTTGTCAGGTGCAGCTACCTGGTTGATCCTGCCAGTAGCATATGCTTGTCTCAAAGATTAAGCCATGCACGTGTAAGTAGACCCTGCCGGTACAGTGAAACTGCGAATGGCTAATTAAATCAGTTATGGTTCCTTTGATCGCTCCATCTGTTACTTGGATAACAGTGGTAACTGCTTTGGTGACTCTAGATAACCTCAGGCCGATTGAAATGAGTACACTTTAAATCCTTTAACGAGGATCCACAGGAGGGTGAGTCTGGTGCCAGCAGCCGTGGTAATTCCAGCTCCAATAGAGTATATTAAAGTTGCTGCATTTAAAAAGCTCAAAACGTTTACTTTAAAAAAAATAGTGTTCAAAGCAGGCCGGTCGCCTGAATACTTCAGCTAGGAATAATGGAATAGGACTCCGGTTCTATTTTGTTGGTTTTTGGAACTGGGGCCATGATTAAGAGGGACGGCCGGGGGCATTCGTATTGTGCCGCTAGAGGTGAAATTCTTGGACCGGCGCAAGACGAACCAAAGCGAAAGCATTTGCCAAGAATGTTTTCATTAATCAAGAACGAAAGTCGGAGGTTTGAAGGCGATCAGATACCATCGGTAGTTCCGACCATGAATGATGCCTACAAGCGATCCGGCGGCGTTATCCCCATGACCCGCCGAGCAGCTTCCGGGAAACCAAAGTCTTTGGGTTCCGGGGGAAGTATGGTTGCAAAGCTGAAACTTAAAGGAATTGACAGAAGGGCACCACCAGGAGTGGAGCCTGTGGCTTAATTTGACTCAAGACAGGAAACCTCACCCGGCCCGGACATGGAAAGGATTGACAGATTGATAGCTCTTTCTCGATTCTGTGGGTGGTGGTGCATGGCCGTTCTTAGTTGGTGGAGCGATTTGTCTGGTTACTTCCGATAACGAACGAGACTCCTCCATGCTAACTAGTTACACGACACCCAGTGGTCGGTGTCCAACTTCTTAGAGGGACAAGTGGCGTTCAGCCACACGAGATCGAGCAATGACAGGTCTGTGATGCCCTTAGATGTCCGAGGCTCACCCGGCTCAGTACAAGAGGAACCGCAGGTTCAGACATTTGGTGTATGTGCTTGGCTGAGGAGCCAATGGGGCAAAGCTACCATCTGTGGGATTATGACTGAACGCCTCTAAGTCAGAATCCCCCCTAAACCGTATCGATACCGCAGTGCCGTGGAGCCTTGGTTGGCCTGGGATAGCCGGCCTCTCTTGGGGGGCCGGTGCGTAGACCTGCTCGCTTGGGGACCGGAGTGCGGACAGAAGGGGGCCGCCTCCATCACCCTTAGTGCACCGCATATTCGTGGGACACTCGGTGCAAAATTATTCGTAGATGACCTGATTCTGGTTCAGGGTTTCGTAAGTAGCAGAGCAGCTACCTCGCTGCGATCTATTGAAAGTCATCCTCTGAGCCAAGCTTTTGTCTCTCCGTGCATGGGGGCCCGTGGACCCCTCCCTCCACCACATCCAGGGGTGGGTCCCTCTGCCGCCGGGCCGGCGGGAGGGACACAGAGGGGGTAACACGGGTCCGTGGGAGGCTGCCTCCACCACGTGCCCTTCGGCACGGGGGCCTCCCCCTCCTGTCCCTGCCCCACCGGGGTGCAGGGATGGGGGCCACCATCCCATGCGGGTCAGCAGGGTGACCAGATGGCCCACTGCTCCCGGGCAGGGAGGTGAGGAGCAGCCACCCGGGGGAAGGAAGCTCCAGAGCTTCTGCCTTGGTGCGCCTGGACCCCCTCGCCGGACTGCAAGGGCGACTGGGTACGACAGCCTCTCAGGCCATCTGGGTGCTGGGTCGTCCCAGCCCATCTGGTCGCCTGGCTGTGTGACCAGATGGCCCTGCAGGCAGGTTGACCAGATGGCCCTGCGGGCAGGGTGACCAGATGGCCCTGCGGGCTGGATGGCCAGATGGCCCTGCGGGCTGGGTGACCAGATGGCCCTGCGGGCTGGCGGCCGGGCTAACTCCAACTTTTGTCCCTCCCCAGAGTTCTGTAAGCCTTATAGTCGAGAAAAATGGGCTCCCCGTGCAGGCAGTCTGGAGAGTGGACGTGGCCTGGGCTTAACCTTCCTTGGGTCCCGCCAAGGGTCCGTGCGCTGGGGACGGGGCTTCCAGGGAGGCTCTCCCCGGCCTGGCTAGGGTTCGGAAGGTGGGACCGGGCCCAGGGCTTGAACTCCGTCTGTCCGGCCCCGGGGTGCCTGAACCCCCCCATCCTGCAAGCCATCAGAGGGTCCGGGCGCTGGGGAGGGGGCTTCACCGGGGCCCGGGGAGGCTCTCCCCGGTCTGGCTAGGGTTTGGAAGGTGGGACCGGGCCCGGGGCTTGAGCTCCGTCTGGCCGGGCCTGGGGTGCGTGAGCCCCCGTCCTGTAAGCCATCAAAGAGTCCGGGCGCTGGGGACGGGGCTTCACCAGGGCCCAGGGAGGCTCTCCCTGGCCTGGCTAGGGTTCGGTAGCTGGGACCGGGCCCGGGACTTGAGCTCCGTCCTGCCGGCACCGGGGTGGTGAGTCCCCCATCCTGCAAGCCATCAGAGTGTCCGGGCACTGGGGACGGGGCTCCACCGGGGCCCAGGGAGGCTCTCCCCAGCCTGGCTAGGGTTCAGAAGCTGGGACCGGGCCCAAGGCTTGAGCTTCGTCCGGCCGGCCCCGGGGTGCATGAGCCCCCCGTCCTTCAAGCCATCAGAGGGCCCGGGCGCTGGGGACGGGGCTCCACCGGGGCCCAGGGAGGCTCTCCCAGGCCTGGCTATGGTTCGGAAGCTGGGACCGGGCCTGGGGCTTGAGCTCCGACCGTCCGGCCCTGGGGTGCCTGAGCCCCCCCCGTCCTGCAAGTCATCAAAGGATCCGGGTGCTGGGGACAGGGGTCCATTGGGCAGGCCGGAGCCCTCCAGCAGAGGCTCGGGGCAGGCAGATTGGCATCATTTCGGTCCGGCCATCTGGTCGACCCCCTCTCGCCTCGGCCATCTGGTCGCCCCCAATGCTTTCCTATGGCGCAACCAGATGGCCAGGCTTCCCTGGAAGTCCCGATTAGGTGCCATTCGCCTCCTGGATCCCAGGTAGGGCTCCAGGAAGTCGGGCACGTTTGCGCCCTGGGTCCCCTCTGTCACCTCGAGTGCACGGATTACAAGAAAGGGGGGTAATTTTCCTCCGGTTTACTAGGGGCAAGGGTATGCCCGGACACCCTCCTGGGGCTGGTGGTTCCCTGCCTGGGACCAGATGGGCTGTGTTCCCGGGCAACACCTCCCAGGCGTCTGGGGCTCCCTCCTCCGGCCCGCAGCGTTGCAAAGTACCCGGGACGGCTCCATGGGTCCTGGGCCCTGCAACCCCGGAGCCCCGGAGCCCCGCAGCTCCGGGGCCCTGCAGCCCCAGAGCCCTGCAGCCCCGGAGCGCTGCAGCCCCGGAGCGCTGCAGCCCCGGAGCCCTGCAGTCCCTGGAGCCCTGCAGCCCAGGAGACCCGGAGTCCCGAAGCCCTGCAGCCCCGGAACGTGGGCAAGCGGGAGCCCTACCACGAAGGACTCAGGATGGGCAGATGGGGAGTCGTTTCGGTCCCAGCCATCTGGTCGCCCCTCTCACCTCGGCCATCTGGTCGCCCACAATGTTTTCTTATGGATCGACCAGATGGCAGGACTTCCCTGGAAGTCCTGATGGGGTACCATTCGCCTCCCGGATCCCAGCCAGGGCTTCGGGAGGTCGGGCACGTTCGCACCTAGGGTCCCCTGAGCCTCGTGGTGTTCACTTGTTCCCAGAAAGAGGGGTAGCCTTCCTCCGGATTACTAGGGACAAGGTACTCTGGGACCCCTCTCGGCATAGCGGTCCTCAGCTGGCAGCTGGACGGTCCAGGATGCCGTCCAGCCCCGGGTCCATCCCTGGGTCTGCCGCGTGGCAGGATGCCCTGGATAGGGTCTGGGAGGGCCCGGGCCTGGGGTCCCCGTCCCCCCCAGCCTGCCCCACTTCCCGGGACAGTGGGGGTTCCGTTGTGCCCGGAGAGCATGGCTGGGTTCAGGAGCTCCAGCCGTGGCTCCGTCCTGGGTCCTGCCGGGTGGCAGGGTGCCCGTGACGGGGTCTGGAGGGCCCGGGGAGGCTTCTCCTGCGCATCTGGGCCTGAAAACCCCGGCGGGGTCCAGGGGCCCCACTGGGCCCCGGGTGGGGTGCTCCAGCCCAGGTCCCTGTCCCCGGCCTAGGGCCCTGTCCCCCGGCCTGCCGCACTGCCAAAGGCCCAGGACAGGGTTCTGTGGTGCCCAGGGAGCCTCCCCGTGCTTGGCTGGGTTCAGGAGCTCCGTCTGGTGCCCCTGAGGGCCCCTGGGAGGGTGGCCTCCCCACCAGGGGGTCCGTCCTCGGTCCTGCCGCATGGCAGGGTGCCTGGGACGGGGTCAGAGGGCCGGGGGTAGGCTTCCCCTGCGCCTCTGGGCCTGGGAGCCCCGGCTGGGTCCAGGGGCCCTGCCGGGCCCCGGGTTGCATGCTCGGGCCATGGGCCCTGTCCCCCCGGCCTGCCCCACTGCCAAAGGCCCAGTACGGGGGTTCTGTGGTGCACGGATAGCCTCCCCTTGCGCGGCTGGCTTCAGGAGCCCAATCCGGGGCCCCTGAGGGCCCCGGGGAGGGTGGCCTCCCCAACCGGGGCTCCGTCCTGGGTCCTGCCGCACGGCAGGATGCCTGGGACGGGGTCCGGAGCATCCAGGCGGCTTCCCTTTTGTGCCCGGCCATCTGGTCACCCAGATCCCCTCGGCCATCTGGTTGCCCGGATCCCATCGGCCATCTGGTCACCCGCAATGCTTTCCTATGGGGCGACCAGATGGCCGGACTTTGCTGGAAGTCCTGATGAGGCGCCATTCGCCTCCCAGATCCCAGCCAGGGCTCCAGGAGGTCCATGCACCACTGAGTACCCCTGGGCATAATGGATGAAAGCATGACAGACTGAGTGCAGGCCTATGGCACAACAAAGCACACTGCCTGGCTTCAAAATGGACCCTAGACCCCCACCACATGGCCAGGCCCTGCCTGTACCAGTCCTCAAAATGGCCCTCACCCACATGGACAGGCCCCATCAACACCCCAAAAAATCGAAAAACACACAAAAATCACCACAATCCAATGCCATCCATGCCCTCCATGATGTTTACATTAAAAAGACCCCACAGAAAGACTCAGTCCATGCACCACTGAATACCCCTCGGCAAAAGGCCCCAACAACAGCCCAAAAATCGAAAAACACGCAATAATCACCACAATCCAATGCCAATTATGCCCTCAATCATGTTCAAATTCAAGACACCCCACAGAAAGACTAGGCCCATGCACCACTGAGTACCCCTGAGAATAATGGATGAAATCATGGTAGACTGGGTGCAGGCCTATGGCACAACAAAGCACAATGCCTGGCTTCAAAATGGCCCCTAGACCCCCACCACATGGCCAGGCCCTGCCTGTACCAGTCCTCAAAATGGCCCCCACCCACATGGACAGGCCCCATCAACACCCCAAAAAATCAAAAAACACACAAAAATCACCACAATCCAATGTCATCCATGCCCTCCATGATGTTTACATTAAAGAGACCCCACAGAAAGACTCAGTCCATGCACCACTGAGTACCCCTGGGCAAAAGGCCCCAACAACAGCCCAAAAATCGAAAAACACACAAAAATCACAACAATCCAATGCCATCCATGCCCTCAATCATGTTCAAATTCAAGACACCCCACAGAAAGACTAGGCCCTTGCACCACTGAGTACCCCTGGGCATAATGGATGAAAGCATGGCAGACTGGGTGCAGGCCTATGGCACAACAAAGCACACTGCCTGGCTTCAAAATGGCCCGTAGACCCCCACCACATGGCCAGGCCCTGCCTGTACCAGTCCTCAAAATGGCCCCCACCCACATGGACAGGCCCCATCAACACCCCAAAAACATCGAAAAACGCACAAAAATCACCACAATCCAATGCCATCCATGCTCTCCATGATGTTTACATTAAAGAGACCCCACAGAAAGACTCAGTCCATGCACCACTGAGAACCCCTGGGCAAAAGGCCCCAACAACAGCCCAAATATCGAAAAACGCACAAAAATCACAACAATCCAATGCCATCCATGCCCTCAATTATGTTCAAATTCAAGACACCCCACAGAAAGACTAGGCCCATGCACTACTGAGTACCCCTGGGCATAATGGATGAAAGCATGACAGACTGAGTGCAGGCCTATGGCACAACAAAGCACACTGACTGGCTTCAAAATGGCCCCTAGACCCCCACCACATGGCCAGGCCCTGCCTGTAGCAGTCCTCAAAATGGCCCCCACCCACATGGACAGGCCCCATCAACACCCCAAAAACATCGAAAACCACACAAAAATCACCACAATCCAATTCCATCCATGCCCTCCATGATGTTTACATTAAAGAGACCCCACAGAAAGACTCAGTCCATGCACCACTGAGTTCCCCCGGGCAAAAGGCCCCAACAACAGCCCAAAAATCGAAAAACACGCAATAATCACCACAATCCAATGCCAATTATGCCCTCAATCATGTTCAAATTCAAGACACCCCACGGAAAGACTAGGCCCCTGCACCACTGAGTACCCCTGAGAATAATGGATGAAATCATGGCAGACTGGGTGCAGGCCTATGGCACAACAAAGCACAATGCCTGGCTTCAAAATGGCCCCTAGACCCCCACCACATGGCCAGGCCCTGCCTGTACCAGTCCTCAAAATGGCCCCAACCCACATGGACAGGCCCCATCAACACCCCAAAAAATCGAAAAACACACAAAAATCACCACAATCCAATGTCATCTATGCCCTCCATGATGTTCACATTAAAGAGACCCCACAGAAAGACTCAGTCCATGCACCACTGAGTACCCCTGGGCAAAAGGCCCCAACACCCAAAAACACACAAAAATCACCACAATCCAATGCCATCCATGCCCTAAATGATGTTGAAATTCAACAAAACAGTTGTATCATGCACCCATAACTAACCCTGTTCCTACTGGATACTAAGGCTACCCACAATATATTTTATTTTATGTTCTGAAAAAGTTTCACAATTTTAGTTGCAGCAACTGTAATGCCCCAAACAAACAACATCAACTTACTTGTGAAATTTCTAATCCAAAAGTGATCCAAAGAAAGTCAAAAAGGCCTCAAATCCAAATATCCAGCAGCATCCACAAAAAGTCATCCTTCCAGGTCAAGATCCAAATCAAAGTGACCAGGACATGAACAAAGCACAGAGAGGAGCCTGCTGGACAGGAACAGGAAGTTGGAGACTGTGGGGCACTTCCTTCCTCCTATCCCCCCCCAAAATGAACTCCTTGCAAAAAAAGTGCAGGCAAATGTCAACCTGAGGAGTTATTCTGATAAAAATCATCATTTTCAGAAGGTTTATGCTGCCTGCTGGTGGATTTCTTGTGCAGAATTGCAAATTTTGCAATTTTGTGAGTGCGAGATTGTTGTTGCCCGCCGCTTCTACGTGTTCGCAATTGTTTACTCCCGCGATGGGTGATCACGAGCCTTTATGACGTACTCGCGTTGACAAACTCTCGCTGTGCAAGGTGGCGGGCGCAATGACGTAATTGCGGTCGACAATCTCCCGCGGGATCACGCAGCAAGATCCAAAATGGTGCAGCACACGCAAATATGGAGAAAAACATCTCTTCAAACGCTGAATGACGGTAAGTGAACGTGGCGCGCCGCAATATTGTATTTGTCAAGCGCGACCAAGCAAAAAAATCTGCTGCGTGCGAATTTGCGAATTTTCGGCCAATTCGCGAGAATTTGCGGATTGCGAATTTGCTGAAAATCCGCAAATTCCGCAAGCGGAACTGATTTTACGCCCATGCTTAGTGTCCAGACATCTTCCCTTTCGTGCCCGGCCATCTGGTCTCCCAGATCCCCTCGGCCATCTGGTCGCCCGGATCCCCTCGGCCATCTGGTCGCCAGCAATGCTTTCCTATGGGGCGACCAGATGGCCAGACTTCCCTGGAAGTCCCGATGAGGTGCCATTTGCCTCGGGGATCCCAGCGAGGGCTCCAGGAGGTCGGGTACTTGGCCGCCTTAGGTCCCCTCTGTCACCTCGTGTGCACGGATTACAAGAAAGGGGGGTAATTTTCCTCCGGATTACTAGGGAGAGGGTCAGTCAGACCTCCGTGAGGTCTGGCGATTCTGAATCAGGGGAAGGTGGGACCTGGGCCCGCCCGCCGGGGCCCCCAGGGGCCCGGGGACGCTCCTGCCTCTCAGCCCCTTGCCGATGGTCGTTTTTCTCCGAGTTTGCTCAGGCTGACCTCTGTGAGGTCTGGCCATGCTGAGAGGGGGAAGGCAGTCCTGGGGCCCACCCGCTGGGGCCCCCAGGGGCCCCCAGGGGACCGGGCACACTCCTGCCTCTCAGTCCCTTGCCGATGGTCGTTTTTCTCCGAGTTTTCTCAGGCAGTCTTCCGTGAGGTCTGGCCATGCTGAGAGGGGGAAGGCAGCCCCTGGGCCCGCCAGCCAGGCCCCCAGGGGCCCGGGGATGCTCCTGCCTCTCAGCCCCTTGCTGATGGTCATTTTTCTCCGAGTTTTCTCAGGCAGTCCTCTGTGAGGTCTGGCCATGCTGAGAGGGGGAAGGCAGCCCCGAGCCCACCCTTCGTTGCCCTCAGGGGCCCGGGGATGCTCCTGCCTCTCAGCCCCTTGCCGATGGTCGCTTTTCTCAGAGTTTGCTCAGGCAGACCTCCGTGAGGTCCGGCCATGCTGAGAGGGGGAAGGCAGTCCTGGGGCCCGCCTGCTGTGGCCCCCATGGGCCCGGGGTTGCTCTTGCCTCTCAGCCCCTTGCCGAGGGTCCTTTTTCTCCGAGTTTGCTCAGGCAGACCTCCGTGAGGTCTGGCCATTCTGAGAGGGGGAAGTCAGTCCTTGGGCCTGCCCGCTGGGGCCCCCAGGGGCCCGGGGATGCACCTGCCTCTCGGGCCTCTTGCCGATGGTCTTTTTTCTTGGAGTCTGCGTGCCCGGGCAGCAGGCATGCAGGGGATGCTAAGCCAGTGTACACCCCCTGTGCAGGGTTGCCTGCCAGGGGATGCTCCGGCTGTACTCTGATCGATTGGGCACTCTCGGTCTATTTAGGGATGGACTGCTTGGCCAGCCTCGGCTGTTGTTTCAAGCAAAGAGCTTCCACCCTGCATGGACTGTCTGACTAGGGAGGGCCTGCCGCATGGCGGTTAGGTCGTTCACCCTACCCAGAAGAGCGAAGGCTGAGCGGCCCTGGCAGCTCGTGGCCCCCAGTGGTCTGACCCGAGCGGAAGGGGCAGGTGGTTCCAGGCCCTCGGATGCTGCCTGGCTGGCAGGTCTGTGGGCCCTGTGTGCCACGCTGTCACCCCTCTCGGCCCAGCACGTTTCCACAGAAGCTTGAAACAACTGTTCCGAGGGGTGCCGCTGCCGCCAGGCTCCGGCACCCCTGCATCTCTCTCACGCTGCACCTCGGCCTGCCTTTCCCTCCCGGGGGAGATGGCTGGGCCTGCTGGTGCCCATGTGACCGGCGCACCTCTCTACACCCCTCCAGTGAGCCCTCCTGCCCAGGTGGGTGGGCTCCTTCCCCTGACAGGCTTCCGAGAGATGGAGGTTGCACGAAGGTCGCCGGTCAGGGAGATGGGCACGCGGCTCCCACCCCGTTGTCAGGTGCAGCTACCTGGTTGATCCTGCCAGTAGCATATGCTTGTCTCAAAGATTAAGCCATGCACGTGTAAGTAGACCCTGCCGGTACAGTGAAACTGCGAATGGCTAATTAAATCAGTTATGGTTCCTTTGATCGCTCCATCTGTTACTTGGATAAAGTGGTAACTGCTTTGGTGACTCTAGATAACCTCGGGCCGATTGAAATGAGTACACTTTAAATCCTTTAACGAGGATCCACAGGAGGGTGAGTCTGGTGCCAGCAGCCGTGGTAATTCCAGCTCCAATAGCGTATATTAAAGTTGCTGCATTTAAAAAGCTCGAAACGTTTACTTTAAAAAAAATAGTGTTCAAAGCAGGCCGGTCGCCTGAATACTTCAGCTAGGAATAATGGAATAGGACTCCGGTGCTATTTTGTTGGTTTTTGGAACTGGGGCCATGATTAAGAGGGACGGCCGGGGGCATTCGTATTGTGCCGCTAGAGGTGAAATTCTTGGACCGGTGCAAGACGAACCAAAGCGAAAGCATTTGCCAAGAATGTTTTCATTAATCAAGAACGAAAGTCGGAGGTTTGAAGATGATCAGATACCATCGGTAGTTCCGACCATAAACGATGCCTACTAGCGATCCGGCGGCGTTATCCCCATGACCCGCCGAGCAGCTTCCGGGAAACCAAAGTCTTTGGGTTCCGGGGGAAGTATGGTTGCAAAGCTGAAACTTGAAGGAATTGACGGAAGGGCACCACCAGGAGTGGAGCCTGTGGCTTAATTTGACTCAAGACAGGAAACCTCACCCGGCCCGGACATGGAAAGGATTGACAGATTGATAGCTCTTTCTCGATTCTGTGGATGGTGGTGCATGGCCGTTGTTAGTTGGTGGAGCGATTTATCTGGTTACTTCCGATAACGAACGAGACTCCTCCATGCTAACTAGTTACACGACACCCAGTGCTCGGTGTCCAACTTCTTAGAGGGACAAGTGGCGTTCAGCCACACGAGATCGAGCAATGACAGGTCTGTGATGCCCTTAGATGTCCGGGGCTCACCCGGCTCAGTACAAGAGGAACCGCAGGTTCAGACATTTGGTGTATGTGCTTGGCTGAGGAGCCAATGGGGCGAAGCTACCATCTGTGGGATTATGACTGAACGCCTCTAAGTCAGAATCCCCCCTAAACCGTATCGATACCGCAGTGCGGTGGAGCCTTGGTTGGCCTGGGATAGCCGGCCTCTCTTGGGGGGCCGGTGCGTAGACCTGCTCGCTTGGGGACCGGAGTGCGGACAGAAGGGGGCCGCCTCCATCACCCTTAGTGCACCGCATATTCGTGGGACACTCGGTGCAAAATCATTCGTAGATGACCTGATTCTGGTTCAGGGTTTCGTAAGTAGCAGAGCAGCTACCTCGCTGCGATCTATTGAAAGTCATCCTCTGAGCCAAGCTTTTGTCTGTCCGTGCATGGGGGCCCGTGGACGCCTCCCTCCACCACATCCAGGGGTGGGTCCCTCTGCCGCCGGGCCGGCGGGAGGGACACAGAGGGGGTAACACGGGTCCGTGGGAGGCTGCCTCCACCACGTGCTCTTCGGCACGGGGGCCTCCCCCTCCTGTCCCTGCCCCACCGGGGTGCAGGGATGGGGGCCACCATCCCTTGCGGGTCAGCAGGGTGACCAGATGGCCCACTGCTCCTGGGCAGGGAGGTGAGGAGCAGCCACCCGGGGGAAGGAAGCTCCAGAGCTTCTGCCTTGGTGCGCCTGGACCCCCTCGCCGGACTGCAAGGGCGACTGGGTACGACAGCCTCTCAGGCCATCTGGGTGCTGGGTCGTCCCAGGCCATCTGGTCGCCTGGCTGTGTGACCAGATGGCCCTGCAGGCAGGTTGACCAGATGGCCCTGCGGGCTGGGTGACCAGATGGCCCTGCGGGCTGGATGGCCAGATGGCCCTGCGGGCTGGATGACCAGATGGCCCTGCGGGCTGGCGGCCGGGCTAACTCCAACTTTTGTCCCTCCCCAGAGTTCTGTAAGCCTTATAGTCGAGAAAAATGGGCTCCCCGTGCAGGCAGTCTGGAGAGTGGATGTGGCCTGGGCTTAACCTTCCTTGGGTCCCGCCAAGGGTCCGTGCGCTGGGGACGGGGCTTCCAGGGAGGCTCTCCCCGGCCTGGCTAGGGTTCGGAAGGTGGGACCGGGCCCAGGGCTTGAACTCCGTCCGTCCGGCCCCGGGGTGCGTGAACCCCCCCATCCTGCAAGCCATCAGAGGGTCCGGGCGCTGGGGACGGGGCTCCACCGGGGCCCGGGGAGGCTCTCCCCGGTCTGGCTAGGGTTTGGAAGGTGGGACCGGGCCCGGGGCTTGAGCTCCGTCTGGCCGGGCCTGGGGTGCGTGAGCCCCCGTCCTGTAAGCCATCAGAGAGTCCGGGCGCTGGGGACGGGGCTTCACCAGGGCCCAGGGAGGCTCTCCCTGGCCTGGCTAGGGTTCGGTAGCTGGGACCGGGCCCGGGACTTGAGCTCCGTCCTGCCGGCACCGGGGTGGTGAGTCCCCCATCCTGCAAGCCATCAGAGTGTCCGGGCGCTGGGGACGGGGCTCCACCGGGGCCCAGGGAGGCTCTCCCCAGCCTGGCTAGGGTTCAGAAGCTGGGACCGGGCCCGAGGCTTGAGCTTCGTCCGGCCGGCCCCGGGGTGCATGAGCCCCTCGTCCTTCAAGCCATCAGAGGGCCCGGGCGCTGTGGGCGGGGCTCCACCGGGGCCCAGGGAGGCTCTCCCAGGCCTGGCTAGGGTTCGGAAGCTGGGACCGGGCCTGGGGCTTGAGCTCCGACCGTCCAGCCCTGGGGTGCCTGAGCCCCCCCCGTCCTGCAAGTCATCAAAGGATCCGGGTGCTGGGGACAGGGGTCCATTGGGCAGGCGGGAGCCCTCCAGCAGAGGCTCGGGGCAGGCAGATTGGCATCATTTCGGTCCGGCCATCTGGTCGCCCCCCTCTCGCCTCGGCCATCTGGTCGCCCCCAATGCTTTCCTATGGCGCAACCAGATGGCCAGGCTTCCCTGGAAGTCCCGATTAGGTGCCATTCGCCTCCTGGATCCAAGGTAGGGCTCCAGGAAGTCGGGCACATTTGCGCCCTGGGTCCCCTCTGTCACCTCGAGTGCACGGATTACAAGAAAGGGGGGTAATTTTCCTCCGGTTTACTAGGAGCAAGGGTATGCCCGGACACCCTACTGGGGCTGGTGGTTCCCTGCCGGGGACCAGATGGGCTGTGTTCCCGGGCAACACCTCCCAGGCGTCTGGGGCTCCCTCATCCGGCCTGCAGCGTGGCAAAGTACCCGGGACAGGCTCCATGGGTCCTGGGCCCTGCAACCCCGGAGCCCCGGAGCCCCGCAGCTCCGGGGCCCTGCAGCCCCAGAGCCCTGCAGCCCCGGAGCGCTGCAGCCCCGGAGCCCTGCAGTCCCTGGAGCCCTGCAGCCCCGGAGACCCGGAGACCCGAAGCCCTGCAGCCCTGGAACGTGGGAAAGCGGGAGCCCTACCACGAAGGACTCAGGATGGGCAGAGGGGGAGTCCTTTCGGTCCCAGCCATCTGGTCGCCCCTCTCACCTCGGCCATCTGGTCGCCCACAATGTTTTCTTATGGAGCGACCAGATGGCAGGACTTCCCTGGAAGTCCCGATGGGGTACCATTCGCCTCCCGGATCCCAGCCAGGGCTTCGGGAGGTCGGGCACGTTCGCACCTAGGGTCCCCTGAGCCTCGTGGTGTTCACTTGTTCCCAGAAAGAGGGGTAGCCTTCCTCCGGATTACTAGGGACAAGGTACTCTGGGACCCCTCTCGGCATAGCGGTCCTCAGCTGGCAGCTGGACGGTCCAGGATGCCGTCCAGCCCCGGGTCCGTCCCTGGGTCTGCCGCGTGGCAGGATGCCCTGGATAGGGTCTGGGAGGGCCCGGGCCTGGGGTCCCCGTCCCCCCCGGCCTGCCTCACTTCCCGGGACAGTGGGGGTTCCGTTGTGCCCGGAGAGCGTGGCTGGGTTCAGGAGCTCCAGCCGTGGCTCCGTCCTGGGTCCTGCCGCGTGGCAGGGTGCCCGTGACGGGGTCTGGAGGGCCCGGGGAGGCTTCTCCTGCGCTTCTGGGCCTGAAAACCCCGGCGGGGTCCAGGGGCCCCACTGGGCCCCGGGTGGGGTGCTCCAGCCCAGGGCCCTGTCCCCGGCCTAGGGCCCTGTCCCCCGGCCTGCCGCACTGCCAAAGGCCCGGGACAGGGTTCTGTGGTGCCCAGGGAGCCTCCCCGTGCTTGGCTGGGTTCAGGAGCTCCGTCCGGTGCCCCTGAGGGCCCCTGGGAGGGTGGCCTCCCCACCAGGGGGTCCGTCCTCGGTCCTGCCGCATGGCAGGGTGCCTGGGACGGGGTCCAGAGGGCCGGGGGTAGGCTTCCCCTGCGCCTCCGGGCCTGGGAGCCCCGGCTGGGTCCAGGGGCCCTGCCGGGCCCCGGGTTGCATGCTCGGGCCATGGGCCCTGTCCCCCCGGCCTGCCCCACTGCCAAAGGCCCAGGACGGGGGTTCTGTGGTGCCCGGATAGCCTCCCTTTGCGTGGCTGGCACCAGGAGCCCAATACGGGGCCCCTGAGGGCCCCGGGGAGGGTGGCCTCCCCACCCGGGGCTCCGTCCTGGGTCCTGCCGCGCAGCAGGATGCCTGGGACGGGGTCCGGAGCATCCAGGCGGCTTCCCTTTTGTGCCCGGCCATCTGGTCACCCAGATCCCCTCGGCCATCTGGTTGCCCGGATCCCATCGGCCATCTGGTCACCCGCAATGCTTTCCTATGGGGCGACCAGATGGCCGGACTTTGCTGAAAGTCCTGATGAGGCGCCATTCGCCTCCCAGATCCCAGCCAGGGCTCCAGGAGGTCCATGCACCACTGAGTACCCCTGGGCATAATGGATGAAAGCATGGCAAAATGGGTGCAGGCCTATGGCACAACAAAGCACACTGCCTGGCTTCAAAATGGCCCCTAGACCCCCACCACATGGCCAGGCCCTGCCTGTACCAGTCCTCAAAATGGCCCCCACCCACATGGACAGGCCCCATCAACACCCCAAAAAATCGAAAAACACACAAAAATCACCACAATCCAATGCCATCCATGCCCTCCATGATGTTTACATTAAAAAGACCCCACAGAAAGACTCAGTCCATGCTCCACTGAATACCCCTCGGCAAAAGGCCCCAACAACAGCCCAAAAATCGAAAAACACGCAATAATCACCACAATCCAATCCAATTATGCCCTCCATCATGTTCAAATTCAAGACACCCCACAGAAAGACTAGGCCCATGCACCACTGAGTACCCCTGAGAATAATGGATGAAATCATGGTAGACTGGCTGCAGGCCTATGGCACAACAAAGCACAATGCCTGGCTTCAAAATGGTCCCTAGACCCCCACCACATGGCCAGGCCCTGCCTGTACCAGTCCTCAAAATGGCTCCCACCCACATGGACAGGCCCCATCAACACCCCAAAAAATCAAAAAACACACAAAAATCACCACAATCCAATGTCATCCATGCCCTCCATTATGTTTACACTAAAGAGACCCCAAAGAAAGACTCAGTCCATGCACCACTGAGTACCCCTGGGCAAAAGGCCCCAACAACAGCCCGAAAATCGAAAAACACACAAAAATCACAACAATCCAATGCCATCCATGCCCTCAATCATGTTCAAATTCAAGACACCCCACAGAAAGACTAGGCCCTTGCACCACTGAGTACCCCTGGGCATAATGGATGAAAGCATGGCAGACTGGGTGCAGGCCTATGGCACAACAAAGCACACTGCCTGGCTTCAAAATGGCCCGTAGACCCCCACCACATGGCCAGGCCCTGCCTGTACCAGTCCTCAAAATGGCCCCCACCCACATGGACAGGCCCCATCAACACCCCAAAAACATCGAAAAACGCACAAAAATCACCACAATCCAATGCCATCCATGCCCTCCATGATGTTTACATTAAAGAGACCCCACAGAAAGACTCAGTCCATGCACCACTGAGTACCCCTGGGCAAAAGGCCCCAACAACAGCCTAAATATCGAAAAACGCACAAAAATCACAACAATCCAATGCCATCCATGCCCTCAATTATGTTCAAATTCAAGACACCCCACAGAAAGACTAGGCCCATGCACTACTGAGTACCCCTGGGCATAATGGATGAAAGCATGACAGACTGAGTGCAGGCCTATGGCACAACAAAGCACACTGCCTGGCTTCAAAATGGCCCTAGACCCCCACCACATGGCCAGGCCCTGCCTGTACCAGTCCTCAAAATGGCCCCCCCCACATGGACAGGCCCCATCAACACCCCAAAAACATGGAAAAACACACAAAAATCACCACAATCCAATGCCATCCATGCCCTCCATGATGTTTACATTAAAGAGACCCCAAAGAAAGACTCAGTCCATGCACCACTGAGTACCCCTGGGCAAAAGGCCCCAACAAAAGCCCAAAAATGGAAAAACACACAAAAATCACAACAATCCAATGCCATCCATGCCCTCAATCATGTTCAAATTCAAGACACACCACAGAAAGACTAGGCCCATGCACCACTGAGTACCCCTGGGCATAATGGATGAAAGCGTGGCAGACTGGGTGCAGGCCTATGGCACAACAAAGCACACTGCCTGGCTTCAAATTGGCCCCTAGACCACCACCACATGGCCAGGCCCTGCCTGTAGCAGTCCTCAAAATGGCCCCCACCCACATGGACAGGCCCCATCAACACCCCAAAAACATCGAAAACCACACAAAAATCACCACAATCCAATGCCATCCATGCCCTCCATGATGTTTACATTAAAGAGACCCCACAGAAAGACTCAGTCCATGCACCACTGAGTTCCCCCGGGCAAAAGGCCCCAACAACAGCCCAAAAATCGAAAAACACGCAATAATCACCACAATCCAATGCCAATTATGCCCTCAATCATGTTCAAATTCAAGACACCCCACGGAAAGACTAGGCCCCTGCACCACTGAGTACCCCTGAGAATAATGGATGAAATCATGGCAGACTGGGTGCAGGCCTATGGCACAACAAAGCACAATGCCTGGCTTCAAAATGGACCCTAGACCCCCACCACATGGCCAGGCCCTGCCTGTACCAGTCCTCAAAATGGCCCCAACCCACATGGACAGGCCCCATCAACACCCCAAAAAATCGAAAAACACACAAAAATCACCACAATCCAATGTCATCTATGCCCTCCATGATGTTTACATTAAAGAGACCCCACAGAAAGACTCAGTCCATGCACCACTGAGTACCCCTGGGCAAAAGGCCCCAACACCCAAAAACACACAAAAATCACCACAATCCAATGCCATCCATGCCCTAAATGATGTTGAAATTCAACAAAACAGTTGTATCATGCACCCATAACTAACCCTGTTCCTACTGGATACTAAGGCTACTGAGGTTCCGTGACGATTTGAACCTGTGTTTTCAATATTGTCGGAAATACATAATATTGGTATCAGCGAACCGCAAATGATCCATTTAGCATATCCTGGTGTTTTCGCTATGCTACGAGCAAGAGCACCCCTGTTATGAACACATTTCTGATCTACCCACGGCATCCATCTTAGATCATGGCGGCCATTTTGTCTCTCTTGCCCTCACATACGCAATAGCCTCTGATCACTTCATTTCGATTAAGGACACGTAGCCTTAGCCGGAGATTCACCTCTATCATGACACGTGCACCTTAAACCAGATCACGCTGTAGCTGCATGACTCGACAAAGGCTGCCTCTTCTGCCCGAGGCCAGTCCTGCTAAACTGGTCTTCGCGTCCATTGTCCTGATCATGATTAGGCGGCCGAAGCCGGTAGCCTTGCCCATTTACAACCCACAAGCATCTCTTATCCCGCTTTCCTATCTTCCACACCTGGCTCCGTTCCTTTCTTTCTGAAACTTTATTAGGGGGAGGTAACGAACTTTACGATGAGGCGGTCCGGGTCCTGAATGCAATATTGACAGGGAATTGTGATGAACTAGTGGGAACCCCTCTTCGTAGATGTTTGGTATCAGATTGTATCAACGGTTCCTGTGTACGCCAAATATTTATTGTTTATGACACAAAGGTTTTGGGAATGTACCAACATGTGAAGAATTCGCCTGAAGGCCAAAAAGTAGTATATAAGGAGCAACCCACTTTGTACAAATTGAACAGGCTCCTAGAATCTGCCCATGTGTGGTTTCTGTGATTTCTGTGTCCCTGCAGTAATAAACCTTTGGTCTTTGACGCCACCATCGAGAAGCCCGTGTTTCTGTTCATTTGTGCACCAAGGCAGGTGGAACTCCGGGGTCTTTGGGTGTTGTTCCCTGACACCTCTGGACGGAACCAAAAAGTCCAGAACACCAATTGGCGCCCAACGTGGGGCGACGTCATTCGGTACCGGTCCAAAAGCCTGAAGAGTTCGAGAAGCTTCGTGTGAAGATTCCCGAGGGAGGCGCCCCACTTCATCGATCCCGGCATATCGCAAAAGTGGCCCGAAGTTCTCTTCCACGAGGGTTCCCGTTCAGGACGGCTGCAGTGGGCCGTTGCCTTGACCGTCGCCCTGTCTTGGACCCGAGGTGCAGTCCTTAGTACGGCGAAACGTGACGGGTTTCTCCTTGGTGACGTCTTCAGTGACTCAGTTAAGTATTTAGTGATAGCTAGCTGGTTACTTTGTGAGGATTGTTAAAATCCTTGATTGGTTCTTGGTTTGGTTTGGTTCTTGGTAGGGTTATCACCGGTTGTTCTGGTTACGATAATCTATTTGGTTTAGTTTGGGTATCGATACAACAGTTCGTTTTGGTAGGCCTAAATTCTTGGTTTAAGTGCACATATCTGTTTTGTGTTTTGTTTGTTTTGTGCTCCGGACTGAAAATGGTAAGTCGGAAAATGTTGTCTTGCTTTGGTTGCAACCGTGACTCACGATTGGAGGACTCTTGTCTGGTTCCTCCGATTGGGACTCCCCTATATTATTTATATTGTAAACACGGTGTGGGTCCTATATCTTATAATGAGGTATGGGTCCGTTACACTTCGAAGGATGGTGTCCTTAGTTGGCCACTACATGGTAGTTTTGAACCCGAAATTCTTGACAATTTAGAAGCGAAATTGTTTAGAAAGAAAGCCCGGCCGGCAATGTTTGATTCTTTCCGTTACTGGCGAAAAGAATCCAAACAGAGAGAAATGAAAAGGTTGAAGAAAGAACAGAAGGAACAAGAAGAGTTGACTCTAGAGCAAGCGGCTAAACAGTTGCAGGCTAACGAGTGTGAGAAGGCCATAGATGTGGCCATTAGAGAGCATAATTTAGCGATTGACAAGTGCTATCCTGCCTTGCCATCGAAAATGGCTAAGATACTGGAGGATTCCGAAAACGATCCTCTGCTGTCTTATCTGTTACGATCACCTCCACCGTACGCACAAGGTGCTACGGCTCCACTTGTCCAAAATGTTCAATTGCCGGTTGCTGGACAACCTGGTGTTCCTGCTCCTGTCCCTCAGAATCAAGTTCCCGTACCTCCTGTGATGAATGTGAATGTTCCTACAGCTCCTCCTCTTCCTGAACTGCCAGCTTCCATACCTATACCTGTACCTACTGTTCCACAAACTATTTTTCTCGACACTCCTACTATTCCGTTATCTATTCCTACCTCTACTGCGTTTTCTACGTCTGCGAGTGTGTTAACTCCACTTTCTGTTCGTCGAAGAATCACTGATTCTGTTACTAATATGCTGTCTCCTCTATATAAAACTTTAATTAAGACTCCTACTCCTGATTCTGTTCAGAGACGTAGTCAGCTTCCAAGTACTGAGGAACGGGGAATTTTAGATTCCACGGCTCTCAGATGGATTTCGAAGAGTAGAAGATATAGTACGAGAGATGTGCTAGATACATTTATGCAGTGGAAGGAACCAACGCAACGGTATGTCTTTGATGAGATGTGCTCGTTATTACGAGAGGAGATAGAAGAAGATGATGTTGAATCAGATTTGGAGTATTTAATTAAAGTACAGAAAGAGTTTGCTGCTGGCATGATAGTAGGCGACAATATAAAAGAAGCGATGGAACTTATTTTAAGTTTTAGGAATGATCCATCTCTTCGTTCACCGAGAGATTTAGAAAAAGGTAAAACGAAGTTAAGTCGCCAATACCCAATGAGGGAGGTTCCTCCAATTTGGCGCGAAGCAGTTGCAGCTGATCATAATGCTGGTATTGTGGCCGCTCCAGCACAGTTCCAACGAGTGTGGATACACATTCCATGGAAGCGAGCTGAAGTGCTGGCAGTGAAGCAGGCCTTGCCAGATCCACGTAAGAATCCTGCTGGATATTACAAGGAATTAACGCAGACAGTTGAGGCTTGTATAATGAACTTAGCGGACATTGATATGTTATTTGGCAATGTGGTACCGCAACCAGTGTGGGCTAAAATTCGTAGAGAGGATCATCAAGCTGCCTTAGGTGGTGATTGGGCAGCTATCACTGCAGCAGATGGTCAACAAATAGGTGGTGCGAAACCTGAACCCCTAATAGCTAATCTACCAGGTAGAATAATTGATCTAATGAAGACCCTGATGCCAGCATTGCGTGTTAATTGGGACAAGCTGTCCGCATGCAGGCAGAAGAAAGACGAAAGTGTCTCCGACTTCTTCACGAGGTTTGAAGAGACTTTTGTAGATCATAGTGGTCAGGACATGAGTACAGAAGGAGGACAAAGACTGTTTGTCGATAAATTTGTGCATAATTTGTTACCCGAATTATGCAATAAATTAAAAGACTCAGAAAGTGCGTGGGCTGTATCCACAACTGCGCAAATACTTGCGACTGCACAGTACTACGAAAATAGGGATAAAGAGGAAAAGGAGAAATCAGAGAAGAAAACGAAAGATTTAAAAACTAAAGTTCTTTTGCAACAGGCGTATCCGCCTCGCACAAATCAATCTAATACGCAGCAAGGTTCATACCAAAGGACAGATTATAGTTCATCAAGACCTCAATATCAGTGGAATCAGTGTGCGTACTGTAAGAAAGAGGGTCACTATAAAAATGAATGTCCGATCTTAGCGCAAAATAATGCAGCAGCAGCTCAGAGAGGTCGTGGTGGTTTTGTGCAGAATTCTAGAGGTCGAGGACGAGGTGCTATGCCTCCACAGACGAATGATCGTCCTTCCAATCACTTTGATCAACGTAATGGACAGGCTACTCAGCAGAATAGATCTCAACAATATCTTGTTGAGGACTATTGTGAAGTAGATGAGGGTTTTCAGCAAAATGGGTACTAGGACAGCCATGGACAGAGAGAGGGAGTAGTATCAGTTCCAGTGGATCAGAGTGGGCCTTATGTCGCAGTAGCAACATCAGGTGTAGTCGAACCGTTTCTGTTGGATACTGGTGCTGCAAAAAGTTCTATCATTCATGCGAAACTCCCTGGCGCACCTTTGTCCGGCTCAACAAATGTTTCCGTAGGTTTTTCAGGCGCCCCTGTTTACAACCCGATATCTGGTCCTTTGTCTATTTCTGTTGGACCGTGTCAATTGAAAGCACCCCTGATTTTGACGACAGGTTGTAATGAAAATCTGCTTGGTTTAGACTTGTTAAAACGACTATATGCGACATTGTACTGTTCTCCGGAAGGAGTACAACTCACGTTGGGTAAAAATATCACCTCTCCGATGTACTTGTCAATGGACGCACTCCCGCCAGAGCTGCGCTCACTCCCTGATTCTCTTTGGGCGACTGGTCCTAATGATGTAGGCCTTTTAGAAATTCCACCTTATGTGGTAACTTTTAAAGCAAATGTAAAATTTCCAAGAATTCCCCAATATAAAATATCTAGTGAAGGAGAGCGTGCACTTTTATTGATTGTGCAAGATTTGATTAAGAAAGGTGTGGTTGAAGAAACTAGAGGAAATGTCTGTAACAGTCCTGTATTACCGATTCTGAAGCGAACTGACCCTACAAAACCTCCAGTGTACAGGTTTGTCATTGACCTTAGAGAAGTTAATAAGATTGTGGTTCCGCAGTTTCCTGTGGTTCCGGACATTACTGCCTTGCTAACATTAATTCCTGCTACAGCAACATGGTTCTCAGTTATCGACTTAAAGAATGCCTTTTTCAGCATTCCGATAGCCGAGGAAAGCAGAGATATTTTCGGCTTCTGTTTAGGAGGTCGAAGTTTCAGATTTAAACGCGCTCCACAAGGCTATTGTGAGAGCCCATCTATTTACAGTCAAGCATTAAAAAGCCAGTTAGATTCCTTTGTCCTTCCTCCAGGTTCTGCCCTAGTACAGTACGTAGATGATCTTCTAGTGGCTGCCGATGACAAGGAAACTTGCAAAGCAGCTACGATCTCCTTATTGCATCATTTGTCTAATTTGAATCACAAGGTGTCACCTTCCAAAATGCAATACTGCTGCCAAGAAGTGACCTACCTAGGTCATCTCTTGTCAAAGGAGGGAAGGAAGTTGACCCCAGAAAGAATAAAAGCAATTACGCAGATGAGTGTTCCACGCACACAGAGAGAAGTACGTGCCTTTCTAGGTATTACCTCTTACTGTAGGCAGTGGATCCCAAATTTTTCTCTTTTTGCGAAACCATTGGTAGCCTTGACTGGGAAAAATGTTCCGAGTCCGGTGCCATGGTCTGATGAATGTCAAGAGAGTTTTACTGAATTACGAAAAGCATTGTGTTCAGCTCCTGTGTTGGGTACACCTGATTACAGTAAGCCATTCACGCTCTACGTTCACGAGAGAGAAGGTTGCGCGCTGAGTATTTTGACACAGAAGTTTGGTGATAAACAACGCCCTTGTGCGTATTTCTCATCAACATTGGATCCGGTAGCCAGAGCGTTACCGAGTTGCTTGAGAGCTACAGCGGCAGCTGCGGCTTCCATTCGACAATCTGCTGGTTTGGTGATGAACAACATGCTAGTGGTCATGGTTCCTCATGCAGTGGATACACTCATGAATCGAACGAAGACTCAACACCTTACTAGTGCGAGACTATCTGGTTACGAGCTGACATTACTAGCGAGTCATATTCAGATCAAAAGATGTAATATATTGAATCCAGCAACACTGTTGCCGACTGATCAGGAGTCGAGTGATTCCGAACCACATGATTGTTGTTTTAAAACCGAGGAAGAGACAAAAGGACGCATTGACCTGAAGGATACTCCGTTATCCGATCCAGATGGTACGCTGTATGTGGACGGGTCATGTTTTAAATTGGAGAATGGTGATGTGACCGCTGCTTATGCAGTAACGACTTTGAAGACGATTGTGGAGACTGCAAGAGTGAGTCAGAATTCTGCCCAAGCTGCAGAATTAATAGCTCTAACAAGAGCGTGTGTTTTAGCTGAGGGAAAGAGAGTGAATGTGTTTACAGATAGTCAGTACGCATTTGGCGTGGCCCATAGTTTTGGCCGTTTGTGGAGAGAAAGAGGTTTCATTACGTCCCATGGGACTAAGATCCAACATGGTCAGCTAGTTAACGACTTGTTGGAATCTCTAACCTTGCCGACTGAAGTTGCGATTGTAAAGTGCAGTGCTCATAAAGCAATCACGGATGACGTTGGTCGTGGGAATGCTTTTGCTGATGAAACTGCTAAACAGACAGCTAGAGACACGATGAGCAGAATGTATGTTGCTACGTCTGCAAGATGGATTGCTGAGTCTGGAATGTGTGAGGATACTATGGAAAGTGTGAAAGAGATTCAGAAAGAAGCAACTGAGGAAGAGAAACGTGTATGGAGAGAAAATACGGGCAAGTTGGACTCGAATGGATGTTGGATTGATTTGACAGAACAGCAGCGTTGGATGTTGCCTGATGCGTATGTGCTTGCAGTGGTGACAATGGCTCATGGAGTAGCACATATAAGCTCTAAAGGAATCTGTAAGATGTTGGCTCCGGTGTGGAAAAATGAGGGAATCAGTAAGTGTGCAGAGAGAGTGGTGAAAAATTGCATGGTGTGCTTGATGCATAATCCTGGCAAGGGAACTCCAACTCCAGCTGGTCATTTCGCTCCTCCTTCCTGCCCTTTTGAAGTGATTCAGTTAGACTTTATCCACATGGACCGCTGTAATAATTTAAAATATGTCCTAGTGGTGGTCTGTGCTTTTTCCAGATGGATAGAAGCGTACCCACTAAAGGACAACACTGCCCTATCAAATGCCAAAATTCTTCTCAAGGAATATTTCCCTAGATACGGAATGCCACGGATTGTATGGTCAGATAACGGAAGTGAGTTTATAGGGAAAGTTATGCAGAGTGTGTGTGCCGGCTTAGGGCTGAAACAGAAATTCCACAGTGCGAATCATCCCCAGTCTGCTGGTTTATTGGAGGGTTACAATGGCACCCTCAAGCTGAAAATAGCTAAAATACAAGCATCCACAGGTTTAGCCTGGCCAGACGCACTTCCTTTGGCCTTGTTATCAACGAGAGCAACTGTACATTCTAGAGTAGGGCTTAGTCCGTATGAGATAGTCTTTGGCCGTCCGGCAAATATTTGGGGTGTGCCGAGGCCTAAACAGTTTTGTTCCATAGAATATCCTATGTTAATAGACTACCTTTACGACTTGACTGCTAAATTGAGTCTTATTCATCAACAGGTTTTCAATGCTTTGCCAAAACCTCCGGAGAGTCCAGGGCATCAGCTGAAACCGGGAGACCTGGTCGTCATCAAGAACTTTGCGAGGACGAAGAACCTTCAGCCGAGATTTGTCGGCCCCTTTCAAATCCTACTCGCAACGAGGACAGCAGTTCGTGTGGCCGGACGCAAACACTGGGTACACGCATCACATGTAAAGCGTGTACCCTTGCCACTTCCGTATGACGACTGGGTGAAGAAGGGAATTGGTTCTTCCGAATTTGAAAGTCACTCGAAATTCATCCCTTTCAGCGATGCCGAATTGATCACCGACACTCCAAGTCCTGACTCTCCTTCTGAAAAGACTCCTTTGAACACTGAACGTTTGTCACCTGCATCAGAAAAGACTCTGTCATCTGCGAACCTGAACATTGCAACAGCTACCAGTGAAACGCTTTTTGCCGATCAGACAGTACCTGCAAAACAGAGATATAACTTAAGAAGCCGAAAAATGGACAAATAAAGCAGGCAACTGCATACTGTGATGTTTTAAAATATTGAACTTTTGCCCTCAGCCAGGAAGTTTGCTATTATTTTATTGTTTTAAAATTGCCTTGCCGTCTGGGTAGCCGTAGGGTCGTGGCTGTGTGCCTAGTTGAATCTGCGGGGGTCTGACACAAGGTCGATCTTTCTGTTGGTTCTGGGAACTCCCAGGGCTGATAGAGGCATTTTCATCTACGTACACATCATCAGTGGTCGCGAGCGGATTGTAGAAGATGGAGCTTCCTGCGCTGCAACGAGAAAATGTGAATTATGTTCGCAGAAACAGACTTTATAGAATTCTTCATAGCAAATGCTTTTTGATGCAATGTGCCATTACATTCTTGATTATTTTAGCAACATTGGTGGGTGGAATCGTCTTTAGTATAAATTTGATTTTTGTGCCAGTTACTACAATACCTCCCCTTGATCCTGCTATTTCTACTGTTTCTTCTATTCACTCTTTTCACTCGTTTCCTGAACATGAGCAAGCCCGACGCTCAGAATTCATTAACAACACTTTTGTACAGCTCTTGCACCAACACCAACTAGTAGTTAACACTACAGACTGCTGGGTGTGTGGCTTGATACCCCACACTATGGATAAAGGTATTCCCTATCTGGTTTTGCCTTTCAGCTACAATGGATCATTTCAGGCCCTTCAAACCATCTTTGCTTATGCCCTTGAAACATACCCTCCACGTCCACCGCGTTCCACTAAGTATAACTCTGCCAACAAAGCCTTAGTCCAGGGAATTATTGACATGGTCAAGGACGTCAATAATACTCCATCATACCCTAGAGACGAATTAAGAGTATATTTAAGTTGGAATACTTCAGAGTATCGCCTTAGTTTAGGAGAAAGCAAGCGTAAAAGCTCAACTCCAATCTGGGTCATACCTCACCGAGGTCAGGTCTGTTTGCAAGGTAATGGGAGAAATCCGAGAGCTCAGCTAGGGAGGAGTGAGTGCGTAGAGACTTATGTGTTTCCGGCTAACTCTTCCCCTGCCTTTCTCACTGCTAGGGGTACCTACTTCATTTGTCGAGACAGAGCTTATACATGGTTGCCTGCCGACTTTTCAGGATCATGTTATATTGCTCGATTGTTGCCTCTGACATACACTGCTTCATCTGATTACCACAGAACCAGAGTAGCGAGAGGTGTCTTCAGCAAGGAAGATACCGCTGGTCAGGAAGCTGAAGACTTCTTCAAAGGCTTCCTTCCGTTTTGGGGGCCTATGGCCAATAGTAGAAACATACGTCAGCTAACACGGGTAGTTGAATCTACTATTACCGAAACTGCTGGTGCCCTTAGCAATCTGACAGCTGAGCTTCAGGCGGATAGACTCATGACGTTGCAGAACCGTATGGTTCTAGATGTTATACTTGCAGATCGAGGTGGGGTATGCAGAATGATCCAATCGAGCTGCTGTGTCTTTATTCCTAATAATGCTCCAACAGTCTATGAGGCGATCTCTAAGCTACACAAGATTTCCGACTCTATACATGTAGTCAAGGGAAATTGGTCCTTTATGGAGTGGTTTTGGACTCTGATCTCAGCGTGGGGATGGAAGGTTCTAATGGTCATTGGTGTCATCTTAGTATTCCTCTTCTCATGCTGCCTGATTATCCAGTGTGGTCCTGCTCTGTGTAGTCTCTGTGCTGCAACTTGTCTCAGAAAACCACCTGCGTATGGAGAAAAGGCACGAGAAAGGATGATGATACAACAGCATGTCACTGACCTGATGAGCATAGAATTGGATTCTGACATAGACTGAGTAATTGCCTATGTAAGGGCAAAAGGAGGGTCTGAGGTTCCGTGACGATTTGAACCCGTGTTTTCAATATTGTCGGAAATACATAATATTGGTATCAGCGAACCGCAAATGATCCATTTAGCATATCCTGGTGTTTTCGCTATGCTACGAGCAAGAGCACCCCTGTTATGAACACATTTCTGATCTACCCACGGCATCCATCTTAGATCATGGCGGCCATTTTGTCTCTCTTGCCCTCACATACGCAATAGCCTCTGATCACTTCATTTTGATTAAGGACACGTAGCCTTAGCCGGAGATTCACCTCTATCATGACACGTGCACCTTAAACCAGATCACGCTGTAGCTGCATGACTCGACAAAGGCTGCCTCTTCTGCCCGAGGCCTGTCCTGCTAAACTGGTCTTCGCGTCCATTGTCCTGATCATGATTAGGCGGCCGAAGCCGGTAGCCTTGCCCATTTACAACCCACAAGCATCTCTTATCCCGCTTTCCTATCTTCCACACCTGGCTCCGTTCCTTTCTTTCTGAAACTTTATTAGGGGGAGGTAACGAACTTTACGATGAGGCGGTCCGGGTCCTGAATGCAATATTGACAGGGAATTGTGATGAACTAGTGGGAACCCCTCTTCGTAGATGTTTGGTATCAGATTGTATCAACGGTTCCTGTGTACGCCAAATATTTATTGTTTATGACACAAAGGTTTTGGGAATGTACCAACATGTGAAGAATTCGCCTGAAGGCCAAAAAGTAGTATATAAGGAGCAACCCACTTTGTACAAATTGAACAGGCTCCTAGAATCTGTCCATGTGTGGTTTCTGTGATTTCTGTGTCCCTGCAGTAATAAACCTTTGGTCTTTGACGCCACCATCGAGAAGCCCGTGTTTCTGTTCATTTGTGCACCAAGGCAGGTGGAACTCCGGGGTCTTTGGGTGTTGTTCCCTGACACCTCTGGACAGAACCAAAAAGTCCAGAACTCCACTACCCACAATATATTTTATTTTATGTTCTGAAAAAGTTTCACAATTGTAGTTGCAGCAACTGTAATGCCCCAAACAAACAACATCAACTTACTTGTGAAATTTCTAATCCAAAAGTGATCCAAAGAAAGTCAAAAAGGCCTCAAATCCAAATATCCAGCAGCATCCACAAAAAGTCATCCTTCCAGGTCAAGATCCAAATCAAAGTGACCAGGACATGAACAAAGCACAGGGAGGAGCCTGCTGGACAGGAACAGGAAGTTGGAGACTGTGGGGCACTTCCTTCCTCCTATCCCCCCCCAAAATGAACTCCTTGCAAAAAAAGTGCAGGCAAATGTCAACCTGAGGAGTTATTCTGATATAAATCATCATTTTCAGAAGGTTTATGCTGCCTGCTGATGGATTTCTTGTGCAGAATTGCAAATTTTGCAATTTCGTGAGTGCGAGATTGTTGTTGCCCGCCGCTTCTACGTGTTCGCAATTGTTTACTCCCGCGATGGGTGATCACGAGCCTTTATGACGTACTCGCTGTGCAAGGTGGCGGGCGCAATGACGTAATCGCGGTCGACAATCTCCCGCGGGATCACGCAGCAAGATCCAAAATGGTGCAGCACACGCAAATATGGAGAAAAACATCTCTTCAAACGCTGAATGACGGTAAGTGAACGTGGCGCGCCGCAATATTGTATTTGTCAAGCGCGACCAAGCAAAAAAATCTGCTGCGTGCGAATTTGCATATTTTCGGCCAATTCGCGAGAATTTGTGGATCGCGAATTTGCTGAAAATCCGCAAATTCCGCAAGCGGAACTGATTTTACGCCCATGCTTAGTGTCCAGACAGCTTCCCTTTCGTGCCCGGCCATCTGGTCTCCCAGATCCCCTCGGCCATCTGGTCGCCCGGATACCCTCGGCCATCTGGTCGCCAGCAATGCTTTCCTATGGGGCGACCAGATGGCCAGACTTCCCTGGAAGTCCCGATGAGGTGCCATTTGCCTCGGGGATCCCAGCGAGGGCTCCAGGAGGTCGGGTACTTGGCCGCCTTAGGTCCCCTCTGTCACCTCGTGTGCACGGATTACAAGAAAGGGGGTAATTTTCCTCCGGATTACTAGGGAGAGGGTCAGTCAGACCTCCGTGAGGTCTGGCGATTCTGAATCAGGGGAAGGCCGGACCTGGGCCCGCCCGCCGGGGCCCCCAGGGGCCCGGGGACGCTCCTGCCTCTCAGCTCCTTGCCGATGGTCGTTTTTCTCTGAGTTTGCTCAGGCTGACCTCTGTGAGGTCCGGCCATGCTGAGAGGGGGAAGGCAGTCCTGGGGCCCACCCGCTGGGGCCCCCAGGGGCCCCCAGGGGCCCGGGCACACTCCTGCC
>NC_141691.1:712101055-712116055 GCF_964263255.1 Lissotriton vulgaris
GGACAAGGTACTCTGGGACCCCTCTCGGCATAGCGGTCCTCAGCTGGCAGCTGGACGGTCCAGGATGCCGCCCAGCCCCGGGTCCGTCCCTGGGTCTGCCGCGTGGCAGGATGCCCTGGATAGGGTCTGGGAGGGCCCGGGCCTGGGGTCCCCATCCCCCCCGGCCTGCCCCACTTCCCGGGACAGTGGGGGTTCCGTTGTGCCCGGAGAGCGTGGCTGGGTTCAGGAGCTCCAGCCGTGGCTCCGTCCTGGGTCCTGCCGCGTGGCAGGGTGCCCGTGAGGGGGTCTGGAGGGCCCGGGGAGGCTTCTCCTGCGCTTCTGGGCCTGAAAACACAGGCGGGGTCCAGGGGCCCCACTGGGCCCCGGGTGGGGTGCTCCAGCCCAGGGCCCTGTCCCCGGCCTAGGGCCCTGTCCCCCGGCCTGCCGCACTGCCAAAGGCCCGGGACAGGGTTCTGTGGTGCCCAGGGAGCCTCCCCGTGCTTGGCTGGGTTCAGGAGCTCCGTCCGGTGCCCCTGAGGGCCCCTGGGAGGGTGGCCTCCCCACCAGGGGGTCCGTCCTCGGTCCTGCTGCATGGCAGGGTGCCTGGGACGGGGTCCAGAGGGCCGGGGGTAGGCTTCCCCTGCGCCTCCGGGCCTGGGAGCCCCGGCTGGGTCCAGGGGCCCTGCCGGGCCCCGGGTTGCATGCTCGGGCCATGGGCCCTGTCCCCCCGGCCTGCCCCACTGCCAAAGGCCCAGGACGGGGGTTCTGTGGTGCCCGGATAGCCTCCCCTTGCGTGGCTGGCACCAGGAGCCCAATCCGGGGCCCCTGAGGGCCCCGGGGAGGGTGGCCTCCCCACCCGGGGCTCCGTCCTGGGTCCTGCCGCGGGCAGGATGCCTGGGATGGGGTCCGGAGCATCCAGGCGGCTTCCCTTTTGTGCCCGGCCATCTGGTCACCCAGATCCCCTCGGCCATCTGGTTGCCCGGATCCCATCGGCCATCTGGTCACCCGCAATGCTTTCCTATGGGGCGACCAGATGGCCGGACTTTGCTGGAAGTCCTGATGAGGCGCCATTCGCCTCCCAGATACCAGCCAGGGCTCCAGGAGGTCCATGCACCACTGAGTACCCCTGGGCATAATGGATGAAAGCATGGCAAACTGGGTGCAGGCCTATGGCACAACAAAGCACACTGCCTGGCTTCAAAATGGCTCCTAGACCCCCACCACATGGCCAGGCCCTGCCTGTACCAGTCCTCAAAGTGGCCCCCACCCACATGGACAGGCCCCATCAACACCCCAAAAAATCGAAAAACACACAAAAATCACCACAATCCAATGCCATTCATGCCCTCCATGATGTTTACATTAAAAAGACCCCACAGAAAGACTCAGTCCATGCACCACTGAATACCCCTCGGCAAAAGGCCCCAACAACAGCCCAAAAATCGAAAAACACGCAATAATCACCACAATCCAATGCCAATTATGTCCTCAATCATGTTCAAATTCAAGACACCCCACAGAAAGACTAGGCCCATGCACCACTGAGTACCCCTGAGAATAATGGATGAAATCATGGTAGACTGGGTGCAGGCCTATGGCACATCAAAGCACAATGCCTGGCTTCAAAATGGCCCCTAGACCCCCACCACATGGCCATGCCCTGCCTGTACCAGTCCTCAAAATGGCTCCCACCCACATGGACAGGCCCCATCAACACCCCAAAAAATCAAAAAACACACAAAAATCACCACAATCCAATGTCATCCATGCCCTCCATTATGTTTACATTAAAGAGACCCCAAAGAAAGACTCAGTCCATGCACCACTGAGTACCCCTGGGCAAAAGGCCCCAACAACAGCCCAAAAATCGAAAAACACACAAAAATCACAACAATCCAATGCCATCCATGCCCTCAATCATGTTCAAATTCAAGACACCCCATAGAAAGACTAGGCCCTTGCACCACTGAGTACCCCTGGGCATAATGGATGAAAGCATGGCAGACTGGGTGCAGGCCTATGGCACAACAAAGCACACTGCCTGGCTTCAAAATGGCCCGTAGCCCCCACCACATGGCCAGGCCCTGCCTGTACCAGTCCTCAAAATGGCCCCCACCCACATGGACAGGCCCCATCAACACCCCAAAAACATCGAAAAACGCACAAAAATCACCACAATCCAATGCCATCCATGCCCTCCATGATGTTTACATTAAAGAGACCCCACAGAAAGACTCAGTCCATGCACCACTGAGTACCCCTGGGCAAAAGGCCCCAACAACAGCCCAAATATCGAAAAACGCACAAAAATCACAACAATCCAATGCCATCCATGCCCTCAATTATGTTCAAATTCAAGACACCCCACAGAAAGACTAGGCCCATGCACTACTGAGTACCCCTGGGCATAATGGATGAAAGCATGACAGACTGAGTGCAGGCCTATGGCACAACAAAGCACACTGCCTGGCTTCAAAATGGCCCTAGACCCCCACCACATGGCCAGGCCCTGCCTGTACCAGTCCTCAAAATGGCCCCCACCCACATGGACAGGCCCCATCAACACCCCAAAAACATCGAAAAACACACAAAAATCACCACAATCCAATGCCATCCATGCCCTCCATGATGTTTACATTAAAGAGACCCCACAGAAAGACTCAGTCCATGCACCACTGAGTACCCCTGGGCAAAAGGCCCCAACAAAAGCCCAAAAATGGAAAAACACACAAAAATCACAACAATCCAATACCATCCATGCCCTCAATCATGTTCAAATTCAAGACACACCACAGAAAGACTAGGCCCATGCACCACTGAGTACCCCTGGGCATAATGGATGAAAGCGTGGCAGACTGGGTGCAGGCCTATGGCACAACAAAGCACACTGCCTGGCTTCAAAATGGACCCTAGACCCCCACCACATGGCCAGGCCCTGCCTGTAGCAGTCCTCAAAATGGCCCCCACCCACATGGACAGGCCCAATCAACACCCCAAAAACATAAAAAAAACCACAAAAATCACCACAATCCAATGCCATCCATGCCCTCCATGATGTTTACATTAAAGAGACCCCACAAAAAGACTCAGTCCATGCACCACTGAGTTCCCCCGGGCAAAAGGCCCCAACAACAGCCCAAAAATCGAAAAACACGCAATAATCACCACAATCCAATGCCAATTATGCCCTCAATCATGTTCAAATTCAAGACACCCCACGGAAAGACTAGGCCCCTGCACCACTGAGTACCCCTGAGAATAATGGATGAAATCATGGCAGACTGGGTGCAGGCCTATGGCACAACAAAGCACAATGCCTGGCTTCAAAATGGCCCCTAGACCCCCACCACATGGCCATGCCCTGCCTGTACCAGTCCTCAAAATGGCCCCAACCCACATGGACAGGCCCCATCAACACCCCAAAAAATCGAAAAACACACAAAAATCACCACAATCCAATGTTATCTATGCCCTCCATGATGTTTACATTAAAGAGACCCCACAGAAAGACTCAGTCCATGCACCACTGAGTACCCCTGGGCAAAAGGCCCCAACAAAAGCCCAAAAATGGAAAAACACACAAAAATCACAACAATCCAATACCATCCATGCCCTCAATCATGTTCAAATTCAAGACACACCACAGAAAGACTAGGCCCATGCACCACTGAGTACCCCTGGGCATAATGGATGAAAGCGTGGCAGACTGGGTGCAGGCCTATGGCACAACAAAGCACACTGCCTGGCTTCAAAATGGACCCTAGACCCCCACCACATGGCCAGGCCCTGCCTGTAGCAGTCCTCAAAATGGCCCCCACCCACATGGACAGGCCCAATCAACACCCCAAAAACATAAAAAAAAAAACAAAAATCACCACAATCCAATGCCATCCATGCCCTCCATGATGTTTACATTAAAGAGACCCCACAAAAAGACTCAGTCCATGCACCACTGAGTTCCCCCGGGCAAAAGGCCCCAACAACAGCCCAAAAATCGAAAAACACGCAATAATCACCACAATCCAATGCCAATTATGCCCTCAATCATGTTCAAATTCAAGACACCCCACGGAAAGACTAGGCCCCTGCACCACTGAGTACCCCTGAGAATAATGGATGAAATCATGGCAGACTGGGTGCAGGCCTATGGCACAACAAAGCACAATGCCTGGCTTCAAAATGGCCCCTAGACCCCCACCACATGGCCATGCCCTGCCTGTACCAGTCCTCAAAATGGCCCCAACCCACATGGACAGGCCCCATCAACACCCCAAAAAATCGAAAAACACACAAAAATCACCACAATCCAATGTTATCTATGCCCTCCATGATGTTTACATTAAAGAGACCCCACAGAAAGACTCAGTCCATGCACCACTGAGTACCCCTGGGCAAAAGGCCCCAACACCCAAAAACACACAAAAATCACCACAATCCAATGCCATCCATGCCCTAAATGATGTTGAAATTCAACAAAACAGTTGTATCATGCACCCATAACTAACCCTGTTCCTACTGGATACTAAGGCTACCCACAATATATTTTATTTTATGTTCTGAAAAAGTTTCACAATTGTAGTTGCAGCAACTGTAATGCCCCAAACAAACAACATCAACTTACTTGTGAAATTTCTAATCCAAAAGTGATCCAAAGAAAGTCAAAAAGGCCTCAAATCCAAATATCCAGCAGCATCCACAAAAAGTCATCCTTCCAGGTCAAGATCCAAATCAAAGTGACCAGGACATGAACAAAGCACAGGGAGGAGCCTGCTGGACAGGAACAGGAAGTTGGAGACTGTGGGGCACTTCCTTCCTCCTATCCCCCCCCAAAATGAACTCCATGCAAAAAAAGTGCAGGCAAATGTCAACCTGAGGAGTTATTCTGATAAAAATCATCATTTTCAGAAGGTTTATGCTGCCTGCTGGTGGATTTCTTGTGCAGAATTGCAAATTTTGCAATTTCGTGAGTGCGAGATTGTTGTTGCCCGCCGCTTCTACATGTTCGCAATTGTTTACTCCCGCGATGGGTGATCACGAGCCTTTATGACGTACTCGCGTTGACAAACTCTCGCTGTGCAAGGTGGCGGGCGCAATGACGTAATCGCGGTCGACAATCTCCCGCGGGATCACGCAGCAAGATCCAAAATGGTGCAGCATACGCAAATATGGATAAAAACATCTCTTCAAACGCTGAATGACGGTAAGTGAACGTGGCGCGCCGCAATATTGTATTTGTCAAGCGCGACCAAGCAAAAAAATCTGCTGCGTGCGAATTTGCGAATTTTCGGCCAATTCGCGAGAATTTGTGGATCGCGAATTTGCTGAAAATCCGCAAATTCCGCAAGCGGAACTGATTTTACGCCCATGCTTAGTGTCCAGACAGCTTCCCTTTCGTGCCCGGCCATCTGGTCTCCCAGATCCCCTCGGCCATCTGGTCGCCCGGATCCCCTCGGCCATCTGGTCGCCAGCAATGCTTTCCTATGGGGCGACCAGATGGCTAGACTTCCCTGGAAGTCCCGATGAGGTGCCATTTGCCTCGGGGATCCCAGCGAGGGCTCCAGGAGGTCGGGTACTTGGCCGCCTTAGGTCCCCTCTGTCACCTCGTGTGCACGGATTAGAAGAAAGGGGGGTAATTTTCCTCCGGATCACTAGGGAGAGGGTCAGTCAGACCTCCGTGAGGTCTGGCGATTCTGAATCAGGGGAAGGCGGGACCTGGGCCCGCCCGCCGGGGCCCCCAGGGGCCCAGACACGCTCCTGCCTCTCAGCCCCTTGCCGATGGTCGTTTTTCTCCGAGTTTGCTCAGGCTGACCTCTGTGAGGTCCGGCCATGCTGAGAGGGGGAAGGCAGTCCTGGGGCCCACCCGCTGGGGCCCCCAGGGGCCCCCAGGGGCCCGGCCACACTCCTGCCTCTCAGTCCCTTGCCGATGGTCGTTTTTCTCCGAGTTTTCCCAGGCAGTCCTCCGTGAGGTCTGGCCGTGCTGAGAGGGGGAAGGCAGCCCCGGGGCCCGCCAGCCGGGGCCCCCAGGGGCCCGGGGACGCTCCTGCCTCTCAGCCCCTTGCTGATGGTCATTTTTCTCCGAGTTTTCTCAGGCAGTCCTCTGTGAGGTCTGGCCATGCTGAGAGGGGGAAGGCAGCCCCGAGCCCACCCTTCGTTGCCCTCAGGGGCCCGGGGATGCTCCTGCCTCTCAGCCCCTTGCCGATGGTCGTTTTTCTCAGAGTTTGCTCAGGCAGACCTCCGTGAGGTCCGGCCATGCTGAGAGGGGGAAGGCAGTCCTGGGGCCCGCCTGCTGTGGCCCCCATGGGCCCGGGGTTGCTCTTGCCTCTCAGCCCCTTGCCGATGGTCCTTTTTCTCCGAGTTTGCTCAGGCAGACCTCCGTGAGGTCTGGCCATTCTGAGAGGGGGAAGTCAGTCCTTGGGCCTGCCCGCTGGGGCCCCCAGGGGCCCGGGGATGCACCTGCCTCTCGGGCCTCTTGCCGATGGTCTTTTTTCTTGGAGTCTGCGTGCCCCGGCAGCAGGCATGCAGGGGATGCTAAGCCAGTGTACACCCCCTGTGCAGGGTTGCCTGCCAGGGGATGCTCCGGCTGTACTCTGATCGATTGGGCACTCTCGGTCTAATTAGGGATGGACTGCTTGGCCAGCCTCGGCTGTTGTTTCAAGCAAAGAGCTTCTACCCTGCATGGACTGTCTGACTAGGGAGGGCCTGCCGCATGGCGGTTAGGTCGTTCACCCTACCCAGAAGAGCGAAGGCTGAGCGGCCCTGGCAGCTCGTGGCCCCCAGTGGTCTGACCCGAGCGGAAGGGGCAGGTGGTGCCAGGCCCTCGGATGCTGCCTGGCTGGCAGGTCTGTGGGCCCTGTGTGCCACACTGTCACCCCTCTCGGCCCAGCACGTTTCCACAGAAGCTTGAAACAACTGTTCCGAGGGGTGCCGCTGCCGCCAGGCTCCGGCACCCCTGCATCTCTCTCACGCTGCACCTCAGCCTACCTTTCCCTCCCGGGGGAGATGGCTGGGCCTGCCGGTGCCCATGTGACCGGCGCACCTCTCTACACCCCTCCAGTGAGCCCTCCTGCCCAGGTGGGTGGGCTCCTTCCCCTGACAGGCTTCCGAGAGATGGAGGTTGCACGAAGATCGCCGGTCAGGGAGATGGGCATGCGGCTCCCACCCCGTTGTCAGGTGCAGCTACCTGGTTGATCCTGCCAGTAGCATATGCTTGTCTCAAAGATTAAGCCATGCACGTGTAAGTAGACCCTGCCGGTATAGTGAAACTGCGAATGGCTAATTAAATCAGTTATGGTTCCTTTGATCGCTCCATCTGTTACTTGGATAACAGTGGTAACTGCTTTGGTGACTCTAGATAACCTCGGGCCGATTGAAATGAGTACACTTTAAATCCTTTAACGAGGATCCACAGGAGGGTGAGTCTGGTGCCAGCAGCCGTGGTAATTCCAGCTCCAATAGCGTATATTAAAGTTTCTGCATTTAAAAAGCTCGAAACGTTTACTTAAAAAAAATTAGTGTTCAAAGCAGGCCGGTCGCCTGAATACTTCAGCTAGGAATAATGGAATAGGACTCCGGTTCTATTTTGTTGGTTTTTGGAACTGGGGCCATGATTAAGTGGGACGGCCGGGGGCATTCGTATTGTGCCGCTAGAGGTGAAATTCTTGGACCGGCGCAAGACGAACCAAAGCGAAAGCATTTGCCAAGAATGTTTTCATTAATCAAGAACGAAAGTCGGAGGTTTGAAGACGATCAGATACCATCGGTAGTTCCGACCATAAACGATGCCTACTAGGGATCCGGCAGCGTTATCCCCATGACCCGCCGAGCAGCTTCCGGGAAACCAAAGTCTTTGGGTTCCGGGGGAAGTATAGTTGCAAAGCTGAAACTTAAAGGAATTGACGGAAGGGCACCACCAGGAGTGGAGCCTGTGGCTTAATTTGACTCACGACAGGAAACCTCACCCGGCCCGGACATGGAAAGGATTGACAGATTGATAGCTCTTTCTCGATTCTGTGGGTGGTGGTGCATGGCCGTTCTTAGTTGGTGGAGCGATTTGTCTGGTTACTTCCGATAACGAACGAGACTCCTCCATGCTAACTAGTTACACGACACCCAGTGGTCGGTGTCCAACTTCTTAGAGGGACAAGTGGCGTTCAGCCACACGAGATCGAGCAATGACAGGTCTGTGATGCCCTTAGATGTCCGGGGCTCACCCGGCTCAGTACAAGAGGAACCGCAGGTTCAGACATTTGGTGTATGTGCTTGGCTGAGGAGCCAATGGGGCGAAGCTACCATCTGTGGGATTATGACTGAACGCCTATAAGTCAGAATCCCCCCTAAACCGTATCGATACCGCAGTGCCGTGGAGCCTTGGTTGGCCTGGGATAGCCGGCCTCTCTTGGGGGGCCGGTGCGTAGACCTGCTCGCTTGGGGACCGGAGTGCGGACAGAAGGGGGCCGCCTCCATCACCCTTAGTGCACCGCATATTCGTGGGACACCGGTGCAAAATCATTCGTAGATGACCTGATTCTGGTTCAGGGTTTCGTAAGTAGCAGAGCAGCTACCTCGCTGCGATCTATTGAAAGTCATCCTCTGAGCCAAGCTTTTGTCTCTCTGTGCATGGGGGCCCGTGGACGCCTCCCTCCACCACATCCAGGGGTGGGTCCCTCTGCCGCTGGGCCGGCGGGAGGGACACAGAGGGGGTAACACGGGTCCGTGGGAGGCTGCCTCCACCACGTGCCCTTCGGCACGGGGGCCTCCCCCTCCTGTCCCTGCCCCACCGGGGTGCAGGGATGGGGGCCACCATCCCTTGCGGGTTAGCAGGGTGACCAGATGGCCCACTGCTCCCGGGCAGGGAGGTGAGGAGCAGCCACCCGGGGGAAGGAAGCTCCAGAGCTTCAGCCTTGGTGCGCCTGGACCCCCTCGCCTGGACCCCCTCGCCGGACTGCAAGGGCGACTGGGTACGATAGCCTCTCAGGCCATCTGGGTGCTGGGTCGTCCCGGGCCATCTGGTCGCCTGGCTGTGTGACCAGATGGCCCTGCAGGCAGGTTGACCAGATGGCCCTGCGGGCTGGGTGACCAGATGGCCCTGCGAGCTGGATGGCCAGATGGCCCTGCGTGCTGGTTGACCAGATGGCCCTGCGGGCTGGCGGCCGGGCTAACTCCAACTTTTGTCCCTTCTCAGAGTTGTGTAAGCCTTATAGTCGAGAAAAATGGGCTCCCCGTGCAGGCAGTCTGGAGAGTGGAAGTGGCCTGGGCTTAACCTTCCTTGGGTCCCGCCAAGGGTCCGTGCGCTGGGGACGGGGCTTCCAGGGAGGCTCTCCCCGGCCTGGCTAGGGTTCGGAAGGTGGGACCGGGCCCAGGGCTTGACCTCCATCCGTCCGGCCCCGGGGTGCGTGAACCCCCCCATCCTGCAAGCCATCAGAGGGTCCGGGCGCTGGGGACGGGGCTCCACCGGGGCCCGGGGAGGCTCTGCCCGGTCTGGCTAGGGTTTGGAAGTTGGGACCGGGCCCGGGGCTTGAGCTCCGTCTGGCCGGGCCTGGGGTGCGTGAGCCCCCGTCCTGTAAGCCATCAGAGAGTCCGGGCGCTGGGGACGGGGCTTCACAAGGGCCCAGGGAGGCTCTCCCTGGCCTGGCTAGGGTTCGGTAGCTGGGACCGGGCCCAGGACTTGAGCTCCGTCCTGTCGGCACCGGGGTGGTGAGTCCCCCATCCTGCAAGCCATCAGAGTGTCCGGGCGCTGGGGACGGGGCTCCACCGGGGCCCAGGGAGGCTCTCCCCAGCCTGGCTAGGGTTCAGAAGCTGGGACCGGGCCTGGGGCTTGAGCTCCGACCGTCCGGCCCTGGGGTGCCTGAGCCCCCCCCCGTCCTGCAAGTCATCAAAGGATCCGGGTGCTGGGGACAGGGTCCATTGGGCAGGCGGGAGCCCTCCAGCAGAGGCTCGGGGCAGGCAGATTGGCGTCATTTCGGTCCGGCCATCTGGTCGCCCTCTCTCGCCTCGGCCATCTGGTCGCCCCCAATGCTTTCCTATGGCGCAACCAGATGGCCAGGCTTCCCTGGAAGTCCCGATTAGGTGCCATTCGCCTCCTGGATCCAAGGTAGGGCTCCAGGAAGTCGGGCACGTTTGCGCCCTGGGTCCCCTCTGTCACCTCGAGTGCACGGATTACAAGAAAGGGGGGTAATTTTCCTCCGATTTACTAGGGGCAAGGGTATGCCCGGACACCCTCCTGGGGCTGGTGGTTCCCTGCCGGGGACCAGATGGGCTGTGTTCCCGGGCAACACCTCCCAGGCGTCTGGGGATCCCTCCTCCGGCCCGCAGCGTGGCAAAGTACCCGGGACGGGCTCCATGGGTCCTGGGCCCTGCAACCCCGGAGCCCCGGAGCCCCGCAGCTCCGGGGCCCTGCAGCCCAAGAGCCCTGCAGCCCCGGAGCGCTGCAGCCCCGGAGCGCTGCAGCCCCGGAGCCCTGCAGTCCCTGGAGCCCTGCAGCCCCGGAGACCCGGAGACCCGAAGCCCTGCAGCCCCGGAACGTGGGCAAGCGGGAGCCCTACCACGAAGGACTCAGGATGGGCAGATGGGGAGTCCTTTCGGTCCCAGCCATCTGGTCGCCCCTCTCACCTCGGCCATCTGGTCGCCCACAATGTTTTCTTATGGAGCGACCAGATGGCAGGACTTCCCTGGAAGTCCCGATGGGGTACCATTCGCCTCCCGGATCCCAGCCAGGGCTTCGGGAGGTCGGGCACGTTCGCACCTAGGGTCCCCTGAGCCTTGTGGTGTTCACTTGTTACCAGAAAGAGGGGTAGCCTTCCTCCGGATTACTAGGGACAAGGTACTCTGGGACCCCTCTTGGCATAGCGGTCCTCAGCTGGCAGCTGGACGGTCCAGGATGCCGCCCAGCCCCGGGTCCGTCCCTGGGTCTGCCGCGTGGCAGGATGCCCTGGATAGGGTCTGGGAGGGCCCAGGCCTGGGGTCCCCGCCCCCCCCGGCCTGCCCCACTCCCAGGGACAGTGGGGGTTCCGTTGTGCCCGGAGAGCGTGGCTGGGTTCAGGAGCTCCAGCCGTGGCTCCGTCCTGGGTCCTGCCGCGTGGCAGGGTGCCAGTGACGGGGTCTGGAGGGCCCGGGGAGGCTTCTCCTGCGCTTCTGGGCCTGAAAACCCCGGCGGGGTCCAGGGGCCCCACTGGGCCCCGGGTGGGGTGCTCCAGCCCAGGGCCCTGTCCCCGGCCTAGGGCCCTGTCCCCCGGCCTGCCGCACTGCCAAAGGCCCGGGACAGGGTTCTGTGGTGCCCAGGGAGCCTCCCCGTGCTTGGCTGGGTTCAGGAGCTCCGTCCGGTGCCCCTGAGGGCCCCTGGGAGGGTGGCCTCCCCACCAGGGGGTCCGTCCTCGGTCCTGCCGCATGGCAGGGTGCCTGGGACGGGGTCCAGAGGGCCCGGGGTAGGCTTCCCCTGCGCCTCCGGGCCTGGGAGCCCCGGCTGGGTCCAGGGGCCCTGCCGGGCCCCGGGTTGCATGCTCGGGCCATGGGCCCTGTCCCCCCGGCCTGCCCCACTGCCAAAGGCCCAGGACGGGGTTCTGTGGTGCCCGGATAGCCTCCCCTTGCGCGGCTGGCTTCAGGAGCCAAATCCGGGGCCCCTGAGGGCCCCGGGGAGGGTGGCCTCCCCACCCGGGGCTCCTTCCTGGGTCCTGCCGCGCGGCAAGATGCCTGGGACGGGGTCCGGAGCATCCAGGCAGCTTCCCTTTCGTGCCCGGCCATCTGGTCACCCAGATCCCCTCGGTCACCCGCAATACTTTCCTATGGGGCGACCAGATGGCCGGACTTTGCTGGAAGTCCTGATGAGGCGCCATTCGCCTCCCAGATCCCAGCCAGGGCTCCAGGAGGTCCATGCACCACTGAGTACCCCTGGGCATAATGGATGAAAGCATGGCAAACTGGGTGCAGGCCTATGGCACAACAAAACACACTGCCTGGCTTCAAAATGGCCCTTAGACCCCCACCACATGGCCAGGCCCTGCCTGTACCAGTCCTCAAAATGGTCCCCACCCACATGGACAGGCCCCATCAACACCCCAAAAAATCGAAAAACACACAAAAATCACCACAATCCAATGCCATCCATGCCCTCCATGATGTTTACATTAAAAAGACCCCACAGAAAGACTCAGTCCATGCACCACTGAATACCCCTCGGCAAAAGGCCCCAACAACAGCCCAAAAATCGAAAAACACGCAATAATCACCACAATCCAATGCCAATTATGCCCTGAATCATGTTCAAATTCAAGACACCCCACAGAAAGACTAGGCCCATGCACCACTGAGTACCCCTGAGAATAATGGATGAAATCATGGTAGACTGGGTGCAGGCCTATGGCACAACAAAGCACAATGCCTGGCTTCAAAATGGCCCCTAGACCCCCACCACATGGCCAGGCCCTGCCTATACTAGTCCTCAAAATGGCCCCCACCCACATGGACAGGCCCCATCAACACCCCAAAAAATCAAAAAACACACAAAAATCACCACAATCCAATGTCATCCATGCCCTCCATGATGTTTACATTAAAGAGACCCCACAGAAAGACTCAGTCCATGCACCACTGAGTACCCCTGGGCAAAAGGCCCCAACAAAAGCCCAAAAATGGAAAAACACACAAAAATCACAACAATCCAATGCCATCCATGCCCTCAATCATGTTCAAATTCAAGACACACCACAGAAAGACTAGGCCCATGCACCACTGAGTACCCCTGGGCATAATGGATGAAAGCGTGGCAGACTGGGTGCAGGCCTATGGCACAACAAAGCACACTGCCTGGCTTCAAAATGGACCCTAGACCCCCACCACATGGCCAGGCCCTGCCTGTAGCAGTCCTCAAAATGGCCCCCACCCACATGGACAGGCCCAATCAACACCCCAAAAACATAAAAAAACACACAAAAATCACCACAATCCAATGCCATCAATGCCCTCAATCATGTTCAAATTCAAGACACACCACAGAAAGACTAGGCCCATGCACCACTGAGTACCCCTGGGCATAATGGATGAAAGCGTGGCAGACTGGGTGCAGGCCTATGGCACAACAAAGCACACTGCCTGGCTTCAAAATGGCCCCTAGACCCCCACCACATGGCCAGGCCCTGCCTGTAGCAGTCCTCAAAATGGCCCCCACCCACATGGACAGGCCCAATCAACACCCCAAAAACATCGAAAAACACACAAAAATCACCACAATCCAATGCCATCCATGCCCTCCATGATGTTTACATTAAAGAGACCCCACAGAAAGACTCAGTCCATGCACCACTGAGTTCCCCCGGGCAAAAGGCCCCAACAACAGCCCAAAAATCAAAAAACACGCAATAATCACCACAATCCAATGCCAATTATGCCCTCAATCATGTTCAAATTCAAGACACCCCACGGAAAGACTAGGCCCCTGCACCACTGAGTACCCCTGAGAATAATGGATGAAATCATGGCAGACTGGGTGCAGGCCTATGGCACAACAAAGCACAATGCCTGGCTTCAAAATGGCCCCTAGACCCCCACCACATGGCCATGCCCTGCCTGTACCAGTCCTCAAAATGGCCCCAACCCACATGGACAGGCCCCATCAACACCCCAAAAAATCGAAAAACACACAAAAATCACCACAATCCAATGTTATCTATGCCCTCCATGATGTTTACATTAAAGAGACCCCACAGAAAGACTCAGTCCATGCACCACTGAGTACCCCTGGGCAAAAGGCCCCAACACCCAAAAACACACAAAAATCACCACAATCCAATGCCATCCATGCCCTAAATGATGTTGAAATTCAACAAAACAGTTGTATCATGCACCCATAACTAACCCTGTTCCTACTGGATACTAAGGCTACCCACAATATATTTTATTTTATGTTCTGAAAAAGTTTCACAATTGTAGTTGCAGCAACTGTAATGCCCCAAACAAACAACATCAACTTACTTGTGAAATTTCTAATCCAAAAGTGATCCAAAGAAAGTCAAAAAGGCCTCAAATCCAAATATCCAGCAGCATCCACAAAAAGTCATCCTTCCAGGTCAAGATCCAAATCAAAGTGACCAGGACATGAACAAAGCACAGTGAGGAGCCTGCTGGACAGGAACAGGAAGTTAGAGACTGTGGGGCACTTCCTTCCTCCTATCCCCCCCCCAAAATGAACTCCTTGCAAAAAAAGTGCAGGCAAATGTCAACCTGAGGAGTTATTCTGATAAAAATCATCATTTTCAGAAGGTTTATGCTGCCTGCTGGTGGATTTCTTGTGCAGAATTGCAAATTTTGCAATTTCGTGAGTGCGAGATTGTTGTTGCCCGCCGCTTCTACGTGTTCGCAATTGTTTACTCCCGCGATGGGTGATCACGAGCCTTTATGACGTACTCGCGTTGACAAACTCTCGCTGTGCAAGGTGGCGGGCGCAATGACGTAATCGCGGTCGACAATCTCCCGCGGGATCATGCAGCATGATCCAAAATGGTGCAGCACACGCAAATATGGAGAAAAACATCTCTTCAAACGCTGAATGACAGTAAGTGAACGTGGCGCGCCGCAATATTGTATTTGTCAAGCGCGACCAAGCAAAAAAATCTGCTGCGTGCGAATTTGCGAATTTTCGGCCAATTCGCGAGATCTGGCGGATCGCGAATTTGCTGAAAATCCGCAAATTCCGCAAGCGGAACTGATTTTACGCCCATGCTTAGTGTCCAGACAGCTTCCCTTTCGTGCCCGGCCATCTGGTCACCCGGATCCCCTCGGCCATCTGGTCGCCAGCAATGCTTTCCTATGGGGCGACCAGATGGCCAGACTTCCCTGGAAGTCCCGATGAGGTGCCATTTGCCTCGGGGATCCCAGCGAGGGCTCCAGGAGGTCGGGTACTTGGCCGCCTTAGGTCCCCTCTGTCACCTCGTGTGCACGGATTACAAGAAAGGGGGGTAATTTTCCTCCAGATTACTAGGGAGAGGGTCAGTCAGACCTCCGTGAGGTCTGGCGATTCTGAATCAGGGGAAG
>NC_141691.1:712118555-712238555 GCF_964263255.1 Lissotriton vulgaris
CGATACCGCAGTGCCGTGGAGCCTTGGTTGGCCTGGGATAGCCGGCCTCTCTTGGGGGGCCGGTGCGTAGACCTGCTCGCTTGGGGACCGGAGTGCGGACAGAAGGGGGCCGCCTCCATCACCCTTAGTGCACCGCGTATTCGTAGGACACCCGGTGCAAAATCATTCGTAGATGACCTGATTCTGGTTCAGGGTTTCGTAAGTAGCAGAGCAGCTACCTCGCTGCGATCTATTGAAAGTCATCCTCTGAGCCAAGCTTTTGTCTCTCCGTGCATGGGGGCCCGTGGACGCCTCCCTCCACCACATCCAGGGGTGGGTCCCTCTGCCGCCGGGCCGGCGGGAGGGACACAGAGGGGGTAACACGGGTCCGTGGGAGGCTGCCTCCACCACGTGCCCTTCGGCAAGGGGGCCTCCCCCTCCGGTCCCTGCCCCACCGGGGTGCAGGGAGGGGGGCCACCATCCCTTGCGGGTCAGCAGGGTGACCAGATGGCCCACTGCTCCCGGGCAGGGAGGTGAGGAGCAGCCACCCGGGGGAAGGAAGCTCCAGAGCTTCTGCCTTGGTGCGCCTGGACCCCCTCGCCGGACTGCAAGGGCGACTGGGTACGACAGCCTCTCAGGCCATCTGGGTGCTGGGTCGTCCCGGGCCATCTGGTCGCCTGGCTGTGTGACCAGATGGCCCTGCAGGCAGGTTGACCAGATGGCCCTGCGGGCTGGGTGACCAGATGGCCCTGCGGGCTGGATGGCCAGATGGCCCTGCGGGCTGGATGGCCAGATGGCCCTGCGGGATGGGTGACCAGATGGCCCTGCGGGCTGGCGGCCGGGCTGACTCCAACTTTTGTCCCTCCCCAGAGTTCTGTAAGCCTTATAGTCGAGAAAAATGGGCTCCCCGTGCAGGCAGTCTGGAGAGTGGACGTGGCCTGGGCTTAACCTTCCTTGGGTCCCGCCAAGGGTCCGTGCGCTGGGGACGGGGCTTCCAGGGAGGCTCTCCCCGGCCTGGCTAGGGTTCGGAAGGTGGGACCGGGCCCAGGGCTTGAACTCTGTCCGTCCGGCCCCGGGGTGCGTGAACCCCCCCATCCTGCAAGCCATCAGAGGGTCCGGGCGCTGGGGACGGGGCTCCACCGGGGCCCGGGGAGGCTCTCCCCGGTCTGGCTAGGGTTTGGAAGGTGGGACCGGGCCCGGGGCTTGAGCTCCGTCTGGCCGGGCCTGGGGTGCGTGAGCCCCCATCCTGTAAGCCATCAGAGAGTCCGGGCGCTGGGGACGGGGCTTCACCAGGGCCCAGGGAGGCTCTCCCTGGCCTGGCTAGGGTTCGGTAGCTGGGACCGGGCCCGGGACTTGAGCTCCGTCCTGCCGGCACCGGGGTGGTGAGTCCCCCATCCTGCAAGCCATCAGAGTGTCCGGGCGCTGGGGACGGGGCTCCACCGGGGCCCAGGGAGGCTCTCCCCAGCCTGGCTAGGGTTCAGAAGCTGGGACCGGGCCCGAGGCTTGAGCTTCGTCCGGCCGGCCCCGGGGTGCATGAGCCCCCCGTCCTTCAAGCCATCAGAGGGCCCGGGCGCTGGGGACGGGGCTCCACCGGGGCCCAGGGAGGCTCTCCCAGGCCTGGCTAGGGTTCGGAAGCTGGGACCGGGCCTGGGGCTTGAGCTCCGACCGTCCGGCCCTGGGGTGCCTGAGCCCCCCCGTCCTGCAAGTCATCAAAGGATCCGGGTGCTGGGGACAGGGGTCCATTGGGCAGGCGGGAGCCCTCCAGCAGAGGCTCGGGCATGCAGATTGGCGTCATTTCGGTCCGGCCATCTGGTCGCCCCCCTCTCGCCTCGGCCATCTGGTCGCCCCCAATTCTTTCCTATGGCGCAACCAGATGGCCAGGCTTCCCTGGAAGTCCCGATTAGGTGCCATTCGCCTCCTGGATCCAAGGTAGGGCTCCAGGAAGTCGGGCACGTTTGCGCCCTGGGTCCCCTCTGTCACCTTGAGTGCACTGATTACAAGAAAGGGGGGTAATTTTCCTCCGGTTTACTAGGGGCAAGGGTATGCCCGGACACCCTCCTGGGGCTGGTGGTTCCCTGCCGGGGACCAGATGGGCTGTGTTCCCGGGCAACACCTCCCAGGCGTCTGGGGCTCCCTCCTCCGGCCCGCAACGTGGCAAAGTACCCGGGACGGGCTCCATGGGTCCTGGGCCCTGCAACCCCGGAGCCCCGGAGCCCCGCAGCTCCGGGGTCCTGCAGCCCCAGAGCCCTGCAGCCCCGGAGTGCTGCAGCCCCGGAGCGCTGCAGCCCCGGAGCCCTGCAGTCCCTGGAGCCCTGCAGCCCCGGAGACCCGGAGACCCGAAGCCCTGCAGCCCCGGAACGTGGGCAAGCGGGAGCCCTACCACGAAGGACTCAGGATGGGCAGATGGGGAGTCCTTTCGGTCCCAGCCATCTGGTCGCCCCTCTCACCTCGGCCATCTGGTCGCCCACAATGTTTTCTTATGGAGCGACCAGATGGCAGGACTTCCCTGGAAGTCCCGATGGGGTACCATTCGCCTCCCGGATCCCAGCCAGGGCTTCGAGAGGTCGGGCACGTTCGCACCTAGGGTCCCCTGAGCCTCGTGGTGTTCACTTGTTCCCAGAAAGAGGGGTAGCCTTCCTCCGGATTACTAGGGACAAGGTACTCTGGGACCCCCCTCGGCATAGCGGTCCTCAGCTGGCAGCTGGACGGTCCAGGATGCCGTCCAGCCCCGGGTCCGTCCCTGGGTCTGCCGCGTGGCAGGATGCCCTGGATAGGGTCTGGGAGGGCCCGGGCCTGGGGTCCCCGTCCCCCCTGGCCTGCCCCACTTCCCGGGACAGTGGGGGTTCCGTTGTGCCCGGAGAGCGTGGCTGGGTTCAGGAGCTCCAGCCGTGGCTCCGTCCTGGGTCCTGCCGCGTGGCAGGGTGCCCGTGACGGGGTCTGGAGGGCCCGGGGAGGCTTCTCCTGCGCTTCTGGGCCTGAAAACCCCGGCGGGGTCCAGGGGCCCAACTGGGCCCCGGGTGGGGTGCTCCAGCCCAGGGCCCTGTCCCCGGCCTAGGGCCCTGTCCCCCGGCCTGCCGCACTGCCAAAGGCCCGGGACAGGGTTCTGTGGTGCCCAGGGAGCCTCCCTGTGCTTGGCTGGGTTCAGGAGCTCCGTCCGGTGCCCCTGAGGGCCCCTGGGAGGGTGGCCTCCCCACCAGGGGGTCCGTCCTCGGTCCTGCCGCATGGCAGGGTGCCTGGGACAGGGTCCAGAGGGCCCGGGGTAGGCTTCCCCTGCGCCTCCGGGCCTGGGAGCCCCGGCTGGGTCCAGGGGCCCTGCCGGGCCCCGGGTTGCATGCTCGGGCCATGGGCCCTGTCCCCCCGGCCTGCCCCACTGCCAAAGGCCCAGGACGGGGGTTCTGTGGTGCCCGGATAGCCTCCCCTTGCGCGGCTGGCTTCAGGAGCCCAATCCGGGGCCCCTGAGGGCCCCGGGAGGGTGGCCTCCCCACCCGGGGCTCCGTCCTGGGTCCTGCCACGCGGCAGGATGCCTGGGACGGGGTCCGGAGCATCCAGGCGGCTTCCCTTTCGTGCCCGGCCATCTGGCCACCCAGATCCCCTCGGCCATCTGGTTGCCCGGATCCCATCGGCCATCTGGTCACCCGCAATGCTTTCCTATGGGGCGACCAGATGGCCGGACTTCACTGGAAGTCCTGATGAGGCGCCATTCGCCTCCCAGATCCCAGCCAGGGCTCCAGGAGGTCCATGCACCACTGAGTACCCCTGGGCATAATGGATGAAAGCATGGCAAACTGGGTGCAGGCCTATGGCACAACAAAGCACACTGCCTGGCTTCAAAATGGCCCCTAGACCCCCACCACATGGCCAGGCCCTGCCTGTACCAGTCCTCAAAATGGCCCCCACCCACATGGACAGGCCCCATCAACACCCCAAAAAATCAAAAAACACACAAAAATCACCACAATCCAATGTCATCCATGCCCTCCATGATGTTTACATTAAAGAGACCCCACAGAAAGACTCAGTCCATGCACCACTGAGTACCCCTGGGCATTATGGATGAAAGCATGGCAGACTGGGTGCAGGCCTATGGCACAACAAAGCACACTGCCTGGCTTCAAAATGGCCCGTAGACTCCCACCACATGGCCAGGCCCTGCCTGTACCAGTCCTCAAAATGGCCCCCACCCACATGGACAGGCCCCATCAACACCCCAAAAACATCGAAAAACGCACAAAAATCACCACAATCCAATGCCATCCATGCCCTCCATGATGTTTACATTAAAGAGACCCCACAGAAAGACTCAGTCCATGCACCACTGAGTACCCCTGTGCAAAAGGCCCCAACAACAGCCCAAATATCGAAAAAAGCACAAAAATCACAACAATCCAATGCCATCCATGCCCTCAATTATGTTCAAATTCAAGACACCCCACAGAAAGACTAGGCCCATGCACTACTGAGTACCCCTGGGCATAATGGATGAAAGCATGACAGACTGAGTGCAGGCCTATGGCACAACAAAGCACACTGCCTGGCTTCAAATGGCCCCTAGACCCCCACCACATGGCCAGTCCCTGCCTGTACCAGTCCTCAAAATGGCCCCCACCCACATGGACAGGCCCCATCAACACCCCAAAAACATCAAAAAACACAAAAATCACCACAATCCAATGCCATCCATGCCCTCCATGATGTTTACATTAAAGAGACCCCACAGAAAGACTCAGTCCATGCACCACTGAGTACCCCTGGGCAAAAGGCCCCAACAAAAGCCCAAAAATGGAAAAACACACAAAAATCACAACAATCCAATGCCATCCATGCCCTCAATCATGTTCAAATTCAAGACACACCACAGAAAGACTAGGCCCATGCACCACTGAGTACCCCTGGGCATAATGGATGAAAGCGTGGCAGACTGGGTGCAGGCCTATGGCACAACAAAGCACACTGTCTGGCTTCAAAATGGCCCCTAGACCCCCACCACATGGCCAGGCCCTGCCTGTAGCAGTCCTCAAAATGGCCCCCACCCACATGAACAGGCCCAATCAACACCCCAAAAACATCGAAAAACACACAAAAATCACCACAATCCAATGCCATCCTTGCCCTCCATGATGTTTACATTAAAGAGACCCCACAGAAAGACTCAGTCCATGCACCACTGAGTTCCCCCGGGCAAAAGGCCACAACAACAGCCCAAAAATCGAAAAACACGCAATAATCACCACAATCCAATGCCAATTATGCCCTCAATCATGTTCAAATTCAAGACACCCCACGGAAAGACTAGGCCCCTGCACCACTGAGTACCCCTGAGAATAATGGATGAAATCATGGCAGACTGGGTGCAGGCCTATGGCACAACAAAGCACAATGCCTGGCTTCAAAATGGCCCCTAGACCCCCACCACATGGCCAGGCCCTGCCTGTACCAGTCCTCAAAATGGCCCCCACCCACATGGACAGGCCCCATCAACACCCCAAAAAATCGAAAAACACACAAAAATCACCACAATCCAATGTCATCTATGCCCTCCATGATGTTTACATTAAAGAGACCCCACAGAAAGACTCAGTCCATGCACCACTGAGTACCCCTGGGTAGAAGGCCCCAACACCCAAAAACACACAAAAATCACCACAATCCAATGCCATCCATGCCCTAAATTATGTTGAAATTCAACAAAAGAGTTGTATCATGCCCCCATAACTAACCCTGTTCCTACTGGATACTAAGGCTACCCACAATATATTTTATTTTATGTTCTGAAAAAGTTTCAAAATTGTAGTTGCAGCAACTGTAATGCCCCAAACAAACAACATCAACTTACTTGTGAAATTTCTAATCCAAAAGTGATCCAAAGAAAGTCAAAAAGGCCTCAAATCCAAATATCCAGCAGCATCCACAAAAAGTCATCCTTCTAGGTCAAGATCCAAATCAAAGTGACCAGGACATGAACAAAGCACAGGGAGGAGCCTGCTGGACAGGAACAGGAAGTTGGAGACTGTGGGGCACTTCCTTCCTCCTATCCCCCCCCAAAATGACCTCCTTGCAAAAAAAGTGCAGGCAAATGTCAACCTGAGGAGTTATTCTGATAAAAATCATCATTTTCAGAAGGTTTATGCTGCCTGCTGGTGGATTTCTTGTGCAGAATTGCAAATTTTGCAATTTCGTGAGTGCGAGATTGTTGTTGCCCGCCGCTTCTACGTGTTCGCAATTGTTTACTCCCGCGATGGGTGATCACAAGCCTTTATGACGTACTCGCGTTGACAAACTCTCGCTGTGCAAGGTGGCGGGCGCAATGACGTAATCGCGGTCGACAAACTCCCGCGGGATCACGCAGCTAGATCCAAAATGGTGCAGCACACGCAAACATGGAGAAAAACATCTCTTCAAACACTGAATGACGGTAAGTGAACGTCGCGCGCCGCAATATTGTATTTGTCAAGCGCGACCAAGCAAAAAAATCTGCTGCGTGCGAATTTGCGAATTTTCAGCCAATTCGCGAGAATTTGCGGATCGCGAATTTGCTGAAAATCCGCAAATTCCGCAAGCGGAACTGATTTTACGCCCATGATTAGTGTCCAGACAGCTTCCCTTTCGTGCCCGGCCATCTGGTCTCCCAAATCCCCTCGGCCATCTGGTCGCCTGGATCCCCTCGGCCATCTGGTCGCCAGCAATGCTTTCCTATGGGGCGACCAGATGGCCAGACTTCCCTGGAAGTCCTGATGAGGTGCCATTTGCCTCGGGGATCCCAGCGAGGGCTCCAGGAGGTCGGGTACTTGGCCGCCTTAGGTCCCCTCTGTCACCTCGTGTGCACGGATTACAAGAAAGGGGGGTAATTTACCTCCGGATTACTAGGGAGAGGGTCAGTCAGACCTCCGTGAGGTCTGGCGATTCTGAATCAGGGGAAGGCAGGACCTGGGCCCGCCCGCCGGGGCCCCCAGGGGCCCAGGGACGCTCCTGCCTCTCAGCCCCTTGCCGATGGTCGTTTTCTCCGAGTTTTCTCAGGCAGTCCTCCGTGAGGTCTGGCCATGCTGAGAGGGGGAAGGCAGCCCCGGGGCCCGCCAGCCGGGGCCCCCAGGGGCCCGGGGACGCTCCTGCCTCTCAGCCCCTTGCTGATGGTCATTTTTCTCCGAGTTTTCTCAGGCAGTCCTCTGTGAGGTCTGGCCATGCTGAGAGGGGGAAGGCAGCCCCGAGCCCACCCGTCATTGCCCTCAGGGGCCCGGGGATGCTCCTGCCTCTCAGCCCCTTACCGATGGTCGTTTTTCTCCGAGTTTGCCCAGGCAGACCTCCGTGAGGTCCGGCCATGCTGAGAGGGGGAAGGCAGTCCTGGGGCCCGCCTGCTGTGGCCCCCACGGGCCCGGGGTTGCTCTTGCCTCTCAGCCCCTTGCCGATGGTCCTTTTTCTCCGAGTTTGCTCAGGCAGACCTCCGTGATGTCTGGCCATTCTGAGAGGGGGAAGTCAGTCCTTGGGCCTGCCCGCTGGGGCCCCCAGGGGCCTGGGGATGCACCTTCCTCTCGGGCCTCTTGCCGATGGTCTTTTTTCTTGGAGTCTGTGTGCCCCGGCAGCAGGCATGCAGGGGATGCAAAGCCAGTGTACACCCCCTGTGCAGGGTTGCCTGCCAGGGGATGCTCCGGCTGTACTCTGATCGATTGGGCACTCTCGGTCTATTTAGGGATGGACTGCTTGGCCAGCCTCGGCTGTTGTTTCAAGCAAAGAGCTTCCACCCTGCATGGACCGTCTGACTAGGGAGGGCCTGCCGCGTGGCGGTTAGGTCGTTCACCCTACCCAGAAGAGCGAAGGCTGAGCGGCCCTGGCAGCTCGTGGCCCCCAGTGGTCTGACACGAGCGGAAGGGGCAGGTGGTTCCAGGCCCTCGGATGCTGCCTGGCTGGCAGGTCTGTGGGCCCTGTGTGCCACGCTGTCACCCCTCTCGTCCCAGCATGTTTCCACAGAAGCTTGAAACGACTGTTCCGAGGGGTGCCGCTGCCGCCAGGCTCCGGCACCCCTGCATCTCTCTCACGCTGCACCTCGGCCTGCCTTTCCCTCCCGGGGGAGATGGCTGGGCCTGCCGGTGCCCATGTGACCAGCGCACCTCTCCACACCCCTCCAGTGAGCCCTCCTGCCCAGGTGGGTGGGCTCCTTCCCCTGACAGGCTTCCGAGAGATGGAGGTTGCACGAAGGTCGCCGGTCAGGGAGATGGGCACGCGGCTCCCACCCCGTTGTCAGGTGCAGCTACCTGGTTGATCCTGCCAGTAGCATATGCTTGTCTCAAAGATTAAGCCATGCACGTGTAAGTAGACCCTGCCGGTAAAGTGAAACTGCGAATGGCTAATTAAATCAGTTATGGTTCCTTTGATCGCTCCATCTGTTACTTGGATAACAGTGGTAACTGCTTTGGTGACTCTAGATAACCTCGGGCCGATTGAAATGAGTACACTTTAAATCCTTTAACGACGATCCACAGGAGGGTGAGTCTGGTGCCAGCAGCCGTGGTAATTCCAGCTCCAATAGCGTATATTAAAGTTGCTGCATTTAAAAAGCTCGAAACGTTTACTTTAAAAAAATGAGTGTTCAAAGCAGGCCGGTCGCCTGAATACTTCAGCTAGGAATTATGGAATAGGACTCCGGTTCTATTTTGTTGGTTTTTGGAACTGGGGCCATGATTAAGAGGGACGGCCGGGGGCATTCGTATTGTGCCGCTAGAGGTGAAATTCTTGGACCGGCGCAAGACGAACCAAAGCGAAAGCATTTGCCAAGAATGTTTTCATTAATCAAGAATGAAAGTCGGAGGTTTGAAGACGATCAGATACCATTGGTAGTTCCGACCATAAACGATGCCTACTAGCGATCCGGCGGCGTTATCCCCATGACCCGCCGAGCAGCTTCCGGGAAACCAAAGTCTTTGGGTTCCGGGGGAAGTATGGTTGCAAAGCTGAAACTTAAAGGAATTGACGGAAGGGCACCACCAGGAGTGGAGCCTGTGGCTTAATTTGACTCAAGACAGGTAACCTCACCCGGCCCGGACATGGAAAGGATTGACAGATTGATAGCTCTTTCTCGATTCTGTGGGTGGTGGTGCATGGCCGTTCTTAGTTGGTGGAGCGATTTGTCTGGTTACTTCCGATAACGAACGAGACTCCTCCATGCTAACTAGTTACACGACACCCAGTGGTCGGTGTCCAACTTCTTAGAGGGACAAGTGGCGTTCAGCCACACGAGATCGAGCAATGACAGGTCTGTGATGCCCTTAGATGTCCGGGGCTCACCCGGCTCAGTACAAGAGGAACCGCAGGTTCAGACATTTGGTGTATGTGCTTGGCTGAGGAGCCAATGGGGCGAAGCTACCATCTGTGGGATTATGACTGAACGCCTCTAAGTCAGAATCCCCCCTAAACCGTATCGATACCGCAGTGCCGTGGAGCCTTGGTTGGCCTGGGATAGCCGGCCTCTCTTGGGGGGCCGGTGCGTAGACCTGATCGCTTGGGGACCGGAGTGCGGACAGAAGGGGGCCGCCTCCATCACCCTTAGTGCACCGCATATTCGTGGGACACCCGGTGCAAAATCATTCGTAGATGACATGATTCTGGTTCAGGGTTTCGTAAGTAGCAGAGCAGCTACCTCGCTGCGATCTATTGAAAGTCATCCTCTGAGCCAAGCTTTTTTTTCTCCGTGCATGGGGGCCCGCGGACGCCTCCCTCCACCACATCCAGGGGTAGGTCCCTCTGCCGCCCGGCCGGCGGGAGGGACACGGAGGGGGTAACACGGGTACGTGGGAGGCTGCCTCCACCACGTGCCCTTCGGCACGGGGGCCTCCCCCTCCTGTCCCTGCCCCACCGGGGTGCAGGGATGGGGGCCACCATCCCTTGCGGGTCAGCAGGGTGACCAGATGGCCCACTGCTCCCGGGCAGGGAGGTGAGGAGCAGCCACCCGGGGGAAGGAATCTCCAGAGCTTCTGCCTTGGTGCGCCTGGACCCCCTCGCCGGACTGCAAGGGCGACTGGGTACGACAGCCTCTCAGGCCATCTGGGCGCTGGGTCGTCCCGGGCCATCTGGTCGCCTGGCTGTGTGACCAGATGGCCCTGCAGAGTGAAAAAGACAGGGGTATAACCCATAGACCAAACTGGGACTGGGTACGTTAATTGTAATAAGAAACAATGTCCCACTAGGTATCATTGACATAGGCAATTCAAAATTGTGCATACAGTACGTATTGCAAGAAAAGGAACACCAGGGAGTCTCAGTACATTTTGTAAGATGGTTATTAATCACCAATTACATGAAACATGGGAAGCACAGTTAAAGGCAGCACTGTACATGAAGATACATCATGAAGCAACCCAAAGAACACTTGGTGAAAAAGTGAGATGACGCAGTGATAGTGACGACGCAAGTGAAAGTGAAAAACAGCGTGGTCGGCGCAAAGTGGTAAAAACAATCAATTAAAGGCTTTCACATTAAATATATACAATTATACAAATTGAATTTGAGATAGTGATAAGCCTATTTGTAGTGCGCCGTGAAATTGCGCTGTTGTAGTCGACGGCGTTTCGATCCTCTATGAATCGGGATCCTCTTCAGGACAGGGTTGGCGTTGGATTAAGGTGCTGGTAAATAGATACATTAACTGGATCCAGAAGAGTTTGGTGGGTCCAGGGCATCATAAACAAATCAGTAGTTTACTTGTACGATAACAGCGTCTGAATTGCTGGAAGTAGAGAGTTGCCGGTTCTGAATCGGGTGACAACGCTGAGCGATCGCTCACTCTTTTCCGTCTGGGTGAAGTGCCTGGGTGAGTCAGGCATCGGTTGCCGATTTAATCAGGGCAGTCTCCTCCCGTGCAGAGTGGCGGGTAGCACGTTGTCACCCGATTCAGAACCGGCAACTCTCTACTTCCAGCAATTCAGACGCTGTTATCGTACAAGTAAACTACTGATTTGTTTATGATGCCCTGGACCCACCAAACTCTTCTGGATCCAGTTAATGTATCTATTTACCAGCACCTTAATCCAACGCCAACCCTGTCCTGAAGAGGATCCCGATTCATAGAGGATCGAAACGCCGTCGACTACAACAGCGCAATTTCACGGCGCACTACAAATAGGCTTATCACTATCTCAAATTCAATTTGTATAATTGTATATATTTAATGTGAAAGCCTTTAATTGATTGTTTTTACCACTTTGCGCCGACCACGCTGTTTTTCACTTTCACTTGCGTCGTCACTATCACTGCGTCATCTCACTTTTTCACCAAGTGTTCTTTGGGTTGCTTCATGATGTATCTTCATGTACAGTGCTGCCTTTAACTGTGCTTCCCATGTTTCATATAATTGGTGATTAATAACCATCTTACAAAATGTACTGAGACTCCCTGGTGTTCCTTTTCTTGCAATACGTACTGTATGCACAATTTTGAATTGCCTATGTCAATGATACCTAGTGGGACATTGTTTCTTATTACAACAGATGGCCCTGCAGGCAGGGTGACCAGATGGCCCTGTGGGCTGGGTGACCAGATGGCCCTGCGGGCTGGATGGCCAGATGGCCCTGCGGGCTGGGTGACCAGATGGCCCTGCGGGCTGGCGGCCGGGCTAACTCCAACTTTTGTCCCTCCCCAGAGTTCTGTAAGCCTTATAGTCGAGAAAAATGGGCTCCCCGTGCAGGCAGTCTGGAGAGTGGACTTGGCCTGGGCTTAACCTTCCTTGGGTCCCGCCAAGTGTCCGTGCGCTGGGGACGGGGCTTCCAGGGAGGCTCTCCCCAGCCTGGCTAGGGTTCGGAAGGTGGGACCGGGCCCAGGGCTTGAACTCCGTCCGTCCGGCCCCGGGGTGCGTGAACCCCCCCATCCTGCAAGCCATCAGAGGGTCCGGGCGCTGGGGACGGGGCTCCACCTGGGCCCGGGCAGGCTCTCCCCGGTCTGGCTGGGGTTTGGAAGGTGGGACCGGGCCCGGGGCTTGAGCTCCGTCTGGCCGGGCCTGGGGTGCGTGAGCCCCTGTCCTGTAAGCCATCAGAGAGTCCGGGCGCTGGGGACGGGGCTTCACCGGGGCCCGGGGAGGCTCTCCCTGGCCTGGCTAGGGTTCGGTAGCTGGGACCGGGCCCGGGACTTGAGCTCCGTCCTGCCGGCACCGGGGTGGTGAGTCCCCCATCCTGCAAGCCATCAGAGTGTCCGGGCGCTGGGGACGGGGCTCCACCAGGGCCCAGGGAGGCTCTCCCCGGCCTGGCTAGGGTCCAGAAGCGGGAACCGGGCCCGAGGCTTGAGCTTCGTCCGGCCGGCCCCGGGGTGCATGAGCCCCCCGTCCTTCAAGCCATCAGAGGGCCCGGGCGCTGGGGACGGGGCTCCACCGGGGCCCAGGGAGGCTCTCCCAAGCCTGGCTAGGGTTCGGAAGCTGGGACCGGGCCCGGGGCTTGAGCTCCGACCGTCCGGCCCTAGGGTGCGTGAGCCCCCCCCCGTCCTGCAAGTCATCAAAGGATCCGGGTGCTGGGGACGGGGCTCCATTGGGAAGGCGGGAGCCCTCCAGCGGAGGCTCGGGGCAGGCAGATTGGTGTCATTTTGGTCCCGGCCATCTGGTCGCCCCCCTCTCGCCTCGGCCATCTGGTCGCCCCCAATGCTTTCCTATGGCGCAACCAGATGGCCGGGCTTCCCTGGAAGTCCCGATTAGGTGCCATTCGCCTCCTGGATCCAAGGTAGGGCTCCCGGAAGTCGGGCACGTTTGCGCCCTCGGTCCCCTCTGTCACCTCGAGTGCACGGATTACAAGAAAGGGGGGTAATTTTCCTCCGGTTTACTAGGGGCAAGGGTATGCCCGGACACCCTCCTGGGGCTGGTGGTTCCCTGCCGGGGACCAGATGGGCTGTGTTCTCGGGCAACACCTCCCAGGCGTCTGGGGCTCCCTCCTCCGGCCCGCAGCGTGGCAAAGTACCCAGGACGGGCTCCATGGGTCCTGGGCCCTGCAACCCCGGAGCCCCGGAGCCCCGCAGCTCCGGGGCCCTGCAGACCCAGAGCCCTGCAGCCCCGGAGCGCTGCAGCCCCGGAGTGCTGCAGCCCCGGAGCCCTGCAGTCCCTGGAGCCCTGCAGCCCCGGAGCCCCGGAGACTCGAAGCCCTGCAGCCCTGGAACGTGGGCAAGCGGGAGCCCTACCACGAAGGACTCAGGATGGGCAGATGGGGAGTCCTTTCGGTCCCAGCCATCTGGTCGCCCCTCTCCCCTCGGCCATATGGTCGCCCACAATGCTTTCTTATGGAGCGACCAGATAGCAGGACTTCCCTGGATGTCCCGATGGGGTGCCATTCGCCTCCCGGATCCCAGCCAGGGCTTCGGGAGGTCAGGCACGTTCGCACCTAGGGTCCCTTGAGCCTCGTGGTGTGCACTTGTTCTCAGAAAGAGGGGTAGCCTTCCTCCGGATTACTAGGGACAAGGTACTCTGGGACCCCTCTCGGCATAGCGGTCCTCAGCTGGCAGCTGGACGGTCCAGGATGCCGTCTAGCCCCGGGTCCGTCCCTGGGTCTGCCGTGTGGCAGGATGCCCTGGATAGGGTCTGGGAGGGCCTGGGCCTGGGGTCCCCGTCCCCCCCGGCCTGCCCCACTTCCCGGGACAGTGGGGTTCTGTTGTGCCCGGAGAGCCTGGCTGGGTTCAGGTGCTCCAGCCGTGGCTCCGTCCTGGGTACTGCCGCGTGGCAGGGTGCCCGTGACGGGGTCTAGAGGGCCCGGGGAGATTTCTCCTGCGCTTCTGGGCCTGAAAACCCCGGCGGGGTCCAGGGCCCCCACTGGGCCACGGGTGGGGTGCTCCAGCCCAGGACCCTGTCCCCCAGCCTAGGGCCCTGTCCCCCGGCCTGCCGCACTGCCAAAGGCCCGGGACAGGGTTCCATGGTGCCCAGGGAGCCTCCCCGTGCTTGGCTGGGTTCAGGAGCTCCGTCCGGTGCCCCTGAGGGCCCCTGGGAGGGTGGCCTCTCTACCAGGGGGTCCGTCCTGGGTCCTGCCGCATGGCAGGGTGCCTGGGACGGGGACCAGAGGGCCCGGGGTAGGCTTCCCCTGTGCCTCCGGGCCTGGGAGCCCCGGCTGGGTCCAGGGGCCCTGCCGGGCCCCGGGTTGCATGCTCGTTCCATGGGCCCTGTCCCCCCGGCCTGCCCCACTGCCAAAGGCCCAGGACGGGGGTTCTGTGGTGCCCGGATAGCCTCCCCTTGTGCGACTGGCTTCAGGAGCCCAATCCGGGGCCCCTGAGGGCCCCGGGGAGGTTGGCCTCCCCACCCGGGGCTCGGTCCTGGGTCCTGCCACGCGGCAGGAATCCTGGGACGGGGTCCGGAGCATCCAGGCGGCTTCCCTTTCGTGCCCGGCCATCTGGTCACCCAGATCCCCTCGGCCATCTGGTTGCCCGGATCCCATCGGCCATCTGGTAACCCGCAATGCTTTCCTATGGGGCGACCAGATGGCCGGACTTCCCTGGAAGTCCTGATGAGGTGCCATTCGCCTCCCAGATCCCAGCCAGGGCTCCAGGAGGTCGGGCACGTTCGCGCCTAGGGTCCCCTGAGCCTCGTGGTGCCCACTTGTTTCCAGAAAGAGGGGTAGCCTTCCTCCCGATTACTAGGTACAAGGTACTCTGGGACCCCTCTCGGCCTAGCGGTCCCCAGCTGGCAGCTGGACTGGCCAGGTTCCCGCCCCAGCCCCGGGTCCATCCCTGGGTCTGCCGCGTGGCAGGATGCCCTGGATAGGGTCCGGGAGGGCCCGGGCCTAGGGTCCCTGTCCCCCCCGGCCTGCCCAACTGCACGGGACAGCGGGGGCTCCGTTGTCCCTGGGGAACCTGGCTGGGTTCAGGAGCTCTGGTTGGGGCTCCGTCCTGGGTCCAGCCACGTGGCAGGGTGCCCGTGATGGGGTCCGGAGGGCCCGGGGCGGCTTCTCCTGCGCCTCTGGCCTGGGAACCCCAGCGGGGTCCAGGGGCCCCGATGGGCCCCGGGTGGGGTGCTCTGGCCCAGGGCCCTGTCCCCCAGCCTAGGGCCCTGTCCCCCGGCCTAGGGCCCTGTCCCCCGGCCTAGGGCCCTGTCCCCCGGCCTGCCGCACTGCCAAAGGCCCGGGAAGCCTCCGCGTGCTTGGCTGGGTTAAGGAGCTCCGTCCGGGGCCCCTGAGGGCCTCTGGGGGCTGGTCTCCCCACCCGGGGGTCCGTCCTGTGTCCTGGGGCATTGCAGGGTGCCTGGGACGGGGCCCAAAGGGCCCGGGGTAGGCTTCCCCTGCGCCTCCGGGCCTGGGAGCCCCGGCTGGGTCCAGGGGCCCTTCCGGGCCCTGGGTTGCATTCTCGAGCCCAGGGCCCTGTCCCCCATGGCCTGAAGCACCGTCAAATGACCGGCACGGGGGTTCCGTGGTGCCCGGGGAGCCTCCCCTTGCTCGGCTGGCTTCAGGAACCCCGTCCTGGGCCCCTGAGGGCCCCGGGAGGTTGGCCTCCCCATCCGGGGCTCTGTCCTGGGTCCTGCCACGCGGCAGGGTGCCCGGGACAGGGTCCTGAGGGTCCAGGCGGCTTCCCTTTTGTGCCCGGCCATCTGGTCGCCCAGATCCCCTCGGCCATCTATTTGCCCGGATCCCATCGGCCATCTGGTCGCCCGCAATGCTTTCTTGTGCAGAATTGCAATTTTGCAATTTCGCGAGTGCGAGATTGTTGCTGCCCGCCGCTTCTACGTGTTCGCAATTGTTTACTCCCGCGTTGCGTGATCACAAGCCATTATGACGTACTCGCGTTGACAAACTATCGCTGTGCAAGGTGGCGGGCGCGATGACGTAATCGCGGTCAACAAACTCCCGCGGGATCACGCAGCAAGATCCAAAATGGTGCAGCACACGCAAACATGGAGAAAAACAACTCTTCAAACGCTGAATGACGGTAAGTGAGCACCGCGCGCAGCAATATTGTATTTGTCAAGCGCGACCAAGCAAAAAAATCTGCTGCGTGCGAATTTGCGAATTTTCGGCAAATTCGCGAGAATTCACGGAACGCGATTTTGCCGAAAATCCACAAATTCCGTGAGCGGAACTGATTTTACGCCCATGCTTAGTGTCCAGACAGCTTCCCTTTCGTGCCCGGCCATCTGGTCTCCCAGATCCCCTAGGCCATCTGGTCGACCGGATCCCCTCGGCCATCTGGTCGCCCGCAATGCTTTCCTATGGGGCGACCAGATGTCCGGACTTCCCTGGAAGTCCCGATGAGGTGCCATTCGCCTTCCGGATCCCAGCGAGGGCTCCAGGAGGTTGTGTACTTTCGCGCCTTGGGTCCCCCGAGCCTTGCGATGCGCACTTGTTCCCAGAAAGAGGGGTAGCCTTCCTCCGGATTACTAGGGACAACGTACTCTGGGACCCCTCACGGCCTAGCAGTCCTCAGTCCTCAGCCGGCAGCTGGCTGGGCCAGGATGCCGCCCCAGCCCCGGATACATCACTGGGACTGCCGCATGGCAGGAAGCCCTGGATGGGGTCCAGTAGGGCCCGGGGAGGCGTCCCCTGCGCCTCCAGGCTCCTGGCTGGGGAGACCAGAGGCGCTCTTGCCCTTGTCCCCTGGCCTGCCGCACTGCCAAAGGCCCGGAACAGGGTTCAGTGGTGCCCGGGGAGCCTCCCCTTGCTCGGCTGGGTTCAGGAGCTCCGTCCAGGGTGCTCCGTCCAGGGCCCCTGAGGGGCCCGAGGAGGGCGGCCTCCCCACCCGGGGCTTCCCCTGCACCTCCAGGCCTGGGAGCCCCGGCTGGGTCCAGGGGCCCCACCGGGCCACAGGTCGGGTGCTCGGGCTTAGGGCCCTCTCCCCCCAGCCTGCCGCACTGCCAAAGGCCCGGGACCGTTGTTCTGTGGTGCCCGGGGAGCCTCTCTTTGCTCGGCTGGCCTCGGGGGCCCCGGGGAGGGTGGCCTCCCCACCCGGGGTTCCGTCGTGGGTCCAGCCGTGTGGCAGGGTGCCCGGGACTGGGCCCGGGATGAGGTCCGGAGGGTCCAGGCTTCCCTTTCGTGCCGGCCATCTGGTCACCCAGATTGCTTCGGCCATCTGGTCACCCGCAATGCTTTCCTATGGGGCGACCAGATGGCCGGACTTCCCTTGAAGTCCCGATGAGGTGCCATTCGCCTCCCGGATCCCAGCCAGGGCTCTAGGAGGTCGGGCACGTTCGCGCCTAGGGTCCCCTGAGCCTCGCGGTGCGCACTTGTTCCCAGAAAGAGGGGTTGCCTTCCTCCGGATTACAAGGGACAAGGTACTCTGGGATCCCTCTCGGCCTAGAAGTCCTCAGCCGGTAGCTGGATGGGCCAGGATGCCACCCCAGCCCCGGGTCCGTCCCTGGGCCGGCCGCGTGGCAGGAAGCCCTGGATGGGGTCTGAGAGGTTCTGTGGAGGCATCCCCTGCGCCACCGGGCTCCCGGCTGGGGCCAGGGGCCTGGCCGGGCCCTGGGTCAGGTGCCCCGGCTCCGGGCCTCATCCCCCGGCCTGCCGTACTGCCAAAGCCCGGAACGGGGTTCCGTTGTGCCCGGGGAGCCTCCCCTTGCTTGGCTGGGTTCAGGAGCTCTGTCCAGGGGCCTGTGAGGGGCCCCAGGGATGGTGGCCTCCCCACCCGGAGCTCCGTCCTGGGTCCAGCCGCGAAAGCAGGGTGCCTGGGACGGGGTCCGGAGGGCACGGGGTAGGCTTCCCCTGCGCCTCTCGGCCTGGGAGCCCCGGCTGGGTCCAAGGGCCCGCCGGGCCCTGGGTCGGGTGCTCAGGCCCTGGGCCCTGCCCCCCAGGCCCGCTGCACTGTCAAGGGCCCGGGTCGGGGTTCTGTTGCGCCCGGGCAGGCCTCCTCTGCTCATCAAGGTGTCCGGGGGCCCCAGTTTGGAGGGCCTGTCGGGGCCTCCTGGCAGCCTCCATGGCTGGGGCCCATCTGGGGCCTTGGGCCTCCGGTCCGCCATGCCCTGGCGCCCGCTCACTCCTTGGTTGGGGCACGAGGTGTCCAGTAAGCATGGGTGAATTTTGCGAATTCGCAATCCACGAATTTGCGGATTTGAGAACTCGCAATTCGCAAAATTTGCAAATTCGTGTGTATTTGCGAATTTGCTGTTTTTGCCACTTTGCGTTTCGACACATGCTTTGTGTCTTCTTCAGGACAAATTCAGCGAGATTCTCTAAACATGTGAAAAGGGAAATTTTCTGAAGTAAAAAGGTTTCAGGATGTAAAGATGTGGACTTCATCTTATTTGCTTCTATGTGCGAAGTCAACACAAAACAATTCTTTTATTCACAAAGCATGTGTCGAAAAGCGTCACCAGGAATCAGCTTTTACAATTAATTTCGGGAGTCATCAATGTGTTAATATTTCCCTAATTACTGTATAATCTTTACATTGAAGATTTGTCCTTTTAAACAAACTTCTCCTTTTTTTTTTTACTATGTGTATAATTGAATATGTTCATATCAATTTTTATAAATGCAATTACATTTCTCATGTTATCATATAATATTTTTCTTTGAGTCTTTTTCTCCTTATGCTGTGTTTACCTTCTTTTATACTTGTTTCTGCCAGTTAATTTGTTTTTTATTTTGCCTGGGCTTTTACCCTTGCACATGATTGCTTTACCCTGCCCTACGAAATGTATCCCATTCAGGGGGTCCTTGTTGCTTTACCATAAGTTTACGTTCATATTGCAGGCACCTCAGCTGCTTTCGGGCCTTAAAAGAATGGTTGAAATGTGTGCACATTCTTCGGCAGGTGGTCAGTAACTCGCACACTGGACTTTCTTCACTCAAGAATTTTTTAACAACCAGGTTTATACAGTGCGCCAAACACGGCACTCTGAAATAGTTACCCTTATCCATGGCCTTAACTACATTGGCGCCATTATCCCTGAAAACATAACCAATCATGCATTTTCTTGGGGACAGCTATTGAAAGACCTTTGTGTTAAACTCACGCAAAATGTTTTCTCCTGTATGATTTTTCTCCATGGCAAACATGGCTAGTGTTGCATGTTTCCGAGCAGCTTTATAAACTTTGTCCGGGTCAACACCTGCGGTTACCTTTGCTTTAACCCCTGAAAAAGAGACCCAGTGTGCAGTGATGCACATGTAATCAATGGCTTGGCAACTGGTCCACATGTCTGTTGTCAGATGTATAGTGTGAACCGCACTCTTCTGCAAAGCTGCACCAATCACCTCTCGCACATCTTCATGTAGTGCTGGAACCGCAACTCTAGCAAAATAGAACCGGCTAGGAACCTTCCATTTAGGGCAGAGCGTTGCCACTAATTCAAGAAAACCCACCCCTTCCACAAAAGAAAAAGGGAGAAGGTCCAGCGCTAGCATTATAGCCAGCTTAGTGTTATACAGACGCACCATTGGGTGGTTGCGTTCAAATGGATTGAAAGTAATTGAAAGTGAAAAAGAAAAACCTACCTGAAGGTTACGCTTGCTTTGTACCGTGTCCCTATAAGCCACAAACTTCAGAGTTCACACTATATAGTGTACATGTCCTAGCTACATTCTGCAATTTAAATTAAGTCAGTACCTCAAACGCTTGCAGACTTATAGTGCACAACATAGTCTGTAGTATATCCTATCCATTTCAATTGGGTGACCGATGGCCGCAAATTGAAAATCATGTCGTATGGATTCTTATTGCGTTGTATGGAACTTGTGTGTAAGCCACATGCATTTAAAATGGCACAATGTAGTAGGGTATGCTATAGAATATATTGCAGTTGGAAATCAAGCTCTATCTAGTATGGATCATGACTGATGACACAATATACGTGACTCATTTTGCAAAAAATGGAGGGAAATTTTAAAAAACATGTGTTTTATCACTGAAAGATTCTCACCACTTCTAAGCATGGAAAAGGCATGGAAATGACCACATGGAGGTGGCATGATGTTAGCTGTATGGTGCACTTTGAATTATGGATCCGGATTGTATGGTTTATAAATTATGGGCCAAAACGTAAGGCATACTTTTTCAAACATTTGACGTAATTAAAAAACATCATACATTCAACTTCACATTTTGACTAGTTCCCAATAAGCCACATACATGATACTTCACATGGGTATGTAGAACAAGACTAGAAACAAGTTTCTGTTTACATTATGTCTCTATCATATATGGATTGTGAATTATAGCAGAAAGCGTAAAGTGTTTTTACAACATAATTGAAAGTGAAAAAGAAAAACCTACCTGAAGGTTACGCTTGATTTGTACCGTGTCCCTATAAGCCACTAACTTCAGAGTTCACACTATATGGTGTACATGTCCTAGCTACATTCTGCAATTTAAATTAAGTCAGTACCTTATATGCTTCCAGAATTATAGTGCACAACATAGTCTATAGTATTTCCTATTCATTTCAATTGGGTGACCATATGGCCGCAAATTGAAAATTGCGTTGTATGGATTCATATTGCGTTGTATGTACCTTGTGTGTAAGCCACATGCATTTAAAATGGCACAATGTAGTAGGGTATGCTTTAGAATGTGTTGCAGTTGGAAATCAAGTTCTATCTAGTATGGATCATGACTGATGACACAAGATACGTGACTCATTTTGCAAAAACTGGAGGCAAATTTTAAAAAATGTGAGTTTAATCACTGAAATATTCTAACCATTTCTAAGCATGGCACAGGCATGAAAATGAGCATATGGAGGTGGCATGATGTTAACTGTATGCTGCATTTAGAATTATGGATCCAGATTGTATGGTGTTTGAATTATGGGCCAAAACGTAAGGCATACTTTTTCAAACGTGTGACGTACTTGAAAAACATCATACATTCAACTTCACATTTTGACTAGTTCCCAATATGCCATATACATGATACGTCACATGGGTATGTATAACAGGACTAGAAACAAGTTGCATTTTAAATTATGTCTCTATGATATATAGATTGTGAATTATAGCAGAAAGCATAAAGTGTTCTTATGACATAATTGAAAGTGAAAAAGAAAAACGTACCTGAAGGTTACACTTGATTTGTACCTTGTCCCCATAAGCCACAAACGTCAGAGTTGCCACTATATAGTGTACATGCCCTAGCTACATTCTGCAATTTAAATTAAGTCAGTACCTCATACGCTTCCAGAATTATAGTGCTCAACATAGTCTGTAGTATTTCTTATTCATTTCAATTGGGTGACCAGATGGCTGCAAATTGAAAATTGCGTCGTATGGATTCATATTGCGTTGTATGTACCTTGTGTGTATGCCACATGCATTTAAAATGGCACAATGTAGTAGGGTATGCTATAGAATGTGTTGCAGTTGGAAATCAAGCTCTATCTAGTATGGATCATGACTGATGACACAAGATACGTGACTCATTTTGCAAAAACTTGAGGCAAATTTTAAAAAATGTGCGTTTATTCACTGAAAGATTATCACCACTTCTAAGCATGGCACATGAATGAAAATGACCACAGAGCAGTGGCATGATGTTAACTGTATGCTGCACTTAGAATTATGGATCCAGATTGTATGGTTGTAGAAATATTGGCCAAAATGTAAGGCATACTTTTTCAAACATGTGACGTAATTGAAAAACATCATACATTCAACTTCACATGTTGACTAGTTCCCAATATGCCACATACATGATACTTCACATGGGTATGTAGAACAGGACTAGGAACAATTTGCATTTTAAATTATGTCTCTATCATATATAGATTGTGAATTGTAGCAGAAAGCATAAAGTGTTCTTACAACATAATTGAAAGTGAAAAAGAAAAACGTACCTGAAGGTTACACTTGATTTGTACCTTGTCCCCATTAGCCACAAACATCAGAGTTGGCACTATATAGTGTACATGTCCTAGTTACATTCTGCAATTTAAATTAAGTCAGTACCTCATACCCTTCAAGAATTATAGTGCACAACATAGTCTGTAGTATATCCTATTCATTTCAAATGGGTGACCAGATGGCCGCAAATTGAAAATTGCGTCGTATTGATTCATATTGCATTGTATGTGCCTTGTGTGTAAGCCACATGCATTTAAAATGGCACAATGTAGTAGGGTATGCTATAGAATGTGTTGCAGTAGGAAATCAAGCTCTATCTAGTATGGATCATGACTGATGACACAATATACATGACTCATTTTGCAGAAACTGGAGGCAATTTTTGAAAAACATGCATTTAATCAATGAACGATTCTCACCACTTCTAAGCATGGCACAGGCATGAAATTGACTAAAAGGCAGTGGCATGATGTTAGCTGTATGCTGAACGTGGAATTATGGATCTGGATTGTATGGTTTTAGAATTATGGGCCAAAATGTAAGGCATACTTTTTCAAACATGTGATGTAATTGAAAAACATCATACATTCAACTTCAAATTTGGACTAGTTCCAAATATGCCACATACATGATACTTCACATGGCTATGTAGAACAGGACCAGAAACAATCTGCGTTTTAAATTATGTCTCTATGATATATAGATTGTGAATTATAGCAGAAAGCAGAAAGTGTCCTTACAACATAATTGAAAGTGAAAAAGAAAAACCTACCTGAAGGTTACGCTTGATTTGTACCTTGTCCCTATAAGCCACAAACTTCAGAGTTCACAATATATAGTGTACATGTCATAGCTACATTCTGCAATTTAAATTAAGTCAGTACCTCAAACGCTTCCAGACTTATAGTGCACAACATAGTCTGTAGTATATCCTATCCATTTCAATTGGGTGACCAGATGGCCGCAAATTGAAAATCACGTCGTATGGATTCTTATTGCGTTGTATGTACCTTGTGTGTAAGCCACATGCATTTAAAATGGCACAATGTAGTAGGGTATGCTAAATAATGTGTTGCAGTTGGAAATCAAGATCTATCTAGTATGGATCATGACTGATGACACAATATACGTGACTCATTTTGCAAAAAATGGAGGGAAATTTTAAAAAACATGTGTTTTATCACTGAAAGATTCTCACCACTTCTGAGCATGGCAAAGGCATGGAAATGACCACATGGAGGTGGCATGATGTTAGATGTATGGTGCACTTTGAATTATGGATCCAGATTGTATGGTTTATTAATTATGGGCCAAAACGTAAGGCATACTTTTTCAAACATGTGACGTAATTGAAAAACATCATACATTCAACTTCACATTTTGACTAGTTCCCAATATGCCACATACATGATATTTCACATGGGTATGTAGAACAGGACTAGAAACAATTTGCATTTTAAATGATGTCTCTATCATATATAGATTATGAATTGTAGCAGAAAGCATAAAGTGTTCTTACAACATAATTGAAAGTGAAAAAGAAAAACGTACCTGAAGGTTACACTTGATTTGTACCTTGTCCCCATAAGCCACAAACATCAGAGTTGGCACTATATAGTTTACATGTCCTAGTTACATTCTGCAATTTAAATTAAGTCAGTACCTCATACCCTTCAAGAATTATAGTGCACAACATAGTCTGGAGTATATCCTATTCATTTCAAATGGGTGACCAGATGGCCGCAAATTGAAAATTGCGTCGTATGGATTCATATTGCGTTGTATGTGCCTTGTGTGTAAGCCACATGAATTTAAAATGGCACAATGTAGTAGGGTATGCTATAGAATGTGTTGCAGTAGGAAATCAAGCTCTATCTAGTATGGATCATGACTGATGACACAATATACATGACTCATTTTGCAGAAACTGGAGGCAATTTTTGAAAAATATGCATTTAATCAATGAACAATTCTCACCACTTCTAAGCATGGCACAGGCATGAAATTGACCACAAGGCAGTTGCATGATGTTAGCTGTATGCTGAACTTGGAATTATGGATCTGGATTGTATGGTTTTAGAATTAGGGGCCAAAACGTAAGGCATACTTTTTCAAACATGTGACGTAATTGAAAAACATCATACATTCAACTTCAAATTTGGACTAGTTCCAAATATGCCACATACATGATACTTCACATGGGTATGTAGAACAGGACTAGAAACAATTTGCGTTTTAAATTATGTCTCTATGATATATAGATTGTGAATTATAGCAGAAAGCATAAAGTGTTCTTACAACATAATTGAAAGTGAAAAAGACAAACATCCTACAGGTTACACTTGATTTGTACCTTGTCCCCATAAGCCACAAACTTCAGAGTTCACAATATATAGTGTACATGTCATAGCTACATTCTGCAATTTAAATTAAGTCAGTACCTCAAACGCTTCCAGACTTATAGTGCACAACATAGTCTGTAGTATATCCTATCCATTTCAATTGGGTGACCAGATGGCCGCAAATTGAAAATTGCGTCGTATGGATTCATATTGCGTTGTATGTACCTTGTGTGTATGCCACATGCATTTAAAATGGCACAATGTAGTAGGGTATGCTATAGAATTTGTTGCAGTTGGAAATCAAGCTCTATCTAGTATGGATCATGACTGATGACACAAGATACGTGACTCATTTTGCAAAAACTTGAGGCAAATTTTAAAAAATGTGTGTTTATTCACTAAAATATTCTCACCACTTCTAAGCATGGCACATGCATGACAATGACCACAGAGCAGTGGCATGATGTTACCTGTATGCTGCACTTAGAATTATTGATCCAGATTGTATGGTTGTAGAATTATGGGCCAAAACGTAAGGCATACTTTTTCAAACATGTGACGTAAATTGAAAAACATCATACATTCAACGTCACATTTTGACTGGTTCCCAATATGCCACATCCATGATACTTCACATGGGTATGTAGAACAAGACTAGGAACGATTTTCTTTTTACATTATGTCTCTATCATATATAGATTGTGAATTATAGCAGAAAGCATAAAGTGCTCTTATAACAAAATTGAAAGTGAAAAAGAAAAACCTACCTGAAGGTCACACTTGATTTGTACCTTGTCCCCATAAGCCACGAACATCAGAGTTGCCACTATATAGTGTACATGTCCTAGCTACATTCTGCAATTTGAATTAAGTCAGTACCTCATACGCTTCCAGAATTATAGTGCACAACATAGTCTATAGTATTTCCTATTCATTTCAATTGGGTGACCAGATGGCCGCAAATTGAAAATTGCGTTGTATGGATTCATATTGCGTTGTATGTACCTTGTGTGTAAGCCACATGCATTTAAAATGGCACAATGTAGTAGGGTATGCTTTAGAATGTGTTGCAGTTGGAAATCAAGCTCTATCTAGTATGGATCATGACTGATGACACAAGATACGTGACTCATTTTGCAAAAACTGGAGGCAAATTTTAAAAAATGTGAGTTTAATCACTGAAAGATTTTAACCACTTCTGAGCATGGCAAAGGCATGGAAATGACCACATGGAGGTGGCATGATGTTAGATGTATGGTGCACTTTGAATTATGGATACAGATTGTATGGTTTATGAATTATGGGCCAAAACGTAAGGCATACTTTTTCAAACGTGTGACGTAATTGAAAAACATCATACATTCAACTTCACATTTTGACTAGTTCCCAATATGCCATATACATGATACTTCACATGGGTATGTATACCAGGTTTAGGAACAAGGTGCATTTTAAATTATGTCTCTATGATATATAGATTGTGAATTATAGCAGAAAGCATAAAGTGTTCTTACAACATAATTGAAAGTGAAAAAGAAAAACGTACCTGAAGGTTACACTTGATTTGTACCTTGTCCCCATAAGCCACAAACGTCAGAGTTGCCACTATATAGTGTACATGTCCTAGCTACATTATGCAATTTAAATTAAGTCAGTACCTCATACGCTTCTAGAATTATAGTGCTCAACATAGTCTGTAGTATTTCTTATTCATTTCAAATGGGTGACCAGATGGCCGCAAATTGAAAATTGCGTCTTATGGATTCTTATTGCGTTGTATGTACCTTGTGTGTAAGCCACATGCATTTAAAATGGCAAAATGTAGTAGGGTATGCTATAGAATGTGTTGCAGTTGGAAATCAAGCTCTATCTAGTATGGATCATGACTGATGACACAATATACGTGACTCATTTTGCAAAAAATGGAGGGAAATTTTAAAAAAACATGTGTTTTATCACTGAAAGATTCTCACCACTTCTGAGCATGGCAAAGGCATGGAAATGACCACATGGAGGTGGCATGATGTTAGATGTATGGTGCACTTTGAATTATGGATCCAGATTGTATGGTTTATGAATTATGGGCCGAAACGTAAGGCATACTTTTTCAAACGTGTGACGTAATTGAAAAACATCATACATTCAACTTCAAATTTGGACTAGTTCCAAATATGCCACATACATGATACTTCACATGGGTATGTAGAACAGGACTAGAAACAATTTGCGTTTTAAATTATGTCTCTATGATATATAGATTGTGAATTATAGCAGAAAGCATAAAGTGTTCTTACAACATAATTGAAAGTGAAAAAGACAAACATCCTACAGGTTACACTTGATTTGTACCTTGTCCCCATAAGCCACAAACTTCAGAGTTCACAATATATAGTGTACATGTCATAGCTACATTCTGCAATTTAAATTAAGTCAGTACCTCAAACGCTTCCAGACTTATAGTGCACAACATAGTCTGTAGTATATCCTATCCATTTCAATTGGGTGACCAGATGGCCGCAAATTGAAAATTGCGTCGTATGGATTCATATTGCGTTGTATGTACCTTGTGTGTATGCCACATGCATTTAAAATGGCACAATGTAGTAGGGTATGCTATAGAATTTGTTGCAGTTGGAAATCAAGCTCTATCTAGTATGGATCATGACTGATGACACAAGATACGTGACTCATTTTGCAAAAACTTGAGGCAAATTTTAAAAAATGTGTGTTTATTCACTAAAATATTCTCACCACTTCTAAGCATGGCACATGCATGACAATGACCACAGAGCAGTGGCATGATGTTACCTGTATGCTGCACTTAGAATTATTGATCCAGATTGTATGGTTGTAGAATTATGGGCCAAAACGTAAGGCATACTTTTTCAAACATGTGACGTAAATTGAAAAACATCATACATTCAACGTCACATTTTGACTGGTTCCCAATATGCCACATCCATGATACTTCACATGGGTATGTAGAACAAGACTAGGAACGATTTTCTTTTTACATTATGTCTCTATCATATATAGATTGTGAATTATAGCAGAAAGCATAAAGTGCTCTTATAACAAAATTGAAAGTGAAAAAGAAAAACCTACCTGAAGGTCACACTTGATTTGTACCTTGTCCCCATAAGCCACGAACATCAGAGTTGCCACTATATAGTGTACATGTCCTAGCTACATTCTGCAATTTGAATTAAGTCAGTACCTCATACGCTTCCAGAATTATAGTGCACAACATAGTCTATAGTATTTCCTATTCATTTCAATTGGGTGACCAGATGGCCGCAAATTGAAAATTGCGTTGTATGGATTCATATTGCGTTGTATGTACCTTGTGTGTAAGCCACATGCATTTAAAATGGCACAATGTAGTAGGGTATGCTTTAGAATGTGTTGCAGTTGGAAATCAAGCTCTATCTAGTATGGATCATGACTGATGACACAAGATACGTGACTCATTTTGCAAAAACTGGAGGCAAATTTTAAAAAATGTGAGTTTAATCACTGAAAGATTTTAACCACTTCTGAGCATGGCAAAGGCATGGAAATGACCACATGGAGGTGGCATGATGTTAGATGTATGGTGCACTTTGAATTATGGATACAGATTGTATGGTTTATGAATTATGGGCCAAAACGTAAGGCATACTTTTTCAAACGTGTGACGTAATTGAAAAACATCATACATTCAACTTCACATTTTGACTAGTTCCCAATATGCCATATACATGATACTTCACATGGGTATGTATACCAGGTTTAGGAACAAGGTGCATTTTAAATTATGTCTCTATGATATATAGATTGTGAATTATAGCAGAAAGCATAAAGTGTTCTTACAACATAATTGAAAGTGAAAAAGAAAAACGTACCTGAAGGTTACACTTGATTTGTACCTTGTCCCCATAAGCCACAAACGTCAGAGTTGCCACTATATAGTGTACATGTCCTAGCTACATTATGCAATTTAAATTAAGTCAGTACCTCATACGCTTCTAGAATTATAGTGCTCAACATAGTCTGTAGTATTTCTTATTCATTTCAAATGGGTGACCAGATGGCCGCAAATTGAAAATTGCGTCTTATGGATTCTTATTGCGTTGTATGTACCTTGTGTGTAAGCCACATGCATTTAAAATGGCAAAATGTAGTAGGGTATGCTATAGAATGTGTTGCAGTTGGAAATCAAGCTCTATCTAGTATGGATCATGACTGATGACACAATATACGTGACTCATTTTGCAAAAAATGGAGGGAAATTTTAAAAAAACATGTGTTTTATCACTGAAAGATTCTCACCACTTCTGAGCATGGCAAAGGCATGGAAATGACCACATGGAGGTGGCATGATGTTAGATGTATGGTGCACTTTGAATTATGGATCCAGATTGTATGGTTTATGAATTATGGGCCGAAACGTAAGGCATACTTTTTCAAACGTGTGACGTAATTGAAAAACATCATACATTCAACTTCACATTTTGACTAGTTCCCAATATGCCATATACATGATACTTCACATGGGTATGTATACCAGGTTTAGGAACAAGGTGCATTTTAAATTATGTCTCTATGATATATAGATTGTGAATTATAGCAGAAAGCATAAAGTGTTCTTACAACATAATTGAAAGTGAAAAAGAAAAACGTACCTGAAGGTTACACTTGATTTGTACCTTGTCCCCATAAGCCACAAACGTCAGAGTTGCCACTATATAGTGAACATGTCATAGCTACATTCTGCAATTTAAATTAAGTCAGTACCTCAAACGCTTCTAGACTTATAGTGCACAACATAGTCTGTAGTATATCCTATCCATTTCAATTGGGTGACCAGATGGCCGCAAATTGAAAATCACGTCGTATGGATTCTTATTGCGTTGTATGTACCTTGTGTGTAAGCCACATGCATTTAAAATGGCACAATGTAGTAGGGTATGCTATAGAATGTGTTGCAGTTGGAAATCAAGCTCTATCTAGTATGGATCATGACTGATGACACAAGATACGTGACTCATTTTGCAAAAACTGGAGGCAAATTTTAAAAAATGTGTGTTTATTCACAAAAATATTCTCACCACTTCTAAGCATGGCACATGCATGACAATGACCACAGAGCAGTGGCATGATGTTACCTGTATGCTGCACTTAGAATTATTGATCCAGATTGTATGGTTGTAGAATTATGGGCCAAAACGTAAGGCATACTTTTTCAAACATGTGACGTAAATTGAAAAACATCATACATTCAACGTCACATTTTGACTGGTTCCCAATATGCCACATCCATGATACCTCACATGGGTATGTAGAACAAGACTATGAACGATTTTCTGTTTACATTATGCCTCTATCATATATAGATTGTGAATTATAGCAGAAAGCATAAAGTGTTCTTATAACAAAATTGAAAGTGAAAAAGAAAAACCTACCTGAAGGTCACACTTTATTTGTACCTTGTCCCCATAAGCCACGAACATCAGAGTTGCCACTATATAGTGTACATGTCCTAGCTACATTCTGCAATTTGAATTAAGTCAGTACCTCATACGCTTCCAGAATTATAGTGCACAACATAGTCTATAGTATTTCCTATTCATTTCAATTGGGTGACCAGATGGCCGCAAATTGAAAATTGCGTTGTATGGATTCATATTGCGTTGTATGTACCTTGTGTGTAAGCCACATGCATTTAAAATGGCACAATGTAGTAGGGTATGCTTTAGAATGTGTTGCAGTTGGCAATCAAGCTCTATCTAGTATGGATCATGACTGATGACACAAGATACGTGACTCATTTTGCAAAAACTGGAGGCAAATTTTAAAAAATGTGAGTTTAATCACTGAAAGATTTTAACCACTTCTGAGCATGGCAAAGGCATGGAAATGACCACATGGAGGTGGCATGATGTTAGATGTATGGTGCACTTTGAATTATGGATACAGATTGTATGGTTTATGAATTATGGGCCAAAACGTAAGGCATACTTTTTCAAATGTGTGACGTAATTGAAAAACATCATACATTCAACTTCACATTTTGACTAGTTCCCAATATGCCATATACATGATACTTCACATGGGTATGTATACCAGGTTTAGGAACAAGGTGCATTTTAAATTATGTCTCTATGATATATAGATTGTGAATTATAGCAGAAAGCATAAAGTGTTCTTACAACATAATTGAAAGTGAAAAAGAAAAACGTACCTGAAGGTTACACTTGATTTGTACCTTGTCCCCATAAGCCACAAACGTCAGAGTTGCCACTATATAGTGTACATGTCCTAGCTACATTATGCAATTTAAATTAAGTCAGTACCTCATACGCTTCTAGAATTATAGTGCTCAACATAGTCTGTAGTATTTCTTATTCATTTCAATTGGGTGACCAGATGGCCGCAAATTGAAAATTGCGTCCTATGGATTCTTATTGTGTTGTATGTACCTTGTGTGTAAGCCACATGCATTTAAAATGGCAAAATGTAGTAGGGTATGCTATAGAATGTGTTGCAGTTGGAAATCAAGCTCTATCTAGTATGGATCATGACTGATGACACAATATACGTGACTCATTTTGCAAAAAATGGAGGGAAATTTTAAAAAAACATGTGTTTTATCACTGAAAGATTCTCACCACTTCTGAGCATGGCAAAGGCATGGAAATGACCACATGGAGGTGGCATGATGTTAGATGTATGGTGCACTTTGAATTATGGATCCAGATTGTATGGTTTATGAATTATGGGCCAAAACGTAAGGCATACTTTTTCAAACATGTGACGTAATTGAAAAACATCATTCATTCAACTTCACATTTTCACTAGTTCCCAATAAGCCACATACATGATACTTCACATGGGTATGTAGAACAAGACTAGGAATAATTTCCTTTTTAAATTATGTCTCTATCATATATAGATTGTGAATTATAGCAGAAAGCATAAAGTGATCTTACAACATAATTGAAAGTGAAAAAGAAAAACCTACCTGAAGGTCACACTTGATTTGTACCTTGTCCCCATAAGCCACAAACATCAGAGTTGCCACTATATAGTGTACATGTCCTAGCTACATTCTGCAATTTAAATTAAGTCAGTACCTCATACGCTTCCAGAATTATAGTGCACAACATGGTCTATAGTATTTCCTATTCATTTCAATTGGGGGACCAGATGGCCGCAAAATGAAAATTGCGTTGTATGGATTCATATTGCGTTGTATGTACCTTGTGTGTAAGCCACATGCATTTAAAATGGCACAATGTAGTAGGGTATGCTTTAGAATGTGTTGCAGTTGGAAATCAAGCTCTATCTAGTATGGATCATGACTGATGACACAAGATACGTGACTCATTTTGCAAAAACTGGAGGCAAATTTTAAAAAATGTGCGTTTAATCACTGAAAGATTCTAACCGTTTCTAAGCATGGCACATGCATGAAAATGACCACAGAGCAGTGGCATGATGTTAACTGTAGGCTGCACTTAGAAATATTGATCCAGATTGTATGGTGTTTGAATTATGGGCCAAAACGTAAGGCATACTTTTTCAAACATGTGACGTAATTGAAAAACATCATACATTCAACTTTACATTTTGACTAGTTCCCAATATGCCACATACATGATACTTCACATGGGTATGTAGAACAGGACTAGGAACAATTTGCATTTTAAATTATGTCTCTATCATATATAGATTGTGAATTGTAGCAGAAAGCATAAAGTGTTCTTACAACATAATTGAAAGTGAAAAAGAAAAACGTACCTGAAGGTTACACTTGATTTGTACCTTGTCCCCATAAGCCACAAACGTCAGAGTTGCCACTATATAGTGTACATGTCCTAGCTACATTCTGCAATTTAAATTAAGTCAGTACCTCATACGCTTCCAGAATTATAGTGCTCAACATAGTCTGTAGTATTTCTTATTCATTTCAATTGGGTGACCAGATGGCCGCAAATTGAAAATTGCGTCGTATGGATTCATATTGCGTTGTATGTACCTCCTGTGTATGCCACATGCATTTAATATGGCACAATGTAGTAGGGTATGCTATAGAATGTGTTGCAGTTGGAAATCAAGCTCTATCTAGTATGGATCATGACTGATGACACAAGATACGTGACTCATTTTGCAAAAACTGGAGGCAAATTTTAAAAAATGTGCGTTTATTCACAGAAAAATTCTCACCACTTCTAAGCATGGCACATGCATGAAAATGACCACGGAGCAGTGGCATGATGTTAACTGTATGCTGCACATAGAAATATTGATCCAGATTGTATGGTTGTATAAATATGGGCCAAAACGTAAGGCATACTTTTTCAAACATGTGACATAATTGAAAAACATCATACATTCAACGTCACATTTTGACTGGTTCCCAATATGCCACATACATGATACTTCACATGGGTATGTAGCACAAGATTAGGAACAATTTTCTGTTTACATTATGTCTCTATCATATATAGATTGTGAATTATAGCATAAAGCGTAAAGTGTTTTTACAACATAATTGAAAGTGAAAAAGAAAAACCTACCTGAAGGTTACTCTTGATTTGTACCGTGTCCCTATAAGCCACAAACTTCAGAGTTCACACTATATAGTGTACATGTCCTAGCTACATTCTGCAATTTAAATTAAGTCAGTACCTCAAACGCTTCCAGACTTATAGTGCACAACATAGTCTGTAGTATATCCTATCCATTTCAAATGGGTGACCAGATGGCCGCAAATTGAAAATTACGTCATATGGATTCTTATTGCGTTGTATGTACCTTGTGTGTAAGCCACATGCATTTAAAATGGCACAATGTAGTAGGGTATGCTATAGAATGTGTTGCAGTTGGAAATCAAGCTCTATCTAGTATGGATCATGACTGATGACACAAGATACGTGACTCATTTTGCAAAAACTGGAGGCAAATTTTAAAAAATGTGCGTTTATTCACAGAAAAATTCTCACCACTTCTAAGCATGGCACATGCATGAAAATGACCACGGAGCAGTGGCATGATGTTAACTGTATGCTGCACATAGAAATATTGATCCAGATTGTATGGTTGTATAAATATGGGCCAAAACGTAAGGCATACTTTTTCAAACATGTGACATAATTGAAAAACATCATACATTCAACGTCACATTTTGACTGGTTCCCAATATGCCACATACATGATACTTCACATGGGTATGTAGCACAAGATTAGGAACAATTTTCTGTTTACATTATGTCTCTATCATATATAGATTGTGAATTATAGCATAAAGCGTAAAGTGTTTTTACAACATAATTGAAAGTGAAAAAGAAAAACCTACCTGAAGGTTACTCTTGATTTGTACCGTGTCCCTATAAGCCACAAACTTCAGAGTTCACACTATATAGTGTACATGTCCTAGCTACATTCTGCAATTTAAATTAAGTCAGTACCTCAAACGCTTCCAGACTTATAGTGCACAACATAGTCTGTAGTATATCCTATCCATTTCAAATGGGTGACCAGATGGCCGCAAATTGAAAATTACGTCATATGGATTCTTATTGCGTTGTATGTACCTTGTGTGTAAGCCACATGCATTTAAAATGGCACAATGTAGTAGGGTATGCTATAGAATGTGTTGCAGTTGGAAATCAAGCTCTATCTAGTATGGATCATGACTGATGACACAAGATACGTGACTCATTTTGCAAAAACTGGAGGCAAATTTTAAAAAATGTGCGTTTATTCACAGAAAAATTCTCACCACTTCTAAGCATGGCACATGCATGAAAATGACCACGGAGCAGTGGCATGATGTTAACTGTATGCTGCACATAGAAATATTGATCCAGATTGTATGGTTGTATAAATATGGGCCAAAACGTAAGGCATACTTTTTCAAACATGTGACATAATTGAAAAACATCATACATTCAACGTCACATTTTGACTGGTTCCCAATATGCCACATACATGATACTTCACATGGGTATGTAGCACAGGATTAGGAACAATTTTCTGTTTACATTATGTCTCTATCATATATATATTGTGAATTATAGCATAAAGCGTAAAGTGTTTTTACAACATAATTGAAAGTGAAAAAGAAAAACCTACCTGAAGGTTACTCTTGATTTGTACCGTGTCCCTATAAGCCACAAACTTCAGAGTTCACACTATATAGTGTACATGTCCTAGCTACATTCTGCAATTTAAATTAAGTCAGTACCTCAAACGCTTCCAGACTTATAGTGCACAACATAGTCTGTAGTATATCCTATCCATTTCAAATGGGTGACCAGATGGCCGCAAATTGAAAATTATGTCATATGGATTCTTATTGCGTTGTATGTACCTTGTGTGTAAGCCACATGCATTTAAAATGGCACAATGTAGTAGGGTATGCTATAGAATGTGTTGCAGTTGGAAATCAAGCTCTATCTAGTATGGATCATGACTGATGACACAATATACGTGACTCATTTTGCAAAAAATGGAGGCAAATTTTAAAAAATGTGAGTTTAATCACTGAAAGATTTTAACCACTTCTGAGCATGGCAAAGGCATGGAAATGACCACATGGAGGTGGCATGATGTTAGATGTATGGTGCACTTTGAATTATGGATACAGATTGTATGGTTTATGAATTATGGGCCAAAACGTAAGGCATACTTTTTCAAACGTGTGACGTAATTGAAAAACATCATACATTCAACTTCACATTTTGACTAGTTCCCAATATGCCATATACATGATACTTCACATGGGTATGTATACCAGGTTTAGGAACAAGGTGCATTTTAAATTATGTCTCTATGATATATAGATTGTGAATTATAGCAGAAAGCATAAAGTGTTCTTACAACATAATTGAAAGTGAAAAAGAAAAACGTACCTGAAGGTTACACTTGATTTGAACCTTGTCCCCATAAGCCACAAACGTCAGAGTTGCCACTATATAGTGTACATGTCCTAGCTACATTATGCAATTTAAATTAAGTCAGTACCTCATATGCTTCTAGAATTATAGTGCTCAACATAGTCTGTAGTATTTCTTATTCATTTCAATTGGGTGACCAGATGGCCGCAAATTGAAAATTGCGTCGTATGGATTCTTATTGCGTTGTATGTACCTTGTGTGTAAGCCACATGCATTTAAAATGGCAAAATGTAGTAGGGTATGCTATAGAATGTGTTGCAGTTGGAAATCAAGCTCTATCTAGTATGGATCATGACTGATGACACAATATACGTGACTCATTTTGCAAAAAATGGAGGGAAATTTTAAAAAAACATGTGTTTTATCACTGAAAGATTCTCACCACTTCTGAGCATGGCAAAGGCATGGAAATGACCACATGGAGGTGGCATGATGTTAGATGTATGGTGCACTTTGAATTATGGATCCAGATTGTATGGTTTATGAATTATGGGCCAAAACGTAAGGCATACTTTTTCAAACATGTGACGTAATTGAAAAACATCATACATTCAACTTCACATTTTCACTAGTTCCCAATAAGCCACATACATGATACTTCACATGGGTATGTAGAACAAGACTAGGAACGATTTCCTTTTCAAATTATGTCTCTATCATATATAGATTGTGAATTATAGCAGAAAGCATAAAGTGTTCTTACAACATAATTGAAAGTGAAAAAGAAAAACCTACCTGAAGGTCACACTTGATTTGTACCTTGTCCCCATAAGCCACAAACATCAGAGTTGCCACTATATAGTGTACATGTCCTAGCTACATTCTGCAATTTAAATTAAGTCAGTACCTCATACGCTTCCAGAATTATAGTGCACAACATGGTCTATAGTATTTCCTATTCATTTCAATTGGGGGACCAGATGGCCGCAAAATGAAAATTGCGTTGTATGGATTCATATTGCGTTGTATGTACCTTGTGTGTAAGCCACATGCATTTAAAATGGCACAATGTAGTAGGGTATGCTTTAGAATGTGTTGCAGTTGGAAATCAAGCTCTATCTAGTATGGATCATGACTGATGACACAAGATACGTGACTCATTTTGCAAAAACTGGAGGCAAATTTTAAAAAATGTGCGTTTATTCACTGAAAGATTCTAACCGTTTCTAAGCATGGCACATGCATGAAAATGACCACAGAGCAGTGGCATGATGTTAACTGTAGGCTGCACTTAGAAATATTGATCCAGATTGTATGGTGTTTGAATTATGGGCCAAAACGTAAGGCATACTTTTTCAAACATGTGACGTAATTGAAAAACATCATACATTCAACTTCACATTTTGACTAGTTCCCAATATGCCACATACATGATACTTCACATGGGTATGTAGAACAGGACTAGGAACAATTTGCATTTTAAATTATGTCTCTATCATATATAGATTGTGAATTGTAGCAGAAAGCATAAAGTGTTCTTACAACATAATTGAAAGTGAAAAAGAAAAACGTACCTGAAGGTTACACTTGATTTGTACCTTGTCCCCATAAGCCACAAACGTCAGAGTTGCCACTATATAGTGTACATGTCCTAGCTACATTCTGCAATTTAAATTAAGTCAGTACCTCATACGCTTCCAGAATTATAGTGCTCAACATAGTCTGTAGTATTTCTTATTCATTTCAATTGGGTGACCAGATGGCCGCAAATTGAAAATTGCGTCGTATGGATTCATATTGCGTTGTATGTACCTCCTGTGTATGCCACATGCATTTAATATGGCACAATGTAGTAGGGTATGCTATAGAATGTGTTGCAGTTGGAAATCAAGCTCTATCTAGTATGGATCATGACTGATGACACAAGATACGTGACTCATTTTGCAAAAACTGGAGGCAAATTTTAAAAAATGTGCGTTTATTCACAGAAAAATTCTCACCACTTCTAAGCATGGCACATGCATGAAAATGACCACGGAGCAGTGGCATGATGTTAACTGTATGCTGCACGTAGAAATATTGATCCAGATTGTATGGTTGTATAAATATGGGCCAAAACGTAAGGCATACTTTTTCAAACATGTGACATAATTGAAAAACATCATACATTCAACTTCACATTTTGACTAGTTCCCAATATGCCACATACATGATACTTCACATGGGTATGTAGAACAGGACTAGGAACAATTTGCATTTTAAATTATGTCTCTATCATATATAGATTGTGAATTATAGCATACAGCGTAAAGTGTTTTTACAACATAATTAAAAGTGAAAAAGAAAAACCTACCTGAAGGTTACTCTTGATTTGTACCGTGTCCCTATAAGCCACAAACTTCAGAGTTCACACTATATAGTGTACATGTCCTAGCTACATTCTGCAATTTAAATTAAGTTAGTACCTCAAACGCTTCCAGACTTATAGTGCACAACATAGTCTGTAGTATATCCTATCCATTTCAAATGGGTGACCAGATGGCCGCAAATTGAAAATTACGTCATATGGATTCTTATTGCGTTGTATGTACCTTGTGTGTAAGCCACATGCATTTAAAATGGCACAATGTAGTAGGGTATGCTATAGAATGTGTTGCAGTTGGAAATCAAGCTCTATCTAGTATGGATCATGACTGATGACACAATATACGTGACTCATTTTGCAAAAAATGGAGGGAAATTTTAAAAAACATGTGTTTTATCACTGAAAGATTATCACCACTTCTGAGCATGGCAAAGGCATGGAAATGACCACATGGAGGTGGCATGATGTTAGATGTATGGTGCACTTTGAATTATGGATACAGATTGTATGGTTTATGAATTATGGGCCAAAACGTAAGGCATACTTTTTCAAACGTGTGACGTAATTGAAAAACATCATACATTCAACTTCACATTTTGACTAGTTCCCAATATGCCATATACATGATACTTCACATGGGTATGTATACCAGGTTTAGGAACAAGGTGCATTTTAAATTATGTCTCTATGATATATAGATTGTGAATTATAGCAGAAAGCATAAAGTGTTCTTACAACATAATTGAAAGTGAAAAAGAAAAACGTACCTGAAGTTTACACTTGATTTGTACCTTGTCCCCATAAGCCACAAACGTCAGAGTTGCCACTATATAGTGTACATGTCCTAGCTACATTCTGAAATTTAAATTAAGTCAGTACCTCATACGCTTCCAGAATTATAGTGCACAACATAGTCTATAGTATTTCCTATTCATTTCAATTGGGGGACCAGATGGCCGCAAAATGAAAATTGCGTTGAATGGATTCATGTTGCGTTGTATGTACCTTGTGTGTAAGCCACATGCATTTAAAATGGCACAATGTAGTAGGGTATGCTTTAGAATGTGTTGCAGTTGGAAATCAAGCTCTACCTAGTATGGATCATGACTGATGACACAAGATACGTGACTCATTTTGCAAAAACTGGAGGCAAATTTTAAAAAATGTGCGTTTATTCACAGAAAAATTCTCACCACTTCTAAGCATGGCACATGCATGAAAATGACCACGGAGCAGTGGCATGATGTTAACTGTATGCTGCACGTAGAAATATTGATCCAGATTGTATGGTTGTATAAATATGGGCCAAAACGTAAGGCATACTTTTTCAAACATGTGACATAATTGAAAAACATCATACATTCAACTTCACATTTTGACTAGTTCCCAATATGCCACATACATGATACTTCACATGGGTATGTAGGACAGGACTAGGAACAATTTGCATTTTAAATTATGTCTCTATCATATATAGATTGTGAATTATAGCATACAGCGTAAAGTGTTTTTACAACATAATTAAAAGTGAAAAAGAAAAACCTACCTGAAGGTTACTCTTGATTTGTACCGTGTCCCTATAAGCCACAAACTTCAGAGTTCACACTATATAGTGTACATGTCCTAGCTACATTCTGCAATTTAAATTAAGTCAGTACCTCAAACGCTTCCAGACTTATAGTGCACAACATAGTCTGTAGTATATCCTATCCATTTCAAATGGGTGACCAGATGGCCGCAAATTGAAAATTACGTCATATGGATTCTTATTGCGTTGTATGTACCTTGTGTGTAAGCCACATGCATTTAAAATGGCACAATGTAGTAGGGTATGCTATAGAATGTGTTGCAGTTGGAAATCAAGCTCTATCTAGTATGGATCATGACTGATGACACAATATACGTGACTCATTTTGCAAAAAATGGAGGGAAATTTTAAAAAACATGTGTTTTATCACTGAAAGATTATCACCACTTCTGAGCATGGCAAAGGCATGGAAATGACCACATGGAGGTGGCATGATGTTAGATGTATGGTGCACTTTGAATTATGGATACAGATTGTATGGTTTATGAATTATGGGCCAAAACGTAAGGCATACTTTTTCAAACGTGTGACGTAATTGAAAAACATCATACATTCAACTTCACATTTTGACTAGTTCCCAATATGCCATATACATGATACTTCACATGGGTATGTATACCAGGTTTAGGAACAAGGTGCATTTTAAATTATGTCTCTATGATATATAGATTGTGAATTATAGCAGAAAGCATAAAGTGTTCTTACAACATAATTGAAAGTGAAAAAGAAAAACGTACCTGAAGTTTACACTTGATTTGTACCTTGTCCCCATAAGCCACAAACGTCAGAGTTGCCACTATATAGTGTACATGTCCTAGCTACATTCTGAAATTTAAATTAAGTCAGTACCTCATACGCTTCCAGAATTATAGTGCACAACATAGTCTATAGTATTTCCTATTCATTTCAATTGGGGGACCAGATGGCCGCAAAATGAAAATTGCGTTGAATGGATTCATGTTGCGTTGTATGTACCTTGTGTGTAAGCCACATGCATTTAAAATGGCACAATGTAGTAGGGTATGCTTTAGAATGTGTTGCAGTTGGAAATCAAGCTCTACCTAGTATGGATCATGACTGATGACACAAGATACGTGACTCATTTTGCAAAAACTGGAGGCAAATTTTAAAAAATGTGCGTTTAATCACTGAAAGATTCTGACCATTTCTAAGCATGGCACATGCATGTAAATGACCACAGAGCAGTGGCCTGATGTTAACTGTATGCTGCACTTAGAAATATTGATCCAGATTGTATGGTGTTTGAATTATGGGCCAAAACGTAAGGCATACTTTTTCAAACATGTGACGTAATTGAAAAACATCATACATTCAACTTCACATTTTGACTAGTTCCCAAAATGCCACATACATGATACTTCACATGGGTATGTAGAACAGGACTAGGAACAATTTGCATTTTAAATTATGTCTCTATCATATATAGATTGTGAATTGTAGCAGAAAGCATAAAGTGTTCTTACAACATAATTGAAAGTGAAAAAGAAAAACGTACCTGAAGGTTACACTTGATTTGTACCTTGTCCCCATAAGCCACAAACGTCAGAGTTGCCACTATATAGTGTACATGTCCTAGCTACATTATGCACTTTAAATTAAGTCAGTACCTCATACGCTTCCAGAATTATAGTGCTCAACATAGTCTGTAGTATTTCTTATTCATTTCAATTGGGTGACCAGATGGCCGCAAATTGAAAATTGCGTCGTATGGATTCTTATTGCGTTGTATGTACCTTGTGTGTAAGCCACATGCATTTAAAATGGCAAAATGTAGTAGGGTATGCTATAGAATGTGTTGCAGTTGGAAATCAAGCTCTATCTAGTATGGATCATGACTGATGACACAATATACGTGACTCATTTTGCAAACAATGGAGGGAAATTTTAAAAAAACATGTGTTTTATCACTGAAGGATTCTCACCACTTCTGAGCATGGCAAAGGCATGGAAATGACCACATGGAGGTGGCATGATGTTAGATGTATGGTGCACTTTGAATTATGGATCCAGATTGTATGGTTTATGAATTATGGGCCAAAACGTAAGGCATACTTTTTCAAACATGTGACGTAATTGAAAAACATCATACATTCAACTTCACATTTTCACTAGTTCCCAATAAGCCACATACATGATACTTCACATGGGTATGTAGAACAAGACTAGGAACAATTTCCTTTTTAAATTATGTCTCTATCATATATAGATTGTGAATTATAGCAGAAAGCATAAAGTGTTCTTACAACATAATTGAAAGTGAAAAAGAAAAACCTACCTGAAGGTCACACTTGATTTGTACCTTGTCCCCATAAGCCACAAACATCAGAGTTGCCACTATATAGTGTACATGTCCTAGCTACATTCTGCAATTTAAATTAAGTCAGTACCTCATACGCTTCCAGAATTATAGTGCACAACATAGTCTATAGTATTTCCTATTCATTTCAATTGGGGGACCAGATGGCCGCAAAATGAAAATTGCGTTGTATGGATTCATATTGCGTTGTATGTACCTTGTGTGTAAGCCACATGCATTTAAAATGGCACAATGTAGTAGGGTATGCTTTAGAATGTGTTGCAGTTGGAAATCAAGCTCTATCTAGTATGGATCATGACTGATGACACAAGATACGTGACTCATTTTGCAAAAACTGGAGGCAAATTTTAAAAAATGTGCGTTTATTCACAGAAAAATTCTCACCACTTCTAAGCATTGCACATTTATGAAAATGACCACGGAGCAGTGGCATGATGTTAACTGTATGCTGCACGTAGAAATATTGATCCAGATTGTATGGTTGTATAAATATGGGCCAAAACGTAAGGCATACTTTTTCAAACATGTGACATAATTGAAAAACATCATACATTCAACGTCACATTTTGACTGGTTCCCAATATGCCACATACATGATACTTCACATGGGTATGTAGCACAAGATTAGGAACAATTTTCTGTTTACATTATGTCTCTATCATATATAGATTGTGAATTATAGCATAAAGCGTAAAGTGTTTTTACAACATAATTGAAAGTGAAAAAGAAAAACCTACCTGAAGGTTACTCTTGATTTGTACCGTGTCCCTATAAGCCACAAACTTCAGAGTTCACACTATATAGTGTACATGTCCTAGCTACATTCTGCAATTTAAATTAAGTCAGTACCTCAAACGCTTCCAGACTTATAGTGCACAACATAGTCTGTAGTATATCCTATCCATTTCAATTGGGTGACCAGATGGCCGCAAATTGAAAATTACGTCATATGGATTCTTATTGCGTTGTATGTACCTTGTGTGTAAGCCACAAGCATTTAAAATGGCACAATGTAGTAGGGTATGCTATAGAATGTGTTGCAGTTGGAAATCAAGCTCTATCTAGTATGGATCATGACTGATGACACAATATACGTGACTCATTTTGCAAAAAATGGAGGGAAATTTTAAAAAACATGTGTTTTATCACTGAAAGATTATCACCACTTCTGAGCATGGCAAAGGCATGGAAATGACCACATAGGGTTGTGGCATGATGTTAGCTGTATGGTGCACTCTGAATTATGGATCCAGATTGTATGGTTTATGAATTATGGGCCAAAACAAAAGGCATACTTTTTCAAACATGTGACATAATTGAAAAACATCATACATTCAACGTCACATTTTGACTGGTTCCCAATATGCCACATACATAATACTTCACATGGGTATGTAGAACAAGACTAGGAACAATTTTCTGTTTACATTATGTCTCTATCCTATATAGATTGTGAATTATAGCGGAAAGCGTAAAGTGTTTTTACAACATAATTGAAAGTGAAAAAGAAAAACCTACCTGAAGGTTACGCTTGATTTGTACCGTGTCCCTATAAGCCACAAACTTCAGAGTTCACACTATATAGTGTACATGTCCTAGCTACATTCTGCAATTTAAATTAAGTCAGTACCTCAAACGCTTCCAGACTTATAGTGCACAACATAGTCTGTAGTATATCCTATCCATTTCAATTGGGTGACCAGATGGCCGCAAATTGAAAATTACGTCGTATGGATTCTTATTGCGTTGTATGTACCTTGTGTGTAAGCCACATGCATTTAAAATGGCACAATGTAGTAGGGTATGCTATAGAATGTGTTGCAGTTGGAAATCAAGCTCTATCTAGTATGGATCATGACTGATGACACAATATACGTGACTCATTTTGCAAAAAATGGAGGGAAATTTTAAAAAACATGTGTCATATCACTGAAAGATTATCACCACTTCTGAGCATGGCAAAGGCATGGAAATGACCACATAGGGTTGTGGCATGATGTTAGCTGTATGGTGCACTCCTAATTATGGATCCAGATTGTATGGTTTATGAATTATGGGCCAAAACAAAAGGCATACTTTTTCAAACATGTGACGTAATTGAAAAACATCATACATTCAACGTCACATTTTGACTGGTTCCCAATATGCCACATACATGATACTTCACATGGGTATGTAGAACAAGACTAGGAACAATGTCCTGTTTACATTATGTCTCTATCATATACAGATTGTGAATTGTAGCAGAAAGCATAAAGTGTTCTTACAACATAATTGAAAGTGAAAAAGAAAAACGTACCTGAAGGTTACACTTGATTTGTACCTTGTCCCCATAAGCCACAAACGTCAGAGTTGCCACTATATAGTGTACATGTCCTAGCTACATTCTGCAATTTACATTAAGTCAGTACCTCATACCCTTCAAGAATTATAGTGCACAACATAGTCTGCAGTATATCCTATTCATTTCAGATGGGTGACCAGATGGCCGCAAATTGAAAATTGCGTCGTACGGATTCATATTGCGTTGTATGTGCCTTGTGTGTAAGCCACATGCATTTAAAATGGCACAATGTAGTAGGGTATGCTATAGAATGTGTTGCAGTAGGAAATCAAGCTCTATCTAGTATGGATCATGACTGATGACACAATATACATGACTCATTTTGCAGAAACTGGAGGCAATTTTTAAAAAACATGCATTTAATCAATGAACGATTCTCACCACTTCTAAGAATGGCACAGGCATGAAATTGACCACAAGGCAGTGGCATGATGTTAGCTGTATGCTGAACGTGGAATTATGGATCTGGGTTGTATGGTTTTAGAATTATGGGCCAAAACGTAAGGCATACTTTTTCAAACATGTGACGTAATTGAAAAACATCATACATTCAACTTCAAATTTGGACTAGTTCCAAATAAGCCACATACATGGTACTTCACATGGGTATGTAGAACAGGACTAGAAACAATTTGCATTTTAAATTTGTCTCTATGATATATAGATTGTGAATTATAGCAGAAAGCATAAAGTGTTCTTACAACATAATTGAAAGTGAAAAAGACAAACATCCTACAGGTTACACTTGATTTGTACCTTGTCCCCATAAGCCACAAACATCAGAGTTGCCACTATATAGTGTACATGTCCTAGCTACATTCTGCAATTTAAATTAGGTCAGTACCTCATACGCTTCCAGAATTATAGTGCACAACATAGTCTATAGTATTTCCTATTCATTTCAATTGGGTGACCAGATGGCCGCAAATTGAAAATTGCGTTGTATGGATTCGTATTGCGTTGTATGTACCTTGTGTGTAAGCCACATGCATTTAAAATGGCACAATGTAGTAGGGTATGCTTTAGAATGTATTGCAGTTGGAAATCAAGCTCTATCTAGTATGGATCATGACTGATGACACAAGATACGTGACTCATTTTGCAAAAACTGGAGGCAAATTTTAAAAAATGTGCGTTTAATCACTGAAAGATACTAACCATTTCTAAGCATGGCACAGGCATGAAAATGAGCACATGGAGGTGGCATGATGTTATCTGTATGCTGCATTTGGAATTATGGATCCAGATTGTATGGTGTTTGAATTATGGGCCAAAACGTAAGGCATACTTTTTCAAACGTGTGACGTAATTGAAAAACATCATACATTCAACTTAACATTTTGACTAGTTCCCAATATGCCATATACATGATACTTCACATGGGTATGTATAACAGGACTAGAAACAATTTGCATTTTAAATTATGTGTCTATGATATATAGATTGTGAATTATAGCAGAAAGCATAAAGTGTTCTTACAACATAATTGAAAGTGAAAAAGAAAAACGTACCTGAAGGTTACACTTGATTTGTACCTTGTCCCCATAAGCCACAAACGTCAGAGTTGCCACTATATAGTGTACATGTCCTAGCTACATTCTGCAATTTACATTAAGTCAGTACCTCATACCCTTCAAGAATTATAGTGCACAATATAGTCTGTAGTATATCCTATTCATTTCAAATGGGTGACCAGATGGCCGCAAATTGAAAATTGCGTCGTACGGATTCATATTGCGTTGTATGTGCCTTGTGTGTAAGCCACATGCATTTAAAATGGCACAATGTAGAAGGGTATGCTATAGAATGTGTTGCAGTAGGAAATCAAGCTCTATCTAGTATGGATCATGACTGATAACACAATATACATGACTCATTTTGCAGAAACTGGAGGCAATTTTTAAAAAACATGCATTTAATCAATGAACGATTCTCACCACTTCTAAGCATGGCACAGGCATGAAGTTGACCACAAGGCAGTGGCATTATGTTAGCTGTATGCTGAACGTGGAATTATGGATCTGGATTGTATGGTTTTAGAATTATGGGCCAAAACGTAAGGCATACTTTTTCAAACATGTGACGTAATTGAAAAACATCATACATTCAACCTCAAATTTGGACTAGTTCCCAATATGCCATATACATGATACTTCACATGAGTATGTATAACAGGACTAGAAACAATTTGCATTTTAAATTATGTCTCTATAATATATAGATTGTGAATTATAGCAGAAAGCATAAAGTGTTCTTACAACATAATTGAAAGTGAAAAAGAAAAACGTACCTGAAGGTTACACTTGATTTGTACCTTGTCCCCATAAGCCACAAACGTCAGAGTTGCCACTATATAGTGTACATGTCCTAGCTACATTCTGCAATTTACATTAAGTCAGTACCTAATACCCTTCAAGAATTATAGTGCACAACATAGTCTGTAGTATATCCTATTCATTTCAAATGGGTGACCAGATGGCCGCAAATTGAAAATTGCGTCGTACGGATTCATATTGCGTTGTATGTGCCTTGTGTGTAAGCCACATGCATTTAAAATGGCACAATGTAGTAGGGTATGCTATAGAATGTGTTGCAGTAGGAAATCAAGCTCTATCTAGTATGGATCATGACTGATGACACAATATACATGACTCATTTTGCAGAAACCGGAGGCAATGTTTAAAAAACATGCATTTAATCAATGAACGATTCTCACCACTTCTAAGAATGGCACAGGCATGGAATTGACCACAAGGCAGTGGGATGATGTTAGCTGTATGCTGAATGTGGAATTATGGATCTGGATTGTATGGTTTTAGAATTATGGGCCAAAACGTAAGGCATACTTTTTCAAACATGTGACGTAATTGAAAAACATCATACATTCAACCTCAAATTTGGACTAGTTCCCAATATGCCATATACATGATACTTCACATGAGTATGTATAACAGGACTAAAAACAATTTGCATTTTAAATTATGTCTCTATGATATATAGATTGTGAATTATAGCAGAAAGCATAAAGTGTTCTTACAACATAATTGAAAGTGAAAAAGAAAAACGTACCTGAAGGTTACACTTGATTTGTACCTTGTCCCCATAAGCCACAAACGTCAGAGTTGCCACTATATAGTGTACATGTCCTAGCTACATTCTGCAATTTACATTAAGTCAGTACCTCATACCCTTCAAGAATTATAGTGCACAACATAGTCTGTAGTATATCCTATTCATTTCAAATGGGTGATGGTGCAAATTGAAAATTGCGTCGTACGGATTCATATTGCGTTGTATGTGCCTTGTGTGTAAGCCACATGCATTTAAAATGGCACAATGTAGTAGGGTATGCTATAGAATGTGTTGCAGTAGGAAATCAAGCTCTATCTAGTATGGATCATGACTGATGACACAATATACATGACTCATTTTGCAGAAACTGGAGGCAATTTTTAAAAAACATGCATTTAATCAATGAACGATTCTCACCACTTCTAAGAATGGCACAGGCATGAAATTGACCACAAGGCAGTGGCATGATGTTAGCTGTATGCTGAACGTGGAATTATGGATCTGGATTGTATGGTTTTAGAAATATGGGCCAAAACGTAAGGCATACTTTTTCAAACATGTGACGTAATTGAAAAACATCATACATTCAACTTCAAATTTGGACTAGTTCCAAATAAGCCACATAAATGATACTTCACATGGGTATGTAGAACAGGACTAGAAACAATTTGCGTTTTAAATTTGTCTCTATGATATATAGATTGTGAATTATAGCAGAAAGCATAAAGTGTTCTTACAACATAATTGAAAGTGAAAAAGACAAACATCCTACAGGTTACACTTGATTTGTACCTTGTCCCCATAAGCCACAAACATCAGAGTTGCCACTATATAGTGCACATGTCCTAGCTACATTCTGCAATTTAAATTAGGTCAGTACCTCATACGCTTCCAGAATTATAGTGCACAACATAGTCTGTAGTATTTCCTATTCATTTCAATTGGGTGACCAGATGGCCGCAAATTGAAAATTGCGTCGTATGGATTCATATTGCGTTGCATGTACCTTGTGTGTAGGCCACATGCATTTAAAATGGCACAATGTAGTAGGGTATGCTAAAGAATGTGTTGCAGTTGGAAATCAAGCTCTATCTAGTATGGATCATGACTGATGACACAAGATACGTGACTCATTTTGCAAAAACTAGAGGCAAATTTTAAAAAATGTGCGTTTATTCACTAAAAGATTCTCACCACTTCTAAGCATGGCACATGCATGAAAATGACCACAGAGCAGTGGCATGATGATAACTGTATGCTGCAGTTAGAATTATTGATCCAGATTGTATGGTTGTAGAATTATGGGCCAAAACGTAAGGCATACTTTTTCAAACATGTGACGTAATTGAAAAACATCATACATTCAACGTCACATTTTGACTGGTTACCAGTATGCCACATACATGATACTTTACATGGGTATGTAGAACAAGACTAGGAACAATTTACTGTTTACATTATGTCTCTATCCTATATAGATTGTGAATTATAGCGGAAAGCGTAAAGTGTTTTTACAACATAATTGAAAGTGAAAAAGAAAAACGTACCTGAAGGTTACACTTGATTTGTACCTTGTCCCCATAAGCCACAAACGTCAGAGTTGCCACTATTTAGTGTACATGTCCTAGCTACATTCTGCAATTTACATTAAGTCAGTACCTCAAACGCTTCCAGACTTATAGTGCACAACATAGTCTGTAGTATATCCTATCCATTTCAATTGGGTGACCAGATGGCCGCAAATTGAAAATTACGTCGTATGGATTCTTATTGCGTTGTATGTACCTTGTGTGTAAGCCACATGCATTTAAAATGGCACAATGTAGTAGGGTATGCTATAGAATGTGTTGCAGTTGGAAATCAAGCTCTATCTAGTATGGATCATGACTGATGATACAATATACGTGACTCATTTTGCAAAAAATGGAGGGAAATTTTAAAAAACATGTGTCATATCACTGAAAGATTATCACCACTTCTGAGCATGGCAAAGGCATGGAAATGACCACATAGGGTTGTGGCATGATGGTAGCTGTATGGTGCACTCTTAATTATGGATCCAGATTGTATGGTTTATGAATTATGGGCCAAAACAAAAGGCATACTTTTTCAAACATGTGACGTAATTAAAAAACATCATACATTCAACGTCACATTTTGACTGGTTCCCAATATGCCACATACATGATACTTCACATGGGTATGTAGAACAAGACTAGGAACAATGTCCTGTTTACATTATATTTACAACAAGGGGTGGTGAGGGACAGAGTCTCTGAATTAAACAGAATACTCTCACCCAGTCAAGAGATCAGGGCTAGATCCAACACCGTTTTTTAGCTCACTGCACCATCCCAGTTTCAGAACCTGGCTGTATGCAAATTAGTCTGTTCCTGTCCCAGTGCATGATGGGAACAGGGCAAACCAAACTACAAAAGCCAATTCTTACACTGGGAAGGAAACAAGCTACCGGGGACCGGTTTCTGGCATTTCAGCCTCTTCGGCCCGGCTTGCTTGAATCCTGATGGTGCAATGAGCAAGGGACTCACATCTGAGCATACCCTTCCACGCTTAGGGTGGACAAAAATATTTACAACAAGGGGTGGTGAGGGACAGAGTCTCTGAATTAAACAGAATACTCTCACCCAGTCAAGAGATCAGGGCTAGATCCAACACCGTTTTTTAGCTCACTGCACCATCCCAGTTTCAGAACCTGGCTGTATGCAAATTAGTCTGTTCCTGTCCCAGTGCATGATGGGAACAGGGCAAACCAAACTACAAAAGCCAATTCTTACACTGGGAAGGAAACAAGCTACCGGGGACCGGTTTCTGGCATTTCAGCCTCTTCGGCCCGGCTTGCTTGAATCCTGATGGTGCAATGAGCAAGGGACTCACATCTGAGCATACCCTTCCACGCTTAGGGTGGACAAAAATATTTACAACAAGGGGTGGTGAGGGACAGAGTCTCTGAATTAAACAGAATACTCTCACCCAGTCAAGAGATCAGGGCTAGATCCAACACCGTTTTTTAGCTCACTGCACCATCCCAGTTTCAGAACCTGGCTGTATGCAAATTAGTCTGTTCCTGTCCCAGTGCATGATGGGAACAGGGCAAACCAAACTACAAAAGCCAATTCTTACACTGGGAAGGAAACAAGCTACCGGGGACCGGTTTCTGGCATTTCAGCCTCTTCGGCCCGGCTTGCTTGAATCCTGATGGTGCAATGAGCAAGGGACTCACATCTGAGCATACCCTTCCACGCTTAGGGTGGACAAAAATATTTACAACAAGGGGTGGTGAGGGACAGAGTCTCTGAATTAAACAGAATACTCTCACCCAGTCAAGAGATCAGGGCTAGATCCAACACCGTTTTTTAGCTCACTGCACCATCCCAGTTTCAGAACCTGGCTGTATGCAAATTAGTCTGTTCCTGTCCCAGTGCATGATGGGAACAGGGCAAACCAAACTACAAAAGCCAATTCTTACACTGGGAAGGAAACAAGCTACCGGGGACCGGTTTCTGGCATTTCAGCCTCTTCGGCCCGGCTTGCTTGAATCCTGATGGTGCAATGAGCAAGGGACTCACATCTGAGCATACCCTTCCACGCTTAGGGTGGACAAAAATATTTACAACAAGGGGTGGTGAGGGACAGAGTCTCTGAATTAAACAGAATACTCTCACCCAGTCAAGAGATCAGGGCTAGATCCAACACCGTTTTTTAGCTCACTGCACCATCCCAGTTTCAGAACCTGGCTGTATGCAAATTAGTCTGTTCCTGTCCCAGTGCATGATGGGAACAGGGCAAACCAAACTACAAAAGCCAATTCTTACACTGGGAAGGAAACAAGCTACCGGGGACCGGTTTCTGGCATTTCAGCCTCTTCGGCCCGGCTTGCTTGAATCCTGATGGTGCAATGAGCAAGGGACTCACATCTGAGCATACCCTTCCACGCTTAGGGTGGACAAAAATATTTACAACAAGGGGTGGTGAGGGACAGAGTCTCTGAATTAAACAGAATACTCTCACCCAGTCAAGAGATCAGGGCTAGATCCAACACCGTTTTTTAGCTCACTGCACCATCCCAGTTTCAGAACCTGGCTGTATGCAAATTAGTCTGTTCCTGTCCCAGTGCATGATGGGAACAGGGCAAACCAAACTACAAAAGCCAATTCTTACACTGGGAAGGAAACAAGCTACCGGGGACCGGTTTCTGGCATTTCAGCCTCTTCGGCCCGGCTTGCTTGAATCCTGATGGTGCAATGAGCAAGGGACTCACATCTGAGCATACCCTTCCACGCTTAGGGTGGACAAAAATATTTACAACAAGGGGTGGTGAGGGACAGAGTCTCTGAATTAAACAGAATACTCTCACCCAGTCAAGAGATCAGGGCTAGATCCAACACCGTTTTTTAGCTCACTGCACCATCCCAGTTTCAGAACCTGGCTGTATGCAAATTAGTCTGTTCCTGTCCCAGTGCATGATGGGAACAGGGCAACCCAAACTACAAAAGCCAATTCTTACACTGGGAAGGAAACAAGCTACCGGGGACCGGTTTCTGGCATTTCAGCCTCTTCGGCCCGGCTTGCTTGAATCCTGATGGTGCAATGAGCAAGGGACTCACATCTGAGCATACCCTTCCACGCTTAGGGTGGACAAAAATATTTACAACAAGGGGTGGTGAGGGACAGAGTCTCTGAATTAAACAGAATACTCTCACCCAGTCAAGAGATCAGGGCTAGATCCAACACCGTTTTTTAGCTCACTGCACCATCCCAGTTTCAGAACCTGGCTGTATGCAAATTAGTCTGTTCCTGTCCCAGTGCATGATGGGAACAGGGCAAACCAAACTACAAAAGCCAATTCTTACACTGGGAAGGAAACAAGCTACCGGGGACCGGTTTCTGGCATTTCAGCCTCTTCGGCCCGGCTTGCTTGAATCCTGATGGTGCAATGAGCAAGGGACTCACATCTGAGCATACCCTTCCACGCTTAGGGTGGACAAAAATATTTACAACAAGGGGTGGTGAGGGACAGAGTCTCTGAATTAAACAGAATACTCTCACCCAGTCAAGAGATCAGGGCTAGGTGACCAGATGGCCGCAAATTGAAAATTGCGTTGTATGGATTCGTATTGCGTTGTATGTACCTTGTGTGTAAGCCACATGCATTTAAAATGGCACAATGTAGTAGGGTATGCTTTAGAATGTATTGCAGTTGGAAATCAAGCTCTATCTAGTATGGATCATGACTGATGACACAAGATACGTGACTCATTTTGCAAAAACTGGAGGCAAATTTTAAAAAATGTGCGTTTAATCACTGAAAGATACTAACCATTTCTAAGCATGGCACAGGCATGAAAATGAGCACATGGAGGTGGCATGATGTTAACTGTATGCTGCATTTGGAATTATGGATCCAGATTGTATGGTGTTTGAATTATGGGCCAAAACGTAAGGCATACTTTTTCAAACGTGTGACGTAATTGAAAAACATCATACATTCAACTTAACATTTTGACTAGTTCCCAATATGCCATATACATGATACTTCACATGGGTATGTATAACAGGACTAGAAACAATTTGCATTTTAAATTATGTGTCTATGATATATAGATTGTGAATTATAGCAGAAAGCATAAAGTGTTCTTACAACATAATTGAAAGTGAAAAAGAAAAACGTACCTGAAGGTTACACTTGATTTGTACCTTGTCCCCATAAGCCACAAACGTCAGAGTTGCCACTATATAGTGTACATGTCCTAGCTACATTCTGCAATTTACATTAAGTCAGTACCTCATACCCTTCAAGAATTATAGTGCACAATATAGTCTGTAGTATATCCTATTCATTTCAAATGGGTGACCAGATGGCCGCAAATTGAAAATTGCGTCGTACGGATTCATATTGCGTTGTATGTGCCTTGTGTGTAAGCCACATGCATTTAAAATGGCACAATGTAGAAGGGTATGCTATAGAATGTGTTGCAGTAGGAAATCAAGCTCTATCTAGTATGGATCATGACTGATGACACAATATACATGACTCATTTTGCAGAAACTGGAGGCAATTTTTAAAAAACATGCATTTAATCAATGAACGATTCTCACCACTTCTAAGCATGGCAGAGGCATGAAGTTGACCACAAGGCAGTGGCATTATGTTAGCTGTATGCTGAACGTGGAATTATGGATCTGGATTGTATGGTTTTAGAATTATGGGCCAAAACGTAAGGCATACTTTTTCAAACATGTGACGTAATTGAAAAACATCATACATTCAACCTCAAATTTGGACTAGTTCCCAATATGCCATATACATGATACTTCACATGAGTATGTATAACAGGACTAGAAACAATTTGCATTTTAAATTATGTCTCTATAATATATAGATTGTGAATTATAGCAGAAAGCATAAAGTGTTCTTACAACATAATTGAAAGTGAAAAAGAAAAACGTACCTGAAGGTTACACTTGATTTGTACCTTGTCCCCATAAGCCACAAACGTCAGAGTTGCCACTATATAGTGTACATGTCCTAGCTACATTCTGCAATTTACATTAAGTCAGTACCTAATACCCTTCAAGAATTATAGTGCACAACATAGTCTGTAGTATATCCTATTCATTTCAAATGGGTGACCAGATGGCCGCAAATTGAAAATTGCGTCGTACGGATTCATATTGCGTTGTATGTGCCTTGTGTGTAAGCCACATGCATTTAAAATGGCACAATGTAGTAGGGTATGCTATAGAATGTGTTGCAGTAGAAAATCAAGCTCTATCTAGTATGGATCATGACTGATGACACAATATACATGACTCATTTAGCAGAAACCGGAGGCAATGTTTAAAAAAACATGCATTTAATCAATGAACGATTCTCACCACTTCTAAGAATGGCATAGGCATGGAATTGACCACAAGGCAGTGGGATGATGTTAGCTGTATGCTGAACGTGGAATTATGGATCTGGATTTTATGGTTTTAGAATTATGGGCCAAAACGTAAGGCATACTTTTTCAAACATGTGACGTAATTGAAAAACATCATACATTCAACTTCAAATTTGGACTAGTTCCCAATATGCCATATACATGATACTTCACATGAGTATGTATAACAGGACTAAAAACAATTTGCATTTTAAATTATGTCTCTATGATATATAGATTGTGAATTATAGCAGAAAGCATAAAGTGTTCTTACAACATAATTGAAAGTGAAAAAGAAAAACGTACCTGAAGGTTACACTTGATTTGTACCTTGTCCCCATAAGCCACAAACATCAGAGTTGCCACTATATAGTGCACATGTCCTAGCTACATTCTGCAATTTAAATTAAGTCAGTACCTCATACGTTTCCAGAATTATAGTGCTCAACATAGTCTGTAGTATTTCTTATTCATTTCAATTGGGTGACCAGATGGCCGCAAATTGAAAATTGCGTCGTATGGATTCATATTGCGTTGCATGTACCTTGTGTGTATGCAAAAACAACAGGTGATGGACCGAATGAGGATCAATGTCACACATTCAACCCAGTCAAAAGATCTGGGTCCTAATCCATCGTTTTTTTGCACTCCACACCACCCTGGGTTAGACAATGGCGATATGCAAATCAGCTCTGACCCTGTTGCCCCATGGGAACAGTCCAGTCCGAACTACAAAAGCCATGTCCTTCCCAGAACGGAATCAAGCACCTTGTGTGTAGGCCACATGCATTTAAAATGGCACAATGTAGTAGGGTATGCTAAAGAATGTGTTGCAGTTGGAAATCAAGCTCTATCTAGTATGGATCATGACTGATGACACAAGATACGTGACTCATTTTGCAAAAACTAGAGGCAAATTTTAAAAAATGTGCGTTTATTCACTAAAAGATTCTCACCACATCTAAGCATGGCACATGCATGAAAATGACCACAGAGCAGTGGCATGATGATAACTGTATGCTGCAGTTAGAATTATTGATCCAGATTGTATGGTTGTAGAATTATGGGCCAAAACGTAAGGCATACTTTTTCAAACATGTGACGTAATTGAAAAACATCATACATTCAACGTCACATTTTGACTAGTTACCAGTATGCCACATACATGATACTTCACATGGGTATGTAGAACAAGACTAGGAACAATTTACTGTTTACATTATGTCTCTATCATATATAGATTGTGAATTATAGCAGAAAGCGTAAAGTGTTTTTACAACATAATTGAAAGTGAAAAAGAAAAACCTACCTGAAGGTTACGCTTGATTTGTACCGTGTCCCTATAAGCCACAAACTTCAGAGTTCACACTATATAGTGTACATGTCCTAGCTACATTCTGCAATTTAAATTAAGTCAGTACCTCAAACGCTTCCAGACTTATAGTGCACAACATAGTCTGTAGTATATCCTATCCATTTCAATTGGGTGACCAGATGGCCGCAAATTGAAAATCACGTCGTATGGATTCTTATTGCGTTGTATGTACCTTGTGTGTAAGCCACATGCATTTAAAATGGCACAATGTAGTAGGGTATGCTATAGAATGTGTTGCAGTTGGAAATCAAGCTCTATCTAGTATGGATCATGACTGATGACACAATATACGTGACTCATTTTGCAAAAAATGGAGGGAAATTTTAAAAAACATGTGTTTTATCACTGAAAGATTATCACCACTTCGGAGCATGGCAAAGGCATGGAAATGACCACATAGGGTTGTGGCATGATGTTAGTTGTATGGTGCACTCTGAATTATGGATCCAGATTGTATGGTTTATGAATTATGGGCCAAAACAAAAGGCATACTTTTTCAAACATGTGACATAATTGAAAAACATCATACATTCAACATCACATTTGGACTGGTTCCCAATATGCCATATACATAATACTTCACATGGGTATGTAGAACAAGATTACGAACAATGTTATTTTTACATTATGTCTCTATCATATATAGATTGTGAATTATAGCGTAAAGCGTAAAGTGTTTTTACAACATAATTGAAAGTAAAAAAGGAAAACCTACCTGAAGGTTACGCTTGATTTGTACCGTGTCCCTATAAGCCACAAACTTTAGAGTTCACACTATATAGTGTACATGTCCTAGCTACATTCTGAAATTTAAATTAAGTCAGTACCTCAAACGCTTCCAGACTTATAGTGCACAACATAGTCTGTAGTATATCCTATCCATTTCAATTGGGTGACCAGATGGCAGCAAATTGAAAATCACGTTGTATGGATTCTTATTGCGTTGTATGTACCTTGTGTGTAAGCCACATGCATTTAAAATGGCACAATGTAGTAGGGTATTCTTTAGAATGTGTTGCAGTTGGAAATCAAGCTCTATCTAGTATGGATCATGACTGATGACACAATATACGTGACTCATTTTGCAAAAAATTGAGTGAAATTTTAAAAAACATGTGTTTTATCACTGAAAGATTCTCACCACTTCTGAGCATGGCAAAGGCATGGAAATGACCACATGGAGGTGACATGATGTTAGCTGTATGGTGCACTTTGAATTATGGATCCAGATTGTATGGTTTATGAATTATGGGCCAAAACGTAAGGTATACTCTTTCAAACATGTGACGTAATTGAAAAACATCATACATTCAACTTCACATTTTGACTAGTTCCCAATAGGCCACATACATGATACTTCACATGGGTATGTAAAACAAGACTAGGAACAATTTCCTTTTAAAATTATGTCTCTATCATATATAGATTGTGAATTATAGCAGAACGCATAAAGTGTTCTTACAACATAATTGAAAGTGAAAAAGAAAAACCTACCTGAAGGTTACACTTGATTTGTACCTTGTCCCCATAAGCCACAAACATCAGAGTTGCCACTATATAGTGTACATGTCCTAGCTACATTCTGCAATTTAAATTAAGTCAGTACCTCATACGCTTCCAGAATTATAGTGCACAACATAGTCTATAGTATTTCCTATTCATTTCAAATGGGTGACCAGATGGCCGCAAATTGAAAATTGCGTTGTATGGATTCATATTGCGTTGTATGTACCTTGTGTGTAAGCCACATGCATTTAAAATGGCACAATGTAGTAGGGTATGCTTTAGAATGTGTTGCAGTTGGAAATCAAGCTCTATCTAGTATGGATCATGACTGATGACACAAGATACGTGACTCATTTTGCAAAAACTGGAGGCAAATTTTTAAAAATGTGCGTTTAATCACTGAAAGATTCTAACCATTTCTAAGCATGGCACAGGCATGAAAATGAGCACATGGAGGTGGCATGGCATTAACTGTATGCTGCATTTGGAATTATGGATCCAGATTGTATGTTTCTTGAATTATGGGCCAAAACGTAAGGCATACTTTTTCAAACATGTGACGTAATTGAAAAACATCATACATTCAACTTCACATTTTGACTATTTCCCAATATGCCATATACATGATACTTCACATGGGTATGTATAACAGGACTAGAAACAAGTTGCATTTTAAATTATGTCTCTATGATATATAGATTGTGAATTATAGCAGAAAGCATAAAGTGTTCTTACAACATATTTGAAAGTGAAAAAGAAAAACGTACCTGAAGGTTACACTTGATTTGAACCTTGTCCCCATAAGCCACAAACGTCAGAGTTGCCACTATATAGTGTACATGTCCTAGCTACATTCTGCAATTTAAATTAAGTCAGTACCTCATACGCTTCCAGAATTATAGTGCTGAACATAGTCTGTAGTATTTCTTATTCATTTCAATTGGGTGACCAGATGGCCGCAAATTGAAAATTGCGTAGTATGGATTCATATTGCGTTGTATGTACCTCGTGTGTATGCCACATGCATTTAAAATGGCACAATGTAGTAGGGTATGCTATAGAATGTGTTGCAGATGGAAATCAAGCTCTATCTAGTATGGATCATGACTGATGACACAAGATACGTGACTCATTTTGCAAAAACTGGAGGAAATTTTAAAAAATGTGCGTTTATTCACTAAAAGATTCTCACCACTTCTAAGCATGGCACATGCATGAAAATGACCACAGAGCAGTGGCATGATGGGAACTGTATGCTGCACTTAGAATTATTGATCCAGATTGTATGGTTGTAGAATTATGTGCCAAAACGTAAGGCATACTTTTTCAAACATGTGACGTAATTGAAAAACATCATACATTCAACGTCACATTTTGACTGGTTACCAGTAAGCCACATACATGATACTTCACATGGGTATGTAGTACAAGACTAGGAACAATTTTCTGTTTACATTATGTCTCTCATATATAGATTGTGAATTATATCAGAAAGCGTAAAGTGTTTTTACAACATAATTGAAAGTGAAAAAGAAAAACCTACCTGAAGGTTACGCTTGATTTGTACCGTGTCCCTATAAGCCACAAACTTCAGAGTTCACACTATATAGTGTACATGTCCTAGCTACATTCTGCAATTTAAATTAAGTCAGTACCTCAAACGCTTCGAGACTTATAGTGTACAACATAGTCTGTAGTATATCCTATCCATTTCAATTGGGTGACCAGATGGCCGCAAATTGAAAATCACGTCGTATGGATTCTTATTGCGTTGTATGTACCTTGTGTGTAAGCCACATGCATTTAAAATGGCACAGTGTAGTAGGGTATGCTATAGAATGTGTTGCAGTTGGAAATCAAGCTCTATCTAGTATGGATCATGACTGATGACACAATATACGTGACTCATTTTGCAAAAAATTGAGGGAAATTTTAAAAAACATGTGTTTTATCACTGAAAGATTATCACCACTTCTGAGGATGGCAAAGGCATGGAAATGACCACATAGGGTTGTGGCATGATGTTAGCTGTATGGTGCACTCTGAATTATGGATCCAGATTGTATGGTTTATGAATTATGGGCCAAAACAAAAGGCATACTTTTTCAAACATGTGACATAATTGAAAAACATCATACATTCAACCTCACATTTTGACTGGTTCCTGGTTCCCAATATGCCACATACATAATACTTCAAATGGGTATGTATAACAAGACTAGGAACAATTTTCTGTTTACATTATGTCTCTATCATATATAGATTGTGAATTATAGCGGAAAGCGGAAAGTGTTTTTACAACATAATTGAAAGTGAAAAAGAAAAACCTACCTGAAGGTTACGCTTGATTTGTACCGTGTCCCTATAAGCCACAAACTTCAGAGTTCACACTATATAGTGTACATGTCCTAGCTACATTCTTCAATTTAAATTAAGTCAGTACCTCAAACGCTTCCAGACTTATAGTGCACAACATAGTCTGTAGTATATCCTATCCATTTCAATTGGGTGACCAGATGGCCGCAAATTGAAAATCACGTCGTATGGATTCTTATTGCGTTGTATGTACCTTGTGTGTAAGCCACATGCATTTAAAATGGCACAATGTAGTAGGGTATGCTATAGAATGTGTTGCAGTTGGAAATCAAGCTCTATCTAGTATGGATCATGACTGATGACACAATATACGTGACTCATTTTGCAAAAAATGGAGTGAAATTTTAAAAAACATGTGTTTTATCACTGAAAGATTCTCACCACTTCTTCGATCGTGATTGAACAACTATACTGGCTGCCTCTGCAGCACTCAAGGGCTTGGACTTAAGTTGGCGTGGTGGTGGTGGCACTGAGACCAATGGAGCAGGGGTGCTGCTCCCTGCTTGGTCCCCAGCAGACCCCGCTGCTTCTGCAGGCGTACTTTTATTTCCCCAAAAATGCGGCGGTCGGCACACCAGTCTCCTTGGTAAGTGGCGCCACTTGCTTCTTCTGCTCCTTACTGGCAACTTTCTTGCTAGAGGAGCTACGGACAACTTTTTTTGGGGCCATCTTCTTCAGATGTCAGAACAGCAGGCCGCAGTTGCACAAATTGCAGAGTTTTCTGTGGCCACACGTGACGTTGTGCTGCACACACCGCAGCAGGACTTGTTCCTGGCATTGATGAGGAATGATGAGGCTGGTGATTCGTCTTTCTGCACCTAAAAGCAAACGAAGCCAGAGGAACATCAGTTAAATAATTGTTGCATATGTAGCGCTTCAATTAATAGTTTGCAAGTAATCATTTTTATTATACCCACCCCCCAAAATGGAAAGACCAATAAAATGCACCACTGACAGAGTACCCCTGGGCATAATGGATGAAAGCATGGCAGACTGGGTGCAGGCCTATGGCACAACAAAGCACACTGCCTGGCTTCAAAATGGCCCCTAGACCCCCACCACATGGCCAGGCCCTGCCTCTACCAGTCCTCAAAATGGCCCCCACCCACATGGACAGGCCCCATCAACACCCCAAAAAATCGAAAAAACACACAAAAATCACCACAATCCAATGCCATCCATGCCCTCCATGATGTTTACATTAAAGAGATCCCACAGAAAGAGTCAGTCCATGCACCACTGAGTACCCTTGGGCAAAAGGCCCCAACAACAGCCCAAAAATCGAAAAACACACAAAAATCACAACAATCGAATGCCATCCATACCCTCAATCATGTTCAAATTCAAGACACCCCACAGAAAGACTAGGCCCATGCACCACTGAGTACCCCTGGGCATAATGGATGAAATCATGGCAGACTGGGTGCAGGCCTATGGCACAACAAAGCACAATGAATGGCTTCAAAATGGCCCCTAGACCCCCACCACATGGCCAGGCCCTGCCTGTACCAGTCCGGAAAAAATGGCCTCCAGCCACATGGACATGCCCCATCAACAGCCCAAAAAATCGAAAAACACACAAAAATCGCCAAAATCCAATTTCATCCATGCCCTCCATGATGTTTACATTAAAGAGACCCCACAGAAAGACTCAATCCATGCACCACTGAGTACCCCTGGGCAAAAGGCCCCAACACCACCCAAAAAAATCGAAAAACACACAAAAATCACCACAATCCAATGCCATCCATGCCCTTCATGATGTTGAAATTCAACAAAACAGTTGTATCATGCACCCGTAACTAACCCTGTTCCTACTGGATACTGAGGCTACCCACAATATATTTTATTTTTTGTTCTGAAAAAGTTCCAAAATTGTAGTTGCAGCAACTGTAATGCCCCAAACAAACAACATCAACTTACTTGTGAAATTTCTAATCCAAAAGTGATCCAAAGAAAGTCAAAAAGGCCTCAAATCCAAATATCCAGCAGCATCCACAAAAAGTCATCCTTCCAGGTCAAGATCCAAATCAAAGTGACCAGGACAGGAACAAAGCACTGGGAGGAGCCTGCTGGACAGGAACAGGAAGTTGGAGACTGTGGGGCACTTCCTTCCTCCTATCCCCCCCCAAAATGGACTCCTTACAAAAAAAAGTGCAGGCAAATGTCAACCTGAGGAGTTATTCTGATAAAAATCATCATTTTCAGAAGGTTTATGCTGCCTGCTGGTGGATTTCTTGTGCAGAATTTCAAATTTTGCAATTTCGCTAGTGCGAGATTGTTGCTGCCCGCCGCTTCTACGTTTTTCGCGATTGTTTACTCCCGCGATGCGCGATCACGAGCCTTTATGATGTACTCGCGTTGACAAACTCTCGCTGTGCAAGGTGGCGGGCGCGATGATGTAATCGCGGTCGACAAACTCCCGCGGGATCACGCAGGAAGATCCAAAATGGTGCAGCACACGCAAACATGGAGAAAAACACGTCTTCAAACGCTGAATGACGGTAAGTGAACGACGCGCGCCGCAATATTGTATTTGTCAAGCGCGACCAAGCAAAAAAATCTGCTGTGTGCGAAATTGCGAATATTCAGCAAATTCGCGAGAATTCACGGATCGCAAATTTGCCGAAAATCCGCAAATTCCGCGAGCGGAACTGATTTTATGCCCATGCTTAGTGTCCAGACAGCTTCCCTTTCGTGCCCGGCCATCTGGTCTCCCAGATCCCCTCGGTCATCTGGTCGCCCGGATCCCCTCGGCCATCTGGTCGCCCGCAATGCTTTCCTATGGGGCGACCAGATGGCCGGACTTCCCTGGAAGTCCCGATGAGGTGCCATTTGCCTCGGGGATCCCAGCGAGGGCTCCAGGAGGTCGGGTACTTGGCCGCCTTAGGTCCCCTCTGTCACCTCGTGTGCACGGATTACAAGAAAGGGGGGTAATTTTCCTCCAGATTACTAGGGAGAGGGTCAGTCAGACCTCCGTGAGGTCTGGCGATTCTGAATCAGGGGAAGGCAGGACCCGGGGACGCTCCTGCCTCTCAGCCCCTTGCCAATGGTCGTTTTTCTCCGAGTTTGCTCAGGCAGACCTCTGTGAGGTCCGGCCATTCTGAGAGGGGGAAGGTAGTCCTGGGGCCCGCCCGCTGGGGCCCCCAGGGGCCCGGGGACACTCCTGCTTCTCAGTCCCTTGCCGATGGTCGTTTTTCTCCGAGTTTTCTCAGGCAGTCCTCTGTGAGGTCTGGCCATGCTGAGAGGGGGAAGGCAGCCCCGGGGCCCGCCAGCCGGGCCCCCAGGGGCCCGGGACGCTCCTGCCTTCCAGCCCCTTGCCGATGGTCGTTTTTCTCCGAGTTTTCTCAAGCAGTCCTCTCTGAGTTCTGGCCATGCTGAGAGGGGGAAGGCAGCCCCGAGCCCACCAGCCGGGGCCCTCAGGGGCCCGGGGATGCTCCTGCCTCTCAGCCCCTTGCCGATGGTCGTTTTTCTCTGAGTTTGCTCAGGCAGACCTCCATGAGGTTCGGCCATGCTGAGAGGGGGCAGGCAGTCCTGGGGCCCGACCGCTGTGGCCCCCAGGGGCCCGGGTTGCTCGTGCCTCTCAGCCCCTTGCCGATGGTCCTTTTTCTCCGAGTTTGCTCAGGCAGACCTCCGTGAGGTCTGGCCATGCTGAGAGGGGGAAGGCAGTCCTTGGGCCTGCCCGCTGGGCCCCCCAGGGGCCCGGGGATGCACCTGCCTGTCGGGCCTCTTGCCGATGGTCTTTTTTCTTGGAGTCTGCGTGCCCCGGCAGCAGGCGTGCAGGGGATGCTAAGCCAGTGTACCCCCCCTGTGCAGGGTGGCCTGCCAGGGGATGCCCCGGCTATACTCTGATCGATTGGGCACTCTCGGTCCATTTAGGGATGGACTGCTTGGCCAGCCTCGGCTGTTGTTTCAAGCAAAGAGCTTCCACCCTGCATGGACTGTCTGACTATAGGGAGGGCCTGCCACATGGCGGTTAGGTAGTTCACCCTACCCAGAAGAGCGAAGGCGCGGCCCTGGCAGCTCGTGGCCCCCAGTGGTCTGACCCGAGCGGAAGGGGCAGGTGGTGCCAGGCCCTCGGATGCTGCCTGGCTGGCAGGTCTGTGGGCCCTGTGTGCCACGCTGTCACCCCTCTCGGCCCAGCACGTTTCCACAGCAGCTTGGAATGACTTTTCCGAGGGTTGCCGCTGCTGCCAGGCTCCGGCACCCCTGCGTCTCTTTCACGCTGCACCTCGGCCCGCCTTTCCCTCCCGGGGGAGACGGCTGGGCCTGCCGGTGCCCATGTGACCGGCTCACCTCTCCACACCCCTCCAGTGAGCCCTCCTGCCCAGGTGGGTGGTCTCCTTCCCCTGACAGGCTTCCGAGAGATGGAGGTTGCAAGAAGGTCACCGGTCAGGGAGATGGGCACGCGGCTCCCACCCCGTTGTCAGGTGCAACTAACTGGTTGATCCTGCCAGTACCATATGCTTGTCTCAAACATTAAGCCATGCACGTGTAAGTAGACACGGCCGGTATAGTGAAACTGCGAATGGCTAATTAAATCAGTTATGGTTCCTTTGATCGCTCCATCTGTTACTTGGATAACAGTGGCAACTGCTTTGGTGACTCTAGATAACCTCGGGCCAATTGGAATGAGTACAATTTAAATCCTTTAACGAGGATCCATAGGAGGGCGAGTCTGGTGCCAGCAGCCGCGGTAATTCCAGCTCCAATAGCGTATATTAAAGTTGCTGCAGTTAAAAAGCTCGAAACGTTTACGTAAAAAGAAATTAGAGTGTTCAAAGCAGGCCGGTCGCCTGAATACTTCAGCTAGGAATAATGGAATAGGACTCTGGTTCTATATTGTTGGTTTTCAGAACTGGGGCCATGAGTAAGAGGGACGGCCGGGGGCATTCGTATTGTGCCGTTAGAGGTGAAATTCTTGGACCGGCGCAAGACGAACCAAAGCGAAAGCATTTGCCAAGAATGTTTTCATTAATCAAGAACGAAAGTCGGAGGTTCGAAGACGGTCAGATACCGTCGTAGTTCCGACCATAAACGATGCCTACTAGCGATCCGGCGGCGTTATCCCCATGACCTGCCGAGCAGCTTCCGGGAAACCAAAGTCTTTGGGTTCCGGGGGGAGTATGGTTGCAAAGCTGAAACTTAAAGGAATTGACGGAAGGGCACCACCAGGAGTGGAGCCTGTGGCTTAATTTGACTCAACACGGGAAACCTCACCCAGCGCGGACATGGAAAGGATTGACAGATTGATAGCTCTTTCTCGATTCTGTGGGTGGTGGTGCATGGCCGTTCTTAGTTGGTGGAGCGATTTGTCTGGTTACTTCCGATAACGAACGAGACTCCTCCATGCTAACTAGTTACGCGACCCCCAGTGGTCGGTGTCCAACTTCTTAGAGGGACAAGTGGCGTTCAGCCACACGAGATCGAGCAATGACAGGTCTGTAAAGCTCTTAGATGTCCGGGGCTCACCCGGCTCAGTACGAGAGGAACCACAGGTTCAGACATTTGGTGTATGTGCTTGGCTGAGGAGCCAATGGGGCGAAGCTACCATCTGTGGGAATTATGACTGAACGCCTCTAAGTCAGAATCTCCCATAACTGTATCGATACCGCAGTGCCGTGGAGCCTCGGTTGGCCTGGGATAGCCGGCCTCTCTTGGGGGACCGGTGCGTAGAGCCGCTCGCTTGGGGACCGGAGTCGGGACGGAAGGGGGCCGCCTCCATCACCCTTAGTGCACCGCATATTCGTGGGACACCCGGTGCAAAATCATTCATAGATGACCTGATTCTGGGTCAGGGTTTCGTAAGTAGCAGAGCAGCTACCTCGCTGCGATCTATTGAAAGTCATCCTCTGAGCCAAGCTTTTGTCTCTCCGTGCGTGGGGGCCTGCGGACGCCTCCCTCCACCACATCCAGGGGTGGGTCCCTCTGTCGCCGGGCCGGCGGGAGGGACGTGGAGGGGGTAACATGGGTCCGTGGGAGGCTGCCTCCACCATGTGCCCTTCGGCACGGGGGCCTCCCCCTCCTGTCCCTTCCCCACCGGGGTGCGGGGATGGGGGCCACCATCCCTTGCGGGTCAGCAGGGTGACCAGATGGCCCACTGCTCCCGGGCAGGGAGGTGAGGAGCAGCCACCCGGGGGAAGGAAGCTCCAGAGCTTCTGCCTTGGTGTGCCTGGACCCCCTCGCCGGACTGCAAGGGCGACTGGGCGCAATCCAACTTTTGTCCCTCCCCAGAGTTCTGTAAGCCTTATAGTCGAGAAAAATGGGCTCCCCGGGCAGGCAGTCAGGAGAGTGGACGTGGCCTGGGCTTAACCCTCCTTGGGTCCAGCCAAGGGTCCGTGCGCTGGGGACGGGGCTTCCAGGGAGGCTCTCTCCGGCCTGGCTAGGGTTCGGAAGGTGGGACTGGGCCCACGGCTTGAGCTCCGTCCGTCCGGCCCCGGGGTGCGTGAACCCCCCTGTAATGTTGTGCTACAGTCTAGTAGTTGGGAGTGGGTGGAGCTAGGGGCCAGAGGAAGAGGAGGAGCGGACACAGGAAAGGGACAGTTAGAGTAGGGACAGTGAAGGAGCAAGAGGCACGTAATAAAGCTCAGAGTAAGAAGTACCTATCGTGTCTGTGGTTATTGTGTCGAAGATGCGACAACTGGCGACGAGGGTGGGATGGTGCAGTTAGCCATTCACAGGACCCCAAGGAGAAGCGTCCCTGTCCCAAACAATGTGAAGAGAGAAGACGCTGTTGAGCTACGTGTGGTGGAAGCAAGTCCGCCGCCTAGGACGAGGCCAGCAGCTATTGCCCCTGCTTCTGCGACCTGTCCGTCGCTTGGAGCCCCGAGGAAGAACGCGCTACTGAGCCCTGAGGGATTTCAAAGCGGTGCGCTACTTCGTGCCAAAAAACCACAACTCACCCCAAGGCTTGTAAATCGGCACGCGATCCAAAGACGGAAGTCGGTGCTCACCCCGACTCCATTGACTGCTCCGGTGACCAAGGAGCCCCGGAGGTGCCGCCTAAGACCCGAGAAAGCGTTCCAAAGAAAGAGCGCTGCTGCGCGCCAAGAGAGAAGCCAGCAAAAGGAAAGGCCAACCCCGGATGCGTGTGACATGGCACACGGTCGCTGAAACGGCCCGCAATTAAAGAAGGAAGTCGGGAGCCCACCCCGATCCTATCTTGTTGCCCCGACAACTGAGGAGCGTGTGAGGCGTTGCTGATGCCTCGTGGAAATGCCTATAGAAGAGCACCGGTACCCGCCAAAGTCGAAGGTTCACTCTTGATGCGTGTAGAATAGCACGCGAATAATGACAAGGAGGCGGGAGCTCACCCCGATCCTACCTGTGTTGAGCGCCGAGTGAAGCGTCTGGAGGCCTGCCAACATTGAGGACGGTGGTCCTGGCCTCCGCGAGCGTCCTGCAGCCTGCCGATAGTCCGGTGAGTGAGCATCAGCCGAAAAACACGAAAAGGAGCCAAATCTCGTTCCCGACGAGATTTCCATTACGGTGGCCATCTTGGAGTCAGGCAGGCTTTGTCCCAAACTCTATCAAGTATCCGGAGTCGGCCATATTGAAGTCAGGCAAATCAAGTTGGAGGAACATCCCTGGATAAATGTCAGTCAACAAAAGAAACAAGCATTGACAAAGATAAATGAACAAGCATTGGCAACTAGAAAAGAACAATGAAGGGGTGAGTGCATTACCTCAAGTGTAAAGGCATCCCTGCATATGGGCACTCTATAGTGGTTCGTTTGTCGAAAGACAATCAATTCTAGTGGGTTTAGTTCAATGAATGATTGTTTCAGTTAAAAAAATCTGCAGTTTATTTAACATATTCTTCAGACTATTATATTCTCAGTTATTCAATAAACATTATTCCGAGTGATCTACACGGAGCCTCCGCGGACTCCGTAACCCCAGCAGCACTTCCCACGAGGACCCGACCTTTAAGCACCCAATCATCCGATCGGGGGAATGTATTTTGAATGCTAACCTGCTCCTTGACAAAGAGCCAACCGGCTCGAAATGCATCGGAGCTCGTATGTTTAACTTGGATGTTTAATGGTGGAATGGAAAATAACATGTTTATTGAATAACTGAGAATATATCAGTCTGAAGATTATGTTAAATAAACTGCGGATTTTTTGAACTGAAACAATCATTCATTGAACTAAACCCACTGGAATTTATTGTCTTTCGACAAACGAACCACTATAGAGTGCCCATATGCAGGGATGCATTTACACTTGAGGTAATGCACTCACCCCTTCATTGATTATTTGGCGTACCTGGACAGTTACGTCATCTGCTGGAGCACCTGAAAAGTTTCTGAACTACGAAGTCCCCACATACAACACCCATTATAAACTAGGTTGTGCGGGGCCGACACCCTTTCTTGTATAACTAGAAAAGAACAAACATTGACAAATGTAAGTAAAACAAGCATTGATGAGTGCAAGCGAACAAGACTTGGCAAATGCAACAAGACAAGCAGTGATCAACCTAAGGAAACAAGCATTGACAAATGCGAGGAAACAAGCATTGACAAATGCAAGAAAACAAACATTGTTAAATGCAAAAGGAGAAAAGAAAACAAGCACTGGTAAAGACAAGAAGAGAAAGCGCACAACAAACATTGGCAAATGTATAGAGCAAGCACTAACGAAGATAAAGGAACAAACACGGACAGAAACAGAGGTAGATAGAAGCAACAAGTGTACACAAACAAGCACGGGCAAATGCGAGAGGTGCCCAAAGATAAACAAGCACGAGTACAAGCAACCTGAAGTAAAAGGAACCAAAGCGTCAATAAACACAATAAGCACTGGCAAGTGCAAGAGATACACTGAAATCAAACACACGTGTCAGGTATAAGCAGACCCGAGCGAATGCAAATCCATGACCGCACAGGCACAAACCAACACAAACCTGAACATACTAAGCATGGACGAATACAAATCCTGAATGTAGCGAGCACGAGCGGAAGGCCAGCGCCGAAGAAAATGTTCAGCTCCAAGTGAAGATAAACAATTAAAGGTAACAGAAGATAAGAAAATAAATGATGCAGAAGCATAAGTAAATGAACATAAAAGGAAATATTATCTCATCAGTGAAACCCACTGAGACAACCATACTAAGGGTGAACAGAATACAGTAGTCACCCAGGTGTGGCGAACCTTACCAGAATCAAAAGAAACGATCAAGCACGGGATCTCGGCAGAAGAAGGTCAGCAAATAAGACGGGAAGCAAAGTGAACAATCGTACGACGGTAGCAGTCGGACACTTTCCTCCCTCATGGCAGTGGGTACCGCAACCCATCGGTCCGATCCTTGCATTGAAGTACCGCCCCCGGTGACCCAGACTGACCATCATAGTTTGGGCCCTAAATGGAACCGGTGGCTGGAACCATTGGACGATTTCCTCGACGAGATCGATGAACGAAGAGATAGAAAATGTCTGACACTACTTCTCCAGCTGATAGGTCACGAGGGCCGACGTTTAGTCAGAACATTCCCTGAAAAGGATACCGAGACCTATGAGAGACTCCAAAAGAAACTACGTACCTATTTCCATGTACCGGTAGACGTGGATCATGCTCGCATCACCTTCACCACAGCACGGCAGGAACCAGGAGAACCACTGCCAAAATTCATTGCCCGGCTGCAAAGACTGGTACCTGGCTGCTACTTCAATACCTTTACAAATGAAGAAGCGGTTCGGCTTCGGATAATCGAAGGCTGTTCGAATGCAGACACAAAACGCAAGATTCTTCAGGGGCAGTGGTCGCTAAGGAGAATCATCAGAGGGGCCGAGGTTGGAGTGAGGGTCAAAGTAAGAGACATATCAAACAAAACCAGAAAGGGGGAGGGTGAAGGCAGCTCAGAGCCAAGACACAAGAAAAGACAAAGCGCCATGAAATACCCCGAGTCAACAACACGAAAGACCAGGATGAGCCGGGATTGTGATAGTGGCACTGATACAACCTTAAGGAGTTACTTAACCTCAAAGAGTCAGTCAACAGAGGATGCAAACGGGTCTGAAGCAGATGAAGTGTTAAGTGGGTCAGATTGCACCAATGGATCAGATGACAGTCTGCCCAACAAACGCGCTAGAAAGACAAAACATAGAAGACTGACCCAATCTAGTCAACACTTGAAGTCGGTACACGACAACCCACAAGCATCTCACTGTTCGAGAGACGAGTCCGAGGAGACGTCAAACAGGAGAACACACCACACCGGAAACACTGATGTCAGTACACCACACCAGTGTGAAGTGGAAGTGAACCGCATAAGATGGACTGATTCATCCAGGCAACAAAAGGGGGAAGACAAACGCGTGCATGACACTCGAAATAATGAAGAAACGGAAAGGAGGTCATTGTCATCATGTGAGCGAGACAGAAATAAAATACCGTGGGATCAAACTCAAGACGTGAGTATGTGGTCATCGAACAATCTCTCCAGTGATTCGACAATGAAGATACCTCGAGAAAGATACCCGAAGAAGCAACTCAAAGACAACTCTGGCGTGCAAAGCAACTTGTCACGGACTACCCAATTCCGAAGTCAACTCGTTAAGACATTCTCAAAGAAACGTTCTCAAAGAGAATTGACAGAGAACTCCTCTGATTCAGAAAACATGTCAGTCCGATCCTTCGAGTCGACAGAATTGTGGTCCCAACAACGGCCACGGCGTCAATCGCCCGAACACATCAGAGAACCAAGGGACATCCTTCCTGTCAAGAGCGACACGTCTCACACCAATGTCAATGCACACTCAATCACCCCACCAGACAACCTGTCATGTCAGCCACAGGTGCATCAAGACACAAATGCTACACCGTCACCCCGGATAGGGGCAGCGAGGTTGACTCGAAGGTCCTATAAAAGGAAAACTGATATAGTGGCCATTAGCACCCCGATAGAGACGGACCAACCAGTCGATCTGCACGGGAAGCCAGACGTGTCAATAGAAACAGGTCATCATCAGATGAGAATGAAACACACAGATACCCAGCCGGTCCCAGGGTTCATTTGTTCCAGGCACGAGCGGGAGTGGGTGAGACAACCAGAGGCAGCAAATCAGTCTCCAAGCCACACCAAGATGAACTCTTCAGATATTACACTACCGTCTGGTATCCAGGATTTTGAACAGGAGGACAGTGTTGCCTCCAATCGGACAAGACAAAAGGAAGTAAAAGTGCATGTGGGCGTTCGGAAAGGAACCAGAACAGCATCCCCTCAGAAAAGAGATCGAGTGACACTTGAACAAGAGTCACCAAAGAGGACAGGCTGCCGATATCACGTTGAGTCCTTCACAGACACCTCAGACACTGAAGGTGAGTGGAAACCACCAGGAATCTGAACATACGCACATCACCCGAGACTTCGTGCAAGTGCAAAGATGCATTCTTGTTATAAAGGATGCTCTTGTCAAGGCGACAGAAAGTCACACACCGCCGGCTGAGATGCATCTCCATAGCTCGAACAAACAGCCCGCGGACCCGTGTGGCTGATCCAGGAACTCTAAATATGTTGGACGCTAAGTTCTTTTCGTTAACAAGGGGGTAGATGTAATGTTGTGCTACAGTCTAGTAGTTGGAAGTGGGTGGAGCTAGGGGGCCAGAGGAAGAGGAGGAGCGGACACAGGAAAGGGACAGTTAGAGTAGGGACAGGGAAGGAGCAAGAGGCACGTAATAAAGCTCAGAGTAAGAAGTACCTATCGTGTCTGTGGTTATTGTGTCAAAGGTGTGACACCCCCCCATCCTGCAAGCCATCAGAGGGTCTGGGCGCTGGGGACGGGGCTCCACCGGGGCCCGGGGAGGCTCTCCCTGGCCTGGCTAGGGTTTGGAAGGTGGGACCGGGCCCAGGGCTTGAGCTCCGTCTGGCCTGGTCTGGGGTGCGTGAGCCCCCGTCCTATGCGCCATCAGAGAGTCCGGGCGCTGGGGACGGGGCTTCACTGGGCCCCGGGGAGGCTCTCCCCGGCCTGGCTTGGGTTCGGTAGCTGGGACCGGGCCCGGGGCTTGAGCTCCGTCCTGCCAGCAACGGGGTGCGTGAGTCCCCCATCCTGCAAGCCATCAGAGTGTCCGGGCGCTGGGGACGGGGCTCCACCAGGGCCCAGGGAGGCACTCCCAGGACTGGCTAGGGTTCGGAAGGTGGGACCGGGCCCGGGGCTTGAGCTCCGTCCGTCCGGCCCCGGGGTGCGTGAGCCCCCCCCCGTCCTGCAAGCCATCAGAGGGTCCGGGTGCTGGCGGCCAGGCTAACTCCAACTTTTGTCCCTCCCCAGAGTTCTGTAAGCCTTATAGTCGAGAAAAATGGTCTCCCCGGGCAGGCAGTCTGGAGAGTGGACGTGGCCTGGGCTTAACCCTCCTTGGGTCCAGCCAAGGGTCCGTGTGCAGGGGACGGGGATTCCAGGGAGGCTCTCCCCAGCCTGGCTAGGGTTCGGAAGGTGGGACCAGGCCCAGGGCTTGAGCTCCGTCCGTCCGGCCCCGGGGTGCGTGAACCCTCCATCCTGCAAGCCATCAGAGGGTCCGTGCGCTGGGGACGGGGCTCCACCGGGGCCTGGGGAGGCTCTCCCCGGTCTGGCTAGGGTTTGGAAGGTGGGACCGGGCCCGGGGCTTGAGCTCCGTCTGGCCGGGCCTAGGGTGCGTGAGCCCCCGTCCTGTAAGCCATCAGAGAGTCCGGGCGCTGGGGACGGGGCTTCACCACGGCCCGGGGAGGCTCTCCCCGGCCTGGCTAGGGTTCGGTAGCTGGGACCGGGCCCAGGACTTGAACTCCGTCCTGCCGGCACCGGGGTGGTGAGTCCCCCATCCTGCAAGCCATCAGAGGGCCCGGGCGCTGGGGACGGGGCTCCACCGGGGCCCAGGGAGGCTCTCCCAGGCCTGGCTAGGCTTCGGAAGCTGGGACCGGGCCCGGGGCTTGAGCTCTGACCGTCCAGCCCCGGGGTGCGTGAGCCCCCCCCTGTCCTGCAAGTCATCAAAGGATCCGGGTGCTGGGGACGGGGCTCCATTGGGCAGCCGGGAGCCCTCCAGCGGAGGCTCGGGGCAGGCAGATTGGCGTCATTTCGGTCCCGGCCATCTGGTCGCCCCCTCTCGCCTCGGCCATCTGGTCGCCCCCAATGCTTTCCTATGACGCAACCAGATGACCGGGCTTCCCTGGAAGTCCCGATTAGGTGCCATTCACCTCCTGGCTCCCAGGCAGGGCTCCAGGAAGTCGGGTACGTTTGCGCCCTGGGTCCCCTCTGTCACCTCGAGAGCACAGATTACAAGAAAGGTGGGTCATTTTCCTCCGGTTTACTAGGGGCAAGGGTATGCCAGGACACCCTCCTGGGGCTGGTGGTTCCCTGCCGGGGACCATATGGGCTGTGTTCCCGGGCAACACCTCCCAGGCGTCTGGGGCTCCCTCCTCCGGCCAGCAGCGTGGCAAAGTACCCGGGACGGGCTCCATGTGTCCTGGGCCCTGCAACCCCAAGGCCCCGCAGCTCCGGGGCCCCGCAGCCCCAGAGCCCTGCAGCCCCGGAGCGCCGCAGCCCCGAAGCACTGCAGCCCCGGAGCCCCGGAGCCCTGCAGTCCCTGGAGCCCTGCAGCCCCGTAGCCCCGGAGACCCGCAGCCCTGCAGCCCTGGAACGTGGGCAAGCAGGAGCCCTACCACGAAGGCCTCGGGATGGGCAGATGGGGAGTCCTTTCAGTCCCAGCCATCTGGTCGCCCTCTCCCCTCGGCCATCTGGTCGCCTAAAATTCTTTCTTATGGAGCGACCAGATGGCAGGACTTCCCTGGAAGTCCCGATGAGGTGCCATTCGCCTCCTGGATCCCAGCCAGGGCTCCGGGAGGTCAGGCACATTCACTCCTAGGGTCCCCTGAGCCTCGTGGTGTGCACTTGTTCCCAGAAAGAGGGGTAGCCTTCCTCCGGATTACTAGGGACAAGGTACTCTGGGACCCCTCTCGGCCTAGCGGTCCTCATCTGGCAGCTGGACGGGCCAGGATGCCGTCCAGCCCCGGGTCCGTCCCTGGGTCTGCCGTGTGGCAGGATGCCCTGGATAGGGTCTGGGAGGGCCCGGGCCTGGGGTCCCCGTCCCCCCCGGCCTGCCCCACTTCCCGGGACAGTAGGGGTTCCGTTGTGCCCGGAGAGCCTGGCTGGGTTCAGGAGCTCCAGCCGGGGCTCCGTCCTGGATCCTGCCGCGTGGCAGGGTGCCCGTGACGGGGTCTGGAGGGCCCGGGAGGCTTCTCCTCTGCTTCTGGGCCTGAAAACCCCCGCTGGGCCCCGGGTGGGGTGCTCCAGCCCAGGGCCCCGTCCCCTGGCCTAGGGCCCTGTCCCCCGGCCTGCCGCACTGCCAAAGGCCTGGGACGGGGTTCCGTGGTGCCCAGGGAGCCTCCCCGTGCTTGGCTGGGTTCAGGAGCTCCGTCCGGGGCCCCTGGGGGACCCTGGGAGGGTGGCCTGCCCACCAGGGGGTCCGTCCTGGGTCCTGCCGCATGGCAGGGTGCCTGGGACGGGGTCCGGAGGGCCCGGGGTAGGCTTCCCCTGCGCCTCCGGGCCTGGGAGCCCCGGCTGGGTCCAGGGGCCCTGCCGGGCCCCGGGTTGCATGCTCGGGCCCAGGGCCCTGTCCCCCCGGCCTGCCCCACTGCCAAAGGCCCAGGACGGGGGTACCGTAGTGCCTGGGGAGCCTCCCCTTGCTCGGCTGGCTTCAGGAGCCCAATCCGGGGCCCCTGAGGGCCCCGGGGAGGATGGCCTCCCCACCCGGGGCTCCGTCCTGGGTCCTGCCGCGCGGCAGGATGCCTGGGACTGGGTCTGGAGCTTCTAGGCGGCTTCCCTTTCTTGCCCGGCCATCTGGTCACCCAGATCCCCTCGGCCATCTGGTTGCCCGGATCCCATCGGCCATCTGGTCACCCGCAATGCATTCCTATGGGGTGACCAGTTGGCCGAACTTCCCTGGAAGTCCCGATGAGGTGCCCTTTGCCTCCCAGATCCCAGCAAGGGCTCCAGGAGGTCGGGCACGTTCGCGCCTAGGGTCCCCTGACCCTCGGGGTGCGCACTTGTTCCCAGAAAGAGGGGTAGCCTTCCTCCGGATTACTAGGTACAAGGTACTCTGGGACCCCTCTCGGCCTAGGGGTCCTCAGCTGGCAGCTGGACAGGCCAGGATGCCGCCCCAACCCCGGGTCCGTCCCTGGGTCTGCCGTGTGGCAGGATGCCCTGGATAGGGTCCGGGAGGGCCCGGGCCTAGGGTCCCTGTCCCCCCCGGCCTGCCCCACTGCACGGGACAGCGGGGGTTCCGTTGTCCCTGGGGAGCCTGGCTGGGTTCAGGAGCTCCGGTTGGGGCTCTGTCCTGGGTCCAGCCACGTGGCAGGGTGCCCGTGATGGGGTCCGGAGGGCCAGGGGAGGCTTCTCCTGCGCCTCGGGCCTGGGAACCCCAGCGGGGTCCAGGGGCCCTGCTGGGCCCCGGGTGGGGTGCTCTGGCCCAGGGCCCTGTCCCCCGGCCTAGGGCCCTGTCCCCCGGCCTGCCGCACTGCAAAAGGCCCGGGAAGCCTCCTCGTGGTTGGCTGGGTTCAGGAGCTCCGTCCGGGGCACCTGAGGGCCTCTGGGGGCTAGCCTCCCCACCCGGGGGTCCGTCCTGGGTCCTGGGGCGTGGTAGGGGGCCTAGGACGGGGTCCAGAGGGCCCGGGGTAGGCTTCCCCTGCGCCTCCGGGCCTGGGAGCCCCGGATGGGTCCAGGGGCCCTGCCGGGCCCTGGGTTGCATGCTCGAGCCCAGGGCCCTGTCCCCCCTGGCCTGCCACACTGCCAAATGCCCGGGACGGGGGTTCCGTGGTGCCCGGGGAGCCTCCCCTTGCTTGGCTGGCTTCAGGAACCCCGTCTGAGGGTGGCCTCCCCACCCGGGGCTCTGTCCTGGGTCCTGCCACGCGGCAGGGTGCCTGGGACGGGGTCCTGAGGGTCCAGGCAGCTTCCCTTTCGTGCCCGGCCATCTGGTCGCCCAGATCCCCTCGGCCATCTGTTTGCCCGGATCCCATCTGCCATCTGGTCGCCCGCAATGCTTTCTTGTGCAGAATTGCAATTTTGCAATTTTGTGAGTGCGAGATTGTTGCTGCCCGCCGCTTCTACGTGTTCGCAATTGTTTACTCCCGCGATGCGTGATCACGAGCCTTTATGATGTACTCGCGTTGACAAACTCTCGCTGTGCAAGGTGGCGGGCGCGATGACGTAATCGCGGTCGACAAACTCCCGCGGGATCACGCAGCAAGATCCAAAATGGTGCAGCACACGCAAACATGGAGAAAAACAACTCTTCAAACTCTGAATGACGGTTAGGGAGCGGCGCACGCCGCAATATTGTATTTGTCAAGCGCGACCAAGCAAAAAAATCTTCGGCAAATTAGCAAGAATTCGCGGAACGCGAATTTGCCGAAAATCCGCAAATTCAGCGAGCGGAACTGATTTTACACCCATGCTTAGTGTTCAGACAGCTTCCCTTTCGTGCCCGGCCATCTGGTCTCCCAGATTCCCTCGGCCATCTGGTCGCCCGGATCCCCTCGGCCATCTGGGCGCCAGCAAAGCTTTCCCATGGGGCGACCATATGGGCGGACTTCCCTGGAAGTCCAGATGAGGTGCCATTCGCCTCCCGGATCCCAGCGAGGGCTCCAGGAGGTCGGGTACTTTCGCGCCTTGGGTCCCCGAGCCTCGCGATGCGCACTTGTTCCCAGAAAGAGGGGTAGCCTTCCTCCGGATTACTAGGGACAACGTACTCTGGGACCCCTCACGGCCTAGCAGTCCTCAGTCCTCAGCCGGCAGCTGGCTGGGCCAGGATGCCGCCCCAGCCCCGGATACATCACTGGGACTGCTGCATGGCAGGAAGCCCTGGATGGGGTCCAGGAGGGCCCGGGGAGGTGTCCCCTGCACCTCCGGGCAACTGGATGGGGAGCCTGGAGGCACTCTTGGCCTTCTCCCCCGGCCAGCCGCACTGCCAAAGGCCCGGGACAGGGTTCAGTGGTGCCCAGGGAGATTCCCCTTGCTCGGCTGGGTTCAGGAGCTCCATCCAGGGCGCTCCGTCCAGGGCCCCTGAGGGGCCCGAGGAAGGCGGCCTCCCCACCCGGGGCTTCCCCTGCACCTCCAGGCCTGGGAGCCCCGGCTGGGTCCAGGGGCCTCACCGGGCCCGGGGTCAGGTGCTCGGGCTTAGGGCCCTCTCCCCCCAGCCTACCGCACTGCCAAAGGCCCGGGACCGGGGTTCCGTGGTGCCCGGGGAGCCTCTCTTTGCTTGGCTGGCTTCAGGGGCCCCGGGTAGGGTGGCCTCCCCACCCGGGGCTCCGTCCTGGGTCCAGCCGTGTGGCAGGGTGCCCGGGACTGTGCCCGGGATGGGGTCCGGAGGGTCCAGGCTTCCCTTTCGTGCCCGGCCATCTGGTCGCCCAGATCGCCTCGGCCATCTGGTCGCCCGCAATGCTTTCCTATGGGGCGACCAGATGGCCGGACTTCCCTGGAAGTCCCGATGAGGTGCAATTCGCCTCCCGGATCCCAGCCAGGGCTCCAGGAGGTCGGGCACCTTTGCGCCTAGGGTCCCCTGAGCCTCGCGGTGCGCATTTGTTCCTAGAAAGAAGGGTAGCCTTCCTCCGGATTACAAGGGACAAGGTACTCTGGGATCCCTCTCTGCCTAGCGGTCCTCAGCCGGCAGCTGGACGGGCAAGGATGCCGCCCCAGCCCCGGGTCCGTCCCTGGGCCTGCCGCGTGGCAGGAAGCCCTGGATGGGGTCTGAGAGGGCCTGGGGAGGCATCCCCTGCACCTCAGGGCTCCCGGCTGGGGCCAGGGGCCTGGCCGGGCCCTGGGTCGGGTTCCCAGGCTCCGGGCCCCATCCCCCAGGCCCCAGCCTGCCGTACTGCCAAAGCCCGGAACGGGGTTCCGTTGTGCCCGGGGAGCCTCCACTTGCTTGGCTGGGTTCAGGAGCTCCGTCCAGGGGCCTGTGAGGGGCCCTGGGGAGGGTGGCTTCCCCCCCCGGGGCTCCGTCCTGGGTCCTGCTGCGAAAGCAGGGTGCCTGGGATGGGGTCCGGAGGGCATGGGGTAGGCTTCCCCTGCGCCTCTGGGCCTGGGAGCTCGGCTGGGTCCAAGGGCCCGCCGGGCCCCTGGTCGGGTGCTCAGGCCCTAGGCCCTGTCCCCCAGGCCCGCTGCACTGTCAAGGGCCCAGGTCGGGGTTCTGTTGCGCCCGGGCAGGCCTCCTCTGCTCATCAAGGTGTCTGGGGGCCCCGGGTTGGAGGGCCTGTCGGGGCCTCCTGGCAGCCTCCATGGCTGGGGCCCAGCTGGGGCTTTGGGCCTCCGGTCCGCCATGCCCTGGCGCCCGCTCACTCCTTGGTTGGGGCACAGGGTGTCCAGTAAGCATGGGTGAATTTTGCGAATTCCCGATCCGCGAATTTGCGGATTTGAGAACTCGCAATTTGCAAAATTGGTGAATTCGTGTGTATTTGCGAATTTGCTGTTTTTGCCACTTCGCGTTTCGACACATGCTTTGTGTCTTCTTCAGGACTAATTCAGTGAGATTCTCTAAACATGTGAAAAGGGACATTTTCTGAAGTAAAAAGGTTTCAGGATGTAAAGATGTGGACTTCATCTTATTTGCTTCTATGTGCGATGTCAACACAAAACAATTCTTTTATTCACAAAGCATGTGTCGAAACGCGTCGACAGGAATCAGCTTTTACAATTAATTTCGGGAATCATTAATGTGTTAATATTTCCCTGATTACTGTATAATCTTTACATTGAAGATTTGTCCTTTTAAACAAACTTCCCCTTTTTTTTTTACTATGTGTATTATTGAATATGTTCATATCAATTTTTATAAATGCAATTACATTTCTCATGTTATCATATAATATTTTTCTTTGAGTCTTTTTCTCCTTATGCTGTGTTTACCTTCTTTTATACTTGTTTCTGCCAGTTAATTTGTTTTTTATTTTGCCTGGGCTTTTACCCTTGCACATGATTGCTTTACCCTGACCTACGAAATTTATCCCATTCAGGGGGTCCTTGTTGCTTTACCATAAGTTTACGTTCATATTGCAGGCACCTCAGCTGCTTTCGGGCCTTAAAAGAATGGTTGAAATGTGTGCACATTCTTCGGCAGGTGGTCAGTAACTCGCACACTGGACTTTCTTCACTCAAGAATTTTTCAACAACCAGGTTTATACAGTGCGCCAAACACGGCACTTTGAAATAGTTACCCTTATCCATGGCCTTAACTACATTGGCGCCATTATCCGTGGAAACATAACCAATCATGCGTTTTCTTGGGACAGCCATTGAAAGACCTTTGTGTTAAACTCACGCAAAATGTTTTCTCCTGTATGATTTTTCTCCATGGCAAACATGGCTAGTGTTGCATGTTTCCGAGCAGCTTTATAAACTTTGTCCCGGTCAACACCTGCGGTTACCTTTGCTTTAACCCCTGAAAAAGAGACCCAGTGTGCAGTGATGCACATGTAATCAATGGCTTGGCAACTGGTCCACATGTCTGTTGTCAGATGTATAGTGTGAACCGCACTCTTCTGCAAAGCTGCCCCAATCACCTCCAGCACATCTTCATGTAGTGCTGGAACCACAACTCTGGCAAAATAGAACCGGCTAGGAACCTTCCATTTAGGGCAGAGCTTTGCCACTAATTCAAGACAACCCACCCCTTCCACAAAAGAAAAAGGGAGAAGGTCCAGCACTAGCATTTTAGCCAGCTTAGTGTTATACAGACGCATCATTGGGTGGTTGCGTTCAAATGGTGCATCTGAAAACAACATGCTTCTAATGGTGGGATGGACCATTTTACGGGATGATGATGACTTCTTCGACCCAGTTACGCTCGGTGATGATGAACTTTTTCGCATTGGTGTCTCACTCTCTCCCACACTCTTAGTGTGGCTCATATATCTTGCAGGGGGTGTGCTGCTGACAGGGGTACTGGGTGTAAGTGAAGAAATGTTTGACGTTTCTTCCTCCTCGTCATCATCAGATGAAACATCAACGGATACAATTTGTTGACTTGCAATTTGGGCTGCCTTGATCTCCTTTATGTGCGCATGCCATTTGACAGTGTGCTGTCTCTCAAGATGACCTCTCTGGCATCCGGTACCATAGTTGGTGTGAGAAGTTGGCCTGATATATAGTGCTCACTATTCTAGTGATCACTGTGTATCATACCAAACGACCCTTATTGATGATTGGTTGTAAGTCAACCTTATAGACCAGCTATCCTAGTAGCGTGGACAAAAGTGAAAGGACACCACACAAGTTGTTATAAAAATAAAGGATATTTATTAATAACAAGTCTACCCTGAACTCTTTATGAGTCAGGGAGCTAAGCACAATACAAAACTCTTAAGAAAATACTTCAAGTTGCACAATTTACACAAATGCCCGAGGGGTCACGAAAAACCATATACACTATAAGTGGAATGCGAAATACTAGCAGGTAAGTAACTCGATCCAGAGGCTTAAGGATCGCTAGGACTACACTACTGAACCCTAAGGTTAGGAGCAGGAGGCCTAGGGAGATCGGGTGCAGAGTGTGCACTCTCACGCGGGATGCAGGACAAAGTCTATGGAGGCTAGTATTTCTAAAGTTACTGTTTCCGGACCAATCCGACTAGGTAGACTTAAAACAAAAAAGGATCTGGACACTTGGATAGTGAACCTGCGTTGGAGCACCGAAATGCTCGGGTTACCTAGCCCAGGGGCTGCGGCTGCATAGGGTTCAAAAGACGTTGGGAATCCTCGTTGTAGTCTATGGAGCCTGAAAGAAGAAGTTGCTGGCAGGCGACCAGTGAAGATGTTCAGTGTGATCCAAGCCTGGATCGGTGATGGAGACCACCTGAAAGCAGAGGGGACTCAGTTCTTAATCACTAGTGATTGTGTGGGCACCAGGATGGCACCGGATGAGGTCACCGCGATCAGGTGAGTGGGCGACGCTGGACTCTGCAGTCACACGGGCAAGGAGGCGTTGTCGGTGACCAGGCTGGAGGTGCAAGCTGTCCCACGAGGGTGTCTGCTATCGGCGATGCTGGAACCAGGATTGGAGCAACAAGCCTTGGCAAAGACAAGCCCACGCGGTGGAGTCAAGATGGCGTCTGGAGTGGACCAGGAGGGTCCGGGGTGCTCCTCTCTTGGAAGGGAGCAAGGGCCAGTCTGGAGCAACAAGACCAGCTGTGAAAACATCGTGGTACGTTGTCAGGAGGGCCACTAGCCAACGGGCAAGTGACCAGACAACGTGGCAAGCAGCAAAGAGCAGAAGGGCCCCACGCAGATCTCGTGGATGCTGGGGGCTGGACTTCGGTGCTGGAGCTGCTCTGGGTTGGGGCTTCTCAAACCCCAGTGCACCCACTCGAGGATCCCTCGGTGGTCGTGCTGGTTAAGCGTCGTGCAGGTTTTGAAGATGGCCGGTCCCTCAGGTCTCGTCACACCCACGAATCTCAGCTGGGCTGATGATGCAGGTAGAGGTCAGAGATGCCAGGGAATCCGGGTCTCGTGGAGCTGGTCAGTCTTGATCCGGAGGATGGACGTGCAGCAAACCGCGATGCTTAGGTGGTGCCTGCGGGTGCAGGGTGGCTACTCCTTAGCCACAAGGGAGAGTCTTCAAAGAAGGTCAAGAGTTCCTTTCATGGAAAGTAGTTCAAGATTCAAGATTATCTAATTTGGGAAGGGGGCCCGCTCCTAACTTTATTCTAAGAAAAGGGGCTGGCACGCAACTAGGTCCTGCCCATGGGGGGGACCAGGAGGGGGTGGTTACACCCCTCTCCTTTGTCCGGACTCTCCCCAGCTCAGGGGCTGGGTTGCCCCTGGAACTGGTTTGAGCCGGCATATGCACAGTGAGCACCGGGGTGCCACTTGCAGTCACCTTCCTCTCAGCCCTGCCTACCTGGGATACACAAAACCCTGTCTGGGATCGTGCTAGCACCGCCCCTGACAGGAAACCCTTTGTCTGAGCTCTCCTCGCTGGAAGGACTTCCAGCAGCAGGAGGTCAGACTTGTGTCTGTGGTGGCAGCATCCATTTTGTGATGCTGAGGCTCGAATTAACTTTAACCGGGGTTCACAGTTACATACATGTCGTGTCCCTCGAGAACGGTGGAATGCTAACCCCGTCTCCAGAATTGGCGAGGAGTTAGTATTCCAATTCGTATGACACCTTACTCGACATGTTTTGATAATGCGATACCAAAGTTAGCAAATAACCGCAAGGATTATAATGCACTTAAGAGTATATGGTACGAGTTATCATGGAACAGCTATTAGGACTTGGTTCCGCAAGCTGCAAATGGGCTCAGCTCATGCCAGAGCACCATCTCACATAATTCCAAGCACTCTGCCTTCAGGATTGATAAGGCCTGCCATAGGAGTGACTGATAGGAATCTATGTGTCCATTTTAGGGTTAGATATAGGAATACTATATCTAAAGCAAAGGGTGTTTACACCACCTTGCCCCAGCTGTCGTGCAGCCAGTTGTGTCAGATTTGAGTGGCCAGCCAGGGGTGGCATAATACGTGCTGCAGCCCCTGGTAGGCCCTGGGTACACCTATGGCCTTGATACCGAAGGTATGCTGTACAGGGACTGATAAGGTGGCCCAGTACCAATTAGATATGTACCTAAGGTACATGGAATCCATTTTACAGAGAGAGCAGTGGGCCTGGGGCCCTGAATAGCAGGGTCCCAGGTCAACTAAGTCAAAAAACCAGCAAAACACCAGGCAAAAAGTTGGGGGCAACCATAGTCAGATATCCACCTTCCTACAGTTGATACCAAGCTTACCACGGCTAACTCGAAGCTTACAAATGGTACAAATGGCTATGTTTTCCCTTGTTGGGCTAACACTAAAGAAGTCCCAAACTGCGGACTTCAAATGTCTGTGGGGGGGCGGAGGAGGCGATACTGGGAATGCTAATGCCAGATGAAGTGGAGGATGTGTGTTGCCGAAATTTACTACGTTGTGCACTTACAGCACCACTAACTGAGGAAATGGAGGTCGAGGTGGATGGAGGTCCCTTCTGGCGAGAAAATATGGAAGCGGTAGGTGGTGGTGTACTAGTTAACTGCATTGGTGGTGGTCCCATTGCCACATCGCCAACAACACACTCAGCAGAATTTCGGGCTAGGGTAAAAATGTCTGTTTGCTGCGTGCCCCCTGAGGCTGCAGTGACGTCTATGATGACTGGGTCGTCGTCGTTTGAGTCTTCATCAGCAGGAGTATACTCCACTTCTTGTTCAGTGTCATCATCACACTCCATAACTATGACACTTTCAGGGACCTTCCTTTTACGTTAAGCTACTTTTGTCAGATCATGGTGTGCCTCACTCTCAGACGGCCGTGGTGGTTCCCAATTTTCATCCATATCAACAGAAGGAAGGGGGCTTGAAGAAGATGTAGACACCATCCTTGATCTTTTCCTTGCTAGGGATCTGGAAGACAATGAATGATCAGGAGGAGTGGCTTCCTTAAATGATACCCTGGCTTCAATGTCGATTTCTTGATGTGCCCCTACTTTGGGAGGAACAACTATTGTTGGCACTTGTGCCGCTCCATGCACCTCTGCTTGCGCATCTTCTTGCGCCGCCTCTCCTTCCACATGTGCTTGGGCTTGTACTTGCACATGTGGTTGTTGTTGCGGCTGTGGTTGTTGAACACTCATCAGATGAGTTACAACAACCTGTGTTGATTGAGGGATGCTGCTACTTTCTTGCGATGAGCCAACATCACTGGTCGATTGTGATTGAACAACTATACTGGCTGCCTCTGCAGCACTCAAGGGCTTGGACTTAAGTTGGTGTGGTGGTGGTGGCACTGAGACCAATGGAGCAGGGGTGCTGCTCCCAGTTTGGTCCCCAGCAGGCCACGCTGCTGCTGCAGGCCTACTTTTTTCCCAAAAAATGCGGCGGTCGGCACACCAGTCTCCTTGGTAAGTGGCGCCACTTGCTTCTTCTGCTCCTTACTGGCAACTTTCTTTCTAGAGGAGCTACGGGCAACTTTTTTTGGGGCCATCTTCTTCAGATGTCAGAACAGCAGGCCGCAGTTGCACAAGTTGCAGAGTTTTCTGTGGCCACACGTGACGTTGTGCTGCACACACCGCAGCAGGACTTGTTCCTGGCATTGATGAGGAACGATGAGGCTGATGATTCGTCTTTCTGCACCTAAAAGAAAATGAAGCCAGAGGAACATCAGTTAAATAATTGTTGCATATGTAGCACCTCAATTAATAGTTTACAAGTAAGCATTTTTATTATACCCACCCCTCAAAATGGAAAGACAAATAAAATGCACCACTGACAGAGTACCCGTGGGCATAATGGATGAAAGCATGGCAGACTGGGTGCAGGCCTAAGGCACAACAAAGCACACTGCCTGGCTTCAAAATGGCCCCTAGACCCCCACCACATGGCCAGGCCCTGCCTATACCAGTCCTCAAAATGGCCCCCATCCACATGGACAGGTCCCATCAACACCGCAAAAAATCGAAAAACACACAAAAATCACCACAATCCAATGCCATCCATGCCCTCCATGATGTTTACATTAAAGAGACCCCACAGAAAGACTCAGTCCATGCACCACTGAGTACCCCTGGGCAAAAGGCCCCAACAACAGCCCAAAAATCGAAAAACACACAAAAATCACAACAATCCAATGCCATCCATGCCCTCAATCATGTTCAAATTCAAGACACCCCACAGAAAGACTAGGCCCATGCACCACTGAGTACCCCTGGGCATAATGGATGAAAGCATGGCAGACTGGATGCAGGCCTATGGCACAACAAAGCACACTGCCTGGCTTCAAAATGGCCCCTAGACCCCCACCACATGGCCAGGCCCTGCCTGTACCAGTCCTCAAAATGGCCCCCACCCACATGGACAGGCCCCATCAACACCCCAAAAAATCGAAAAACACACAAAAATCACCACAATCCAATGCCATCCATGCCCTCCATGATGTTTACATTAAAGAGACCCCACAGAAAGACTCAGTCCATGCACCACTGAGTACCCCTGGGCTAAAGGCCCCAACAGCACCCAAAAAAATCGAAAAACACACACAAATCACCACAATCCAATGCCATCCATGCCCTAAATGATGTTGAAACAAAACAGTTGTATCATGCACCCATAACTAACCCTGTTCCTACTGGATACTGAGGCTACCCACAATATATTTTATTTTATGTTCTGAAAAAGTTCCAAAATTGTAGTTGCAGCAACTGTAATGCCCCAAACAAACAACATCAACTTACTTGTGAAATTTCTAATCCAAAATGTATCCAAAGAAAGTCAAAAAGGCCTCAAATCCAAATATCCAGCAGCATCCACAAAAAGTAATCCTTCCAGGTCAAGATCAAAATCAAAATGACCAGGACATGAACAAAGCACTGGGAGGAGCCTGCTGGACAGGAACAGGAAGTTGGAGACTGTGGGGCACTTCCTTCCTCCTATCCCCCCCAAAATGGACTCCTTGCAAAAAAAAGTGCAGGCAAATGTCAACCTGAGGAGTTATTCTGATAAAAATCATCATTTTCTGAAGGTTTATGCTGCCTGCTGGTGGATTTCTTGTGCAGAATTGCAAATTTTGCAATTTCGCGAGTGCGAGATTGTTGCTGCCCGCCGCTTCTACGTGTTCGCAATTGTTTACTCCCGCGGTGCGTGATCATGAGCCTTTATGACGTACTCGCGTTGACAAAATCTCGCTGTGCAAGGGGGCGGGCGCGATGACGTAATCGCTGTCGACAAACTCCCGCGGGATCACGCAGCAAGATCCAAAATGGAGCAGCACACGCAAACATGGAGAAAAATCAAACTCTTCAAACGCTGAATGACGGTAAGTGAGCGCCGCGCGCCGCAATATTGCATTTTTCAAGCGCGACCAAGCAAAACAATCTGCTGCGTGCGAATTTGCGAATTTTCAGCAAATTCGTGAGAATTCACGGATCGCGAGTTTGCCAAAAATCTGCCAATTCCGCGAGCGGAACTGATTTTACGCCCATGCTTAGTGTCCAGACAGCTTCCCTTTCGTGCCCGGCCATCTGGTCGCCCGGATCCCCTCGGCCATCTGGTTGCCCGGATCCCCTCGGCCATCTGGTCGCCCACAATGCTTTCCTATGGGGCGACCAGATGGCCCGACTTCCCTGGAAGTCCCGATGATGTGCCATTTGCCTCGGGGATCCCAGCGAGGGCTCCAGGAGGTCGGGTACTTGGCCGCCTTAGGTCCCCTCTGTCACCTCGTGTGCACGGATTACAAGAAAGGGGGGTAATTTTCCTCCGGATTACTAGGATGAGGGTCAGTCAGACCTCCGTGAGGTCTGGCGATTCTGAATCAGGGGAAGGCAGGACCCGGGCCAGCCCGCCGGAGCCCCCAGGGGCCCGGGGACGCTCCTGCCTCTAAGCCCCTTGCCGATGGTCGTTTTTCTCCGAGTTTGCTCAGCAGGCAGACCTCTGTGAGGTCCGGCCATGCTGAGAGGGGGAAGGCAGTCCTGGGGCCTGCCCGCTGGGGCCCCCAAGGGCCCGGGGACACTCCTGCCTCTCAGTCCCTTGCCGATGGTTGTTTTTCTTCGAGTTTTCTTAGGCAGTCCTCCGTGAGGAATGGCCATGCTGAGAGGGGGAAGGCAGCCCCGGGGCCCGCCAGCCGGGGCCCCCAGGGGCCCGGGGATGCTCCTGCCTCCAAGCCCCTTGCTGATGGTCGTTTTTCTCCGAGTTTTCTCAGGCAGTCCTCTGTGAGGTCTGGCCATGCTGAGAGGGGGGAGGCAGCCCCGAGCCCACCCGCCGGGGCCCTCAGGGTGTCGTAATTTGACAATGGCCGGGTTAGCGCTTAGCTTTGCTACACGTTATTTTCCTTAACTTGGCCATATTAGAATACGCCATTTTGAATGTTACGGCGGCCATTTTAGGGAATGAGCGGCCTCGTGGTCAGCATGCCCTTTAGTCCGTTGTCCGTACCACTGACCACTCGACTTTGCCCAGCAACAGGCTATTTTTAGTAACGGTCAAGCCTGTACATGCGCAGTCCCAACTGACCAGTCATCCCTCAGGAATGTTCCGCCAAACTGACCAGTGGAGTTGTAACCCCTCCCATGAGTTGGCTGTGCTCCAAAAATGACCATATATGTACATAAAGCTTTGTAACCCTGTACCGCCCATCTTTTTATTACCTGTAAAGTGTATAAAAGAAGGACTCACACCAACGTTCGGTGTGATACTTCTTGCATTGCCGAAGGGTGCTGTAGGAATGTACCACCACCCCATGGGGTCTTAATAAATTTGTCCTTTGTACTTTTCAGTTTCCATGCCAACAGTTCTTTCGGTGTAAGTGGGTTATCTACGGAACATGTAGGCCTTGGGAACCCGATACCACAAATTGGCGACCACGAAGGGACTCATCGGCGACTCGGATGCCCGAAGGAGAGGTCGTGACGAAGGATTAGAAACTCGCCATGGACGCGTACGCTGCCACTGAGTGACCCGAGTCTTGGCACCCGCGGTGTTTTCTTCCTTTCCTTCTGATCTGACCTTCCAGGTGGCGCCGGTCTCCGACTGAGATCTTGCTCCTCTGCATTGCTGTACAGTGCCTGTTTGGCTGATTCGATTAAAACCTTGGCAGTTGGAACCTGGATATTTGAAATTGGGTAAGATTTGTGATCAGTACGGTAGTCTACGGACGCTCACTGAAGTTCTATGATTTGTGATCGGCAAGGTAGTCTTCGGACGCTTACTGGAGTTCTATGATTGCGTCTATGATTTGAGTTAGCTAACATTTTTGACTTTGTGACCTTTGAATTATATGTGTAGTGCACTTCACATAGGCAGGCATGTAGAGATGTTTCTCTAATTTTGTTTTGTACTCTGAGCGGCACATTTGTGTGAAGTACTGTAAGTGCCATTTATATGGTATCGTGCTTTCGTGATACTTTTTGAACATGCCTGTTTTAAGCACACTCCGAGGGATGTGCTGTCTTGGAAATGGTACCACAATTAGGTTAGCGGAATCACAGCCGGCTCCCCCAGAAGGAACACCAAATCGTGAGATGTATGTGAAATTCGGCCTTCCCCCTATACTGTACAGTAAATTATGGCATAAATATACCAGAACAGATCCCGAGTTGCAATGGCCACTACATGGGTCGTTTGATTTACGAAAGGTTCAGTTTGTGGAGCAATGTTTGTTTCAGCGCAGGTCTAGACAGAATATGTTTGATTGTGTACGAATGTGGGAGAAAGCGGTGCGTGAACGTATGAAGCGTGAAGTTGCCTTGGCGGACAAAGAGCAGCGCAAGGCTGCTCGAGATAAGGCTTTACAGCTTGAGGAAAAGGAGGCGCAGGAGAAGAAAGAGAGGGAGGCACGGGAACGTAATTTGCAAACGACCGGTCAATTTCCTATTCGTCGTCTACTTTATCCTGTCCTTAATAATGAAATTGATGATTTTTCATTACTAGATCGCTCCCCGCCTCCGTATGTCCACCCTACGGCTCCGTCCGAGGATTCCGGTGATGAAGGACAGGATAAGTCGGGAAAAGGGGATAAGTCCAGTGTCAGGTTATCTGCGGTGAAAGCTGCGGACTTGCGTAGTTGGGCTCGTAAATTGAATTTAAATTATGTAACTGTGTCTGATATTGTTGCCGAGAGGAGTAAATGGACAGAACGAGAATTTATGTGTTTTTTGCATACTCTTGCTGATGAAGTTGTTACTACATTCCGTAAATATTCAGAGACTTTAGAACCTAAGGCTGTGTCGGTTCATCATGAGAATATGGATAAAGGTCTATTTGTTCTTGCAGATGTCGATACATTTTTCAAACAACTGATCACGCTACGGGATGAGACGTCCAAGTTGCGGGAAGAAAAGAAAAAGGAGTCCGCGCCGGGGTCACAAGAGCAGATTAAGGAGTGTTCTCTTCGGGGTTCAGATAAGAATTCTACAGTGCATGTTATGCCTATGCGTGAAGCTGCACCTTTGTATGTTCCACCTAAAGGGGACGGTACAGATGAGGATAAAACATCGAAAGATGCAAAGGGGTATTTTATATATAATTGGGTGTATACGCCTTGGAATAGAGCAGATGTTATGGCGTTGAAAAATTCTTTACCCGATCTTCGTAAAAATCCAGCCGCATTCTATGAAGGGGTGGAGGGGGCCATTTCCTCCTGTGTTATGACTCTTGTTGATATAGATCTGTTTTTTGGGTTAATTCTTCCGCCTGATATGTGGAGACTGATTCGTAAAAATAATGATGAAACAATACTTGGGGGAACATGGAAAGAAATAAACAAGGCTGATTTAGACAGGGAACCTGCATGTAAGCCATGTGATTTGATTCTAGACCTCCCAGCGGCTATCTTAACTAAATTAAAAACGCTCGTTCCTTCTAAAAAGATTGATTGGACCATGCTAGCTTCGTGCAAACAAAAACTAGATGAAACGGTGTCAGATTTCTTTACACGCTTCGAAGAAGCGTTTCATGATTACAGTGGTCAATCGTTAACAGATGATACGGGTAGGCATTTGTTTGTAGATAAGCATGTGGCTAATCTCCTACCGGAGATTGTGAAACGATTAAAGACGAGTGAAAGTTCCTGGGCCACGGCGACCCCTGCGTCTTTGTTAACTATGGCTCAGAATTATGAGCGGCAGGAATTGGAGGCTAAAGAAAGTGTTGATAAGAAAGCGAAGGAATTGAAAAAAAAGGTGATGTTGGCACAGGTTCGCGGAACGCAATCTAGAGGGAATGATAGAGGAAGAAGAGGTGGGAGTAATGCGTCGTATGGGCGTACGGATATAGCGGAGGACCAATGTGCCTATTGTAAGGAGTTTGGGCATTGGGCTGAAGATTGTCCGGTACTTCGTGAGCAACGTAGTCAGCGTGGTCGAGGAGGTGGAAGGTCGAGCAACAATTATTCGGGGGCGAGAGGTGGCGGAGGCGATCGTGGTAGGGTTGAAGAGAGGGGCCGTGGCCAGGACGAACGTAATACTTTTGATAGACGGAATCAGTATCAGATATCAGAGGGTGAGAATGTGGAGCATCAGGATTATGTGCATACATAGGACTGCGTAGGATGGGGTACGGAATCAGTTGAAGTGCCAGTAGATCAGAGAGGTCCATATGTATCAGCGGGCATTTTGGGTTCTACTGATCAGTTTTTAGTCGACACAGGAGCTACTCGTAGCGCTTTGTCTAAAAACTTGGTTCCGAGGGCTCCCCTGTCTGGCGAAATGATAACAGGTATAGGGTTTGATGGCACACCCTCTCCTAGCCCATTATCAAAACCTCTTGCACTTTGTCTTGATACATTTTTCAGTTTTGGTCAATTTTTGTTGTCACCCCATACCCCAGATAACATCTTGCGCATCGATTTGCTCAAATATTTTCGAGCAACGATACGTTGCGCTCCCGAGGGAGTGCGAGTTATTTTGAACGATAATTATCCAGATTCAGACAGATTTTGCACTATACGAGACATCGAGGCATTAGCCTCTCTCCCGCACACGTTATGGGCGACCTCAGACACGGATGTGGGACAGATGCTTATTCCACCTATTCGAATCACTGTAAAGGAGGGAGTACTTTTGCCACGTGTGCCACAGTATAAGATTTCCAGGGAAGGTGAAATTGCTCTGACGCACATTGTTCAAGATTTGATCATTGCAGGAGTAGTGGAGGAGGTTCCTTACAATGTTTGCAACAGCCCTATTCTTCCAATCCTTAAGAAAGATACTGACGACAAGGTCTATCGATTTATTATTGATTTGAGAGAAATTAACAAAATTGTCATTCCCCAATATCCGGTGGATCTGACATCACGACATTGCTTACATTGGTTCCCCCAACGGCGACGACCTTTAGTGTTATTGACCTCAAAAATGCGTTCTTTTCCATCCCCATCCATCCTGATAGCAGATATCTGTTTGGCTTTACGTTAAATAATAAATCGTATAGATTTTGTCGTGTTCCTCAAGGTTACACTGAGAGTCCTAGTATCTACAGCCAGGCTTTAAAAAGACAGATTGATTCTTTTGAATTGCAATCTGGAGTTGCCCTTATCCAGTATGTTGATGACCTTTTGTTGGCTGCAGACACTTATGCACAATGTGAGGAGAGTACGCTTGCCTTGCTTTCTTTTTTGGCTCAGAACAATCATAAGGTTTCGAAGAAAAAGCTTCAATACTGTAGACCCAAGGTGACCTACCTCGGTCATCTTTTGTCTAAGGAGGGGCGTGCATTAACATCAGATCGAATTCAGGCGATTTTAGATTCACCAGTCCCCCGCACTCAGAGAGATGTACGAGCTTTTATAGGACTAACGTCCTTTTGTAGACAGTGGATCATGGGGTTTTCGCACATTATAAAACCTTTGTTAGCATTACTGTCCAAAACTACACCAATGCCCCTCGAATGGACAGATGAATGTCAAAATGCTTTTGATCAATTGAGACAAGCCCTCTGCTCTGCACCCATGTTAGGTACACCAGATTATACAAAGATCTTCACGTTGTACGTGCATGAGAAAGATGGGTGCGCGTTATCAGTGTTAGTGCAGGCACACGGGGACAAGCAGAGGCCATGTGCATATTTTTCAGCGGTTCTTGACCCTGTAGCACGAGGGTTACCTGGGTGTTTTCGAGCAGTTGCAGCAACAGCGGTAGCTATACGACAGAGTGAGGGAATAGTTTTATCGCACAAATTGCCGGTGTTAGTTCCTCACGGAGTAGATGCCCTGTTGAATCAAACGAAGACACAGTATCTCACGAGTGCACGTTTGACAGGATATGAGCTCACACTTCTGGCGCCACACATTACATTGAAAAGATGCGCTACCCTGAACCCTGCCACTTTATTGCCCTATCCGGTCGAGGAGGGTCAGGAAGAAAAACATCATGATTGTGTTTTCCTGACCGAGGAACAGACAAAGGGTCGTGTTGACTTGCAGGATATGCCACTTCCAGATGTGGATGGGGAACTGTGGGTTGATGGATCATGTTTAAGGCTGCCAGATGGTACGACTTCTGCAGCATATGCGATCACGACACTTAAGACAGTGGTAGAAACAGCACGAATACCACAGAAATCGGCTCAGGCAGCAGCGCTGATAGCTTTAACAAGAGCCTGCGAATTGAGTGCTGGCCTATGTGTGAACATCTACACAGACAGCCGGTACGCTTTCGGAGTAGCGCATGACTTTGGCTTACTCTGGAAAGAGCGTGGGTTTTTGACTTCTCATGGAGTACACATTATGCACGGAGAACTGGTGCGTGATCTCCTAAACGCGTTGCTTTGTCCAAAGAAAGTAGCGATAATTAAATGCAGTGCCCATAAAAAGATCACTGATAAAGTGGGTCAAGGAAATGCTTTTGCAGACAGCATAGCAAGACAAACAGCCATGTCCCGAACTGACTCCCCCATGTATGTAACGAAATCACAGGCTGAGCGATGGTTTGATGCTAGAGCGGAGATACTAGATATCCAAAAATCAGCAACTGAATCAGAACTTGCGGCATGGGCAGCAGAAGGGGTACTAGATGATGAGGGTTGTTGGAGAAGCAAGGACATGGAGAGATGGAAATTGCCTGCAGCTTACTTGCAGGCGATGGTCCAGATGACACACGGATTAGCGCATGTGGGAGCTCTTGCAATCACTCGACTATTAACATGAGTTTGGGAGCATCCTGAGATTGCCAATACTGCCAAGAGAGTAGTGCAGACCTGTCTGATATGTTTACAGCACAATCCTGTGAAAGGGACTCATACTCCGAAAGGAGGGTTCGTTCCACCTTCTGCACCATTAGAGGTACTCCAAATGGATTATATCCAGCTTGAGCGCTGCAATAACCTTAAGTATGTCCTAGTGGTGGTGTGTGCCTTTAGAAAATGGGTTGAGGCCTTCCCCACGAAAGATAATACAGCTCTGACAACAGCTAAGGTGTTGCTCAAGGAGTACTTCCCTCGATTTAGAGTTTGCAAATTTTTGTGGAGCGATAATGGGCCTCATTTCGTTGGGAAAATTGTGGAGTATGTACTGAAGGGGTTGGGTATCAAGCAGAAGTTTCATGCTGTGTTCCACCCTCAGTCAGCAGGTCTTGTTGAGCGGTACAATGCTACGTTGAAGTTGAAACTGGCTAAGATTGTGGCGTCCACGTCATTGAAGTGGCCGGATGCCTTGCCGCTAGCATTGCTCTCTCTTAGATCAGTGCCCCACTCTCGAACAGGCCTCACACCATATGAAGTGGTGTTCGGAAGGCCTATGAACATATGGGGAGTGCCTAAGCCGCGATTGATACATGATGTGCCTTGCATAATGATGAACGATTATTTGGCACGATTAACAAATGATTTGCTTTCTATTCATCAACAGGTTCGAGAAGCGCTCCCTGACAATTCTACTGGAGAGGCTCACAATCTTCGCCCTGGTGATTTTGTGATGGTGAAATCGTTTGAGAAGGCGAATAGCTTGGAACCGAGGTGGCGTGGCCCCGAGCAAGTCCTCCTGGCAACTCGAATGGCTGTGCGAGTGACCAACAGAAAGCGGTGGGTGCACTCAACTCACTGCCGATTTTGGATAAAGAAAAGAGCCCAGCTGTGACATCGGCCGAAGTTGAGGGAGCCTTCCCGGACCACACTGTTTCTGGACGACAGCGCTACGATCTGCCGCCACGATAGGAAGAAGATTTTTGTTTTTCGAGACTGGTTGGTTACCGCTCTGGGGTTTGTGAAACGGAAGCCGGGAATCTCAAGGGGGGGGGGATCAGTTCTGCCAAGAGTAGCGACACCCGTCTTGACCCCGGAGAAGAAAACAACGGCTACCTCGGAGCTCAGCACCGTATTTTTCTTTTTTTTTAGGTATATACATTTGAGACATTGTGAACTCTTTGAACTATGGCGTCTTCTGCATCACGAGATAAAAGAATACTTGGTGCCATCTTGTTCGTATTGACAATTGTGGTGATAGCAGTAATAGCCTGGGTAGTAGAACTCATGGTGCCTGTGCGTGAACATTTGCTGCCGACTACCCCGGCTCCATCTGAACATTTTCACTTCACTTTGCCCTACCATGAAGAACGGCACCGACAGACTTATTTGAACAATAGCTTCATTCAGATTTTGCATCATACTCACAATATGACGAACACTTCAAACTGTTGGGTGTGTGGGATGTTGCCCGGACATCAGAAAAAAGGGGGCACTCCACTCATCCCACTCCCATTTTCGCATAATGGTTCCTGCAATGCCTGGTATACTCTTCTATTCACTTTACGATGGCCTACGAAGGGGGGGGGTGCTCTTCCGTTTGAACAAAGTTTGCTACCATGACCGGGATGGGTATCCACGAGCTGAGGGTACTCGATTTGAATGGGAAGAGTATCGCCCCGATAATGTGTCTGCACCCCGTGTTTACAGCAATCAAAGGAACATTAATATGTCTAGTTCACATGTTATTAATGTCATCACTACCAAGGCAGACCTCTGCATTCGTAATAAAGGTACAATCCCGGTGGGGAAAAGTGAATGTAACATTACACTTACATTTGACAGTCCGAATGGCATATCATTTGTGGCATCTCGAAATACTTACTTTATCTGTGGTAATAAAGGTTATCATCAGCTCCCTTTAGGATGGTTAGGCACATGTTATGTATCTTTTGTATTGCCCCCTGTATTCATTGCCCCACCAATGTACCATAATGATTATATACTCTATCATGACTTTGTACTGAATCGTGCTAAACGTGCTGTGGTCTTGGATGATATTGACCAGACCGATACTGCTTTACAACAGTATGTAGACTTTAATTTGGGATTGTTTTCCTTTGTGGGGGCTGCCTTGAATAGTCGGAAAATACGACGACTGACTCGTGTTGTTGAGGCTGTAGCCAATGATACTGCTATTGCATTGGGAAATATAACGGAAGAACCCCAGATTTCTAGAATTGTTATGCTCCAGAATCGTATGGTTCTAGATGTGGTTCTAGCTGACCGTGGGGGGGCATGTAGAATCATCGGAAGTAGCTGTTGCGTGTACGTGCCTGACAATTCGCCTTCTGTTTATGAAGCCATCTCGAAGCAACACAAAATAGCTGCTGAAATACACCCGGACAATGGTACTTGGACTCTGTCGGGGTGGTTCTGGTCGATGCTTACCACTTGGGGTTGGAAATTGCTGACGATTTTATGTATCATTGTTGGGATACTGTTTTTTGTATGTTTATGTATACAATGTGGTCCTGCCTTATGTTCTATGTGCTTATCAGCCTGCATTCCATCCAGACGAACTCTTGCTCAAAATGAAATGATGCTTCATAAAGAAGTTGCTCAAATAATGTTAATTGATATTGAAGATGAGTATCCCGACTACGTCCACTATGAGGTAGTTTCAGCTAAGCGCTAAAAGCGTCGTCTGTCGTAATTTGACAATGGCCGGGTTAGCGCTTAGCTTTGCTACACGTTATTTTCCTTAACTTGGCCATATTAGAATACGCCATTTTGAATGTTACGGCGGCCATTTTAGGGAATGAGCGGCCTCGTGGTCAGCATGCCCTTTAGTCCGTTGTCCGTACCACTGACCACTCGACTTTGCCCAGCAACAGGCTATTTTTAGTAACGGTCAAGCCTGTACATGCGCAGTCCCAACTGACCAGTCATCCCTCAGGAATGTTCCGCCAAACTGACCAGTGGAGTTGTAACCCCTCCCATGAGTTGGCTGTGCTCCAAAAATGACCATATATGTACATAAAGCTTTGTAACCCTGTACCGCCTATCTTTTTATTACCTGTAAAGTGTATAAAAGAAGGACTCACACCAACGTTCGGTGTGATACTTCTTGCATTGCCGAAGGGTGCTGTAGGAATGTACCACCACCCCATGGGGTCTTAATAAATTTGTCCTTTGAACTTTTCAGTTTCCGTGCCAACAGTTCTTTCGGTGTAAGTGGGTTATCTACGGAACATGTAGGCCTTGGGAACCCGATACCACAAGGGGCCCGGGGATGCTCCTGCCTCTCAGCCCCTTGCCGATGGTCGTTTTTCTCCCAGTTTGCTCAGGCAGACATCCGTGAGGTCTGGCCATGCTGAGATGGGGAAGGCAGTCCTGGGGCCCACCCACTGTGGCCCCCAGGGGCCTGGGGTTGCTCTTGCCTCTCGGCCCCTTGCCGATGGTCCTTTTTCTCCGTGTTTGCTCAGGCAGACCTCCGTGAGGTCTGGCCATGCTGAGAGTTGGAAGTCAGTCCTTGGGCCTGCCCGCTGGGGCCCCCAGGGGCCCGAGGATGCGCCTGCCTCTCGGGCCTCTTGCCGATGGTCTTTTTTCTTGGAGTCTGCGTGCCCCGGCAGCAGGCATGCAGGGGATGCTAAGCCAGTGTACACCCCCTGTGCAGGGTTGCCTGCCAGGGGATGCCCCGGCTGTACTCTGATCGATTGGGCACTCTCGGTCCATTTAGGGATGGACTGCTTGGCCAGCCTCGGCTGTTGTTTCAAGCAAAGAGCTTCCACCCTGCATGGACTGTCTGACTCTAGGGAGGGCCTGCCGCATGGCGGTTAGGTCGTTCACCCTACCCAGAAGAGCGAAGGCTGAGCGGCCCTGGCAGCTCGTGGCCCCCAGTGGTCTGACCTGAGCGGAAGGGGCAGGTGGTGGCAGGCCCTCGGATGCTGCCTGGCTAGAAGGTCTGTGGGCCCTGTGTGCCACGCTGTCACCCCTCTCGGCCCAGCACAGTTCCACAAAAGCTTGGAACGACTGTTCCGAGAAGTGCTGCTGCCGCCAGGCTCCGGCACCCCTGCGTCTCTCTCACGCTGCGCTTCGGCCTGCATTTCCCTCCCGGGGGAGATGGCTGGGCCTGCCGGTGCCCATGTGACCGGCGCACCTCTCCACACCCCTCCAGTGAGCCCTCCTGCCCAGGTGGGTGGGCTCCTTCCCCTAACAGGCTTCCGAGAGATGGAGGTTGCACGAAGGTCGCCGGTCGGGGAGATGGGCACGCGGCTCCCACCCCGTTGTCAGGTGCAGCTACCTGGTTGATCCTGCCAGTAGCATATGCTTGTCTCAAAAATTAAGCCATGCACGTGTAAGTAGACTTGGCCGTTACAGTGAAACTGTGAATGGCTCATTAAATCAGTTATGGTTCCTTTGATCGCTCCATCTGTTACTTGGATAACAGTGGTAACTGCTTTGGTGACTCTAGATAACCTCAGGCCAATTAGAATGAGTACACTTTAACTCCTTTAACGAGGATCCATAAGAGGGTGAGTCTGGTGGCAGCAGCTGCGGTAATTCCAGCTCCAATAGCGTATATTAAAGTTGCTGCAGTGAAAAAGCTCGAAACGTTTACTTTAAAAAAATTAGAGTGTTCAAAGCAGGCTGGTCGCCTGAATACTTCAGCTAGGAATAATGGAATAGGACTCTGGTTCTATTTTGTTGGTTTTCGGAACTGGGGCCATGATTAAGAGGGACGGCCGGGGGCATTCGTATTGTGCCGCTAGAGGTGAAATTCTTGGACCGGCGCAAGATGAACCAAAAGCGAAAGCATTTGCCAAGAATGTTTTCATTAATCAAGAACGAAAGTCGGAGGTTCGAAAACGATCAGATACCGTCGTAGTTCCAACCATAAACGATGCCTACTAGCGATCCGGCGGCGTTATCCCCATGACCCACCGAGCAGCTTCCGGGAATCCAAAGTCTTTGGGTTCCGTGGGGAGTAATGTTGCAAAGCTGAAACTTAAAGGAATTGACGGAAGGGCACCACCAGGAGTGGAGCCTGTGGCTTAATTTGACTAAACACGGGAAACCTCACCCGGCCCGGCCGTTCTTAGTTGGTGGAGCGATTTGTCTGGTTACTTCCGATAACGAACGAGACTCCTCTATGCTAACTAGTTACGCGACCCCCAGTGGTCGGTATCCAACTTCTTAGAGGGACAAGTGGCGTTCAGCCACACGAGATTGAGCAATGACAGGTCTGTGATGCCCTTAGATGTCCGGGGCTCACCCGGCTCAGTACGAGAGAAACCGCAGGTTCAGACATTTGGTGTATGTGCTTGGCTGAGGAGCCAATGGGGCGAAGCTACCATCTGTGGGATTATGACTGAACGCCTCTAAGTCAGAATCCCCCCTAAACCGTATCGATACCGCAGTGCCGTGGAGCCTCGGTTGGCCTGGGATAGCCGGCCTCTCTTGGGGGGCCGGTGCATAGAGCCGCTCGCTTGGGGACCGGAGTGCGGACGGAAGGGGGCTGCCTCCATCACCCTTAGTGCACTGCATATTCGTGGGACACCCGATGCAAAATCATTCGTATATGACCTGATTCTGGGTCAGGGTTTCGTAAGTAGCAGAGCAGCTACCTCGCTGCGATCTATTGAAAGTCATCCTCTGAGCCAAGCTTTTGTCTCTCTGTGCATGGGGGCCCGCGGACGCCTCCCTCCACCACATCCAGGGGTTGGTCCCTCTGCCGCCTGGCCAGCGGGAGGGACGCAGATGGGGTAACACGGGTCCATGGGAGGCTGCCTCCACAATGTGCCCTTTGGCACAGGGGCCTCCCCCTCCTGTCCCTGCCCCACCGGGATGCGGGGATGGGGGCCACCATCCCTTGTGGGTCAGCAGGGTGACCAGATGGCCTACTGCTCACGGGCAGGGAGGGGAGGAGCAGCCACCCGGGGGAAGGAAGCTCCAGAGCTTCTGCCTTGGTGCGCCTGGACCCCCTTTCCGGACTGCAAGGGCGACTGGGTACGACAGCCTCCCAGGCCATCTCGGCGCTGGGTCGTCCCGGGCCATCTGGTTGCCTGGCTGTGTGACCAGATTGCCCTGCGGGCTCCATGAACCGCCCCCCCATCCTGCAACGCATCAGAGGGTCCGGGCGCTGGGGACGGGGCTCCACCGTGGCCCAGGGAGGCTCTCCCCGGCCTGGCTAGGGTTCGGTAGCTGGGACCAGGCCTGGGGCTTGACCTCCGTCCTGCCGGCACCGGGGTGCGTGAGTCCCCCATCCTCCAAGCCATCAGAGTGTCCGGGCGCTGGGGACGGGGCTCCGCCGGGGCCCAGGGAGGCTCTCCCCAGCCTGGCTAGAGTTCAGAAGCTGGTACCGGGCCCGGGGCTTGAGCTTCGTCCGGCCGGCCCCGGGGTGCGTGAGCCCCCGTCCTTTAAGCCATCATAGGGCCCGGGCGCTGGGGACGGGGCTCCACCGGGGCCCAGGGAGGCTCTCCCAGGCCTGGCTAGGGTTCGGAAGCTGGGACCGGGCCCGGGGCTTGAGCTCCGTCTGTCCGGCCCCGGGGTGCGTGAGCCCCCCCTATCCTGCAACCCATCAGAGGGTCCGGGTGCTGGGGACGGGTCACCATTGGGCAGGCGGGAGCCCTCCAGCGGAGGCTCGGGCAGGCAGATTGGCGTCATTTCGGTCCCGGCCATCTGGTCACCCCCTCTCGCCTCGGCCATCTGGTCGCCCTCAATGCTTTCCTATGACGCAACCATATGGCCGGGCTTCCCTGGAAGTTCCGATGAGGTGCCATTCGCCTCCTGGATCCCAGGCAGGGCTCCAGGAGGTCAGGCATGTTTGCGCCCTGGGTCCCCTCTGTCACCTCGAGAGCATGGATTACAAGAAAGGGGGGTAATTTTCCTCCGGTTTACTAGGGGCAAGGAGGTGTTGCCCGGACACCCTCCTGGGGCTGGTGGTTCCCTGCCGGGGACCAGATGGGCTGTGTTCCTGGGCAACACCTCCCAGACGTCTAGTGCTCCCTCCTCCGTCCTGCAGCGTGGCAAAGTACCCGGGACGGGCTCCATGGGTCCCGGGCCCTGCAACCCCAGAGCCCCGGAGCCCCGGAGCCCCGCAGCCCCGCAGCTCCGGGGCCCTGCAGCCCCAGAGCCCTACAGCGCCCCCGAGCGCTGCAGCCCCGGAGCGCTGCATCCCCGGAGCCCCAGAGCCCTGCAGTCCCTGGAGCCCTGCAGCCCCGGAGCCCCTGAGACCCGCAGCCCTACAGCCCTGGAACATGGGCAAGCGGGAGCCGTTCCACGAAGGCCTCGGGATGGGCAGATGGGAAGTCCTTTTGGTCCCAGCCATCTGGTCGCCCCTCTCCCCTCGTCCATCTGGTCGCCCACAATGCTTTTGTATGGGGTGACCAGATGGCAGGACTTCCCTGGAAGTCCCGATGAGGTGCCATTCGCCTCCCGGATCCCAGCCAGGGCTCCGGGAGGTCAGGCACGTTCGCACCTAGGGTTCCCTGAGCCTCGCGGTGTGCACTTGTTCCCAGAAAGAGGGGTAGCCTTCCTCCGGATTACTAGGGAGAAGGTACTCTGGGACCCCTCTCGGCCTAGCGGTCCTCAGCTGGCAGCTGGACGGGCCAGGATGCCGTCCAGCCCCGGGTCCGTCCCTGGGTCTGCCGCGTGGCAGGATGCCCTGGATAGGGTCTGGGAGGGCCCGGGCCTGGGGTCCCCGTCCCCCCAGCCTGCCCCACTTCCCGGGACAGCGGGGGTTCCGTTGTGCCCGGAGAGCCTGGCTGGGTTCAGGATCTCCGGCCGGGGCTCCGTCCTAGGTCCTGCCGCGTGGCAGGGTGCCCGTGATGGGGTGCGGAGGGCCCGGGGAGGCTTCTCCTGCGCTTCTTGGCCTGGGAACCCCGGCGGGGTCCAGGGGCCCTCCTGGGCCCCGGGTGGGGGGGCTCCAGCCCAGGACCCTGTCCCCCGGCCTAGGGCCCTGTCCCCGTCCTGCCGCACTGCCAAAGGCCCGGGACGGGGTTCCGTGGTGCTCAGGGAGCCTCCCCGTGCTTGGCTGGGTTCAGGAGCTCCGTCCGGGGCCCCTGGGAGGGTGGCCTCCCCACCAGGGGGTCCGTCCTGGGTCCTGCCGCGTGGCAGGGTGCCTGGGACGGGGTCCGGAGGGCCTTGGGTAGGCTTCCCCTGCGCCTCTGGGCCTGGGAGCCCGGCTGGGTCCAAAAGGCCCTGCCGGGCCCCAGGTTGCATGCTCAGGCCCAGGGCCCTGTCCCCCCGGCCTGCCCCACTGCCAAAGGCCAAGGACGGGGGTTCCGTGGTGACTGGGGAGTCTCCCCTTGCTCGGCTGGCTTCAGGAGCCCAATCCAGGGCCCCTGAGGGCCCCAGGGAGGGTGGCCTCCCCACCCTGGGCTCCGTCCTGGGTCCTGCCACGCGGCAGGATGCCTGTGACGGGGTCCAGAGCGTCCAGGTGGCTTCCCTTTCGTGCCCGGCCATCTGGTCGCCCAGATCCCCTCGGCCATCTGGTTGCCCGGATCCCATCGGCCATCTGGTCGCCCGCAATGCTTTCCTATGGGTTGACCAGATGGCCGGACTTCCCTGGAAGTCCCGATGAGGTGCCATTCGCCTCCCGGATCCCAGCCAGGGCTCCAGGAGGTCGGGCACTTGTGCGCCTAGGGTCCCCGGAGCCTCGCTGTGCGCACTTGTTCCCAGAAAGAGGGGGTAGCCTTCCTCCGGATTACTAGGGACAAGGTACTCTGGGACCCCTCTCGGCCTAGCGGTCCTCAGCCGGCAGCTGGACAGGCCAGGATGCCACCCCAGCCCCGGGTCCATCCCTGGGCCTGCAGCATGGCAGGAAGCCCTGGATGGGGTCTGAGAGGGCCTGGGAAGGCATCCCCTGCGCCTGCGGTCTCCCGGCTGGGGCCAGGGGCCTGGCAGGGCCCTGGGTCGGGTGCCCCGGCTCGGGGCCCCATCCCCCGGCCTGACAAAAGCCCAGAACGGAGCCCCACCCGGGGCTCCGTTCTGTGTCCTGCCGCATGGCAGGGTTCCTGGGACAGGGTCTGGAGGGCCCGGGGTAGGCTTCCCCTGCACCTCCAGGCCTGGGAGCCCCGGCTGGGTCCAGGGGCCCCACCGGGCCCCGGGTCGGATGCTCGGGCTTAGGGCCCTGTCCCGCCAGCCTGCTGCACTGCGAAAGGCCCGGGACCGGGGTTCCGTGGTGCCCGGGGAGCCTCTCTTTGCTCAGCTGGCTTCAGGGGCCCCTGGGAGGGTGGCCTCCCCACCCAGGGCTCCGTCCTGGGTCCAGCCGTGTGGCAGGGTGCCCGGGACGGTGCCCGGGATGGGGTCCAGAGGGTCCAGGCTTCCCTTTCGTGCCCGGCCATCTGGTCGCCCAGATCGCCTCGGCCATCTGGTCACCCGCAATGCTTTCCTATGGGGCGACCAGATGGCCGGACTTACCTGGAAGTCCCGATGAGGTGCCATTCGCCTCCCGGATCCCAGCCAGGGCTCCAGGAGGTCAAGCACGTGTGCGCCTAGGGTCCCCTGAGCCTCGCGGTGCGCACTTGTTCCCAGAAAGAGGGGTAGCCTTCCTCCGGAATACTAGGGTCAAGATACTCTGGGACCCCTATCGGCCTAGCGGTCCTCAGCCGGCAGCTGGACGGGCCAGGATGCCGCCCCAGCCCAGGGTCCGTCCCTGGGCCTGCCGCGTGGCAGGAAGCCCTGGAATGGGTCTGAGAGGGCCTGGGTAGGCATCCCCTGCGCCTCCGGGCTCCCGGCTTGGGCCAGGGGCCTGGCCGGGCCCTGGGTCGGATGCTCCAGCTCCGGGCCCCATCCCTTCGCCTGCCGTACTGCCGAAGCCCGGAACAGGGTTCCGTTGTGCCCAGGGAGCCTCCCCTTGCTTGGCTGGGTTCAGGAGCTCCGTCCAGGGGCCCCTTGGCCTGGGGAGGGTGGCCTCCCCATCCGGGGCAACGTCCTGGGTCCTGCCACGAAAGTAGGGTGCCTGTGACGGGGTCCGGAGGGCCCGGGGTAGGCTTCCCTTGCGCCTCGGGGCCCGGGATCCCCGGCTGGGTCCAAGGGCCCCACTGGGCCCCGGGTCGGGTGCTCGGGCCCTGGGCCCTGGGCCCTGTCCCCCAGGCCCACTGCACTGCCAAGGGCCCGCGTCGGGGTTCTGTTGCGCCCGGGCAGGCCTTCCCTGCTCATCAAGGTGTCCGGGGGCCCCGGATTGGAGGGCCTGTCGGGGCCTCCTGGCAGCTTCCATGGCTGGGGCCCAGCTGGGGCCTTGGGCCTCCTGTCCACCATGCCCTGGCGCCTGCTCACTCCTTGGTTGGGGCACAGGGTGTCAGTAAGCATGGGTGAATTTTGCGAATTCGGGATCCGCGAATTTGCGGATTTGAGAACTCGAAATTCGCAAAATTTGCGAATTCGTGTGTATTTGCGAATTTGCTGTTTTTGCCAGTTTGCGTTTCGACACATGCTTTTTGTCTTCTTCAGGACAAATTCAGCGAGATTCTCTAAACATGTGAAAAGGGAAATTTTCTGAAGTAAAAAGGTTTCAGGATGTAGAGATATGGACTTCATCTTATTTGCTTCTATGTGCGAAGTCGACACAAAACAATTCTTTTATTCACAAAGCATGTGTCGAAACGCGTCGACAGGAATCAGCTTTTACAATTAATTTCGGGAATCATCAATGTGTTAATATTTCCCTGATTACTGTATAATCTTTACATTGAAGATTTGTCCTTTTAAACAAACTTCCCCCTTTTTTTTTTAACTATGTGTATTATTGAATATGTTCATATCAATTTTTATAAATGCAATTACATTTCTCATGTTATCATATAATATTTTTCTTTGAGTCTTTTTCTCCTTATGCTGTGTTTACCTTCTTTTATACTTGTTTCTGCCAGTTAATTTGTTTTTTATTTTGCCTGGGCTTTTACCCTTGCACATGATTGCTTTACCCTGACCTACGAAATGTATCCCATTCAGGGGGTCCTTGTTGCTTTACCATAAGTTTACGTTCATATTGCAGGCACCTAAGCTGCTTTCGGGCCTTAAAAGAATAGTTGAAATGTGTGCACATTCTTCGGCAGGTGGTCAGTAACTCGCACACTGGACTTTCTTCACTCAAGAATTTTTTAACAACCAGGTTTATTCAGTGCGCCAAACACGGCACTCTGAAATAGTTACCCTTATCCATGGCCTTAACTACATTGGCGCCATTATCCGTGGAAACATAACCAATCATGCGTTTTCTTAGGGACAGCCATTGAAAGACCTTTGTGTTAAACTCACGCAAAATGTTTTCTCCTGTATGATTTTTCCTAATGGCAAACATGGCTAGTGTTGCATGTTTCCAAGCAGCTTTATAAACTTTGTCGGGGTCAACACCGGAGCTTACCTTTGCTTTAACCCCTGAAAAAGAGACCCAGTGTGCAGTGATGCACATGTAATCAATGGCTTGGCAACTGGTCCACATGTCTGTTGTCAGATGTATAGTGTGAACCGCACTCTTCTGCAAAGCTGCACCAATCACCTCTCGCACATCTTCATGTAGTGCTGGAACCGCAACTCTGGCAAAATAGATCCGGCTAGGAGCCTTCCATTTAGGGCAGAGCGTTGCCACGAATTCAAGAAAACCCACCCCTTCCACAAAAGAAAAAGGGAGAAGGTCCAGCGCTAGCATTATAGCCAGCTTAGTGTTATACAGACGCATCATTGGGTGGTTGCGTTCAAATGGCGCATCTGAAAACAACATGCTTCTAATGGTGGGATGGACCATTTTACGGGATGATGATGACTTCTTCGACCCAGTTTCGCTCGGTGATGATGAACTTTTTCGCATTGGTGTCTCACTCTCTCCCACACTCTTAGTGTGGCTCATATATCTTGCAGGGGGTGGTCTGCTGACAGGGGAACTGGGTGTAAGTGAAGAAATGTTTGACGTTTCTTCCTCCTCGTCATCATCAGATGAAACATCAACGGATACAATTTGTTGACTTGCAATTCGGGCTGCCTTGATCTCCGTTAGGTGCGCATGCCATTTGAGAGTGTGCTGTCTCTCAAGATGACCTCTCTGGCCTCCGGTACCATAGTTGGTACCAAGCTTACCACGACTAACTCGAAGCTTACAAATGGTACAAATGGCTATGTTTTCCCTTGTTGGGCTAACACTAAAGAAGTCCCAAACTGTGGACTTCAAATGTCTGTGGGGGGGCGGAGGAGGCGATACTGGGAATGCTAATGCCAGATGAAGTGGAGGATGTGTGTTGCCGAAATTTACTACGTTGTGCACTTACAGCACCACTAATTGAGGAAATGGAGGTCGAGGTGGATGGAGGTCCCTTCTGGCGAGAAAATATGGCAGTGGTAGGTGGTGGTGTACTAGTTAACTGCATTGGTGGTGGTCCCATTGCCACGTCACCAACAACATGCTCAGCAGCATTTCGGGCTAGGGTAAAAATGTCTGTTTCGGGGACCTTCCTTTTACGTTTAACTACTTTTGTCAGATCATGGTGTGCTTCACTCTCAGACGGCCGTGGTGGTTCCCAATTTTCATCCATATCAACAGAAGGAAGGGGGCTTGAAGAAGATGTAGACACCATCCTTGATCTTTTCCTTGCTAGGGATCTGGAAGACAATGAATGATCAGGAGGAGTAGCTTCCTTAAATGATACCCTGGCTTGAATGTCGATTTCCTGATGTGCCCCTACTTCGGGAGGAACAACTATTGTGGGCACTTGTGCCGCTCCATGCACCTCTGCTTGCGCATCTTCTTGCACTGCCTCTCCTTCCACATGTGCTTGGGCTTGTACTTGCACATGTGGTTGTTGTTGCAGCTGTGGTTGTTGAACACTCGTCAGATGAGTTACAACAACCTGTGTTGATTGAGGGATGCTGCTACTTTCTTGCGATGAGCCAACATCACTGGTCGATCGTGATTGAACAACTATACTGGCTGCCTCTGCAGCACTCAATGGCTTGGACTTAAGTTGGCGTGGTGGTGGTGGCACTGAGACCAATGGAGCAAGGGTGCTGCTCCCAGCTTGGTCCCCAGCAGACCCCGCTGCTGCTGCAGGCGTACTTTTTTTCCCAAAAAATGCGGCGGTCGGCACACCAGTCTCCATGGTAAGTGGCGCCACTTGCTTCTTCTGCTCCTTACTGGAAACTTTCTTGCTAGAGGAGCTACGGGCAACTTTTTTTGGGGCCATCTTCTTCAGATGTCAGAACAGCAGGCCGCAGTTGCACAAGTTGCAGAGTTTTCCGTGGCCACACGTGACGTTGTGCTGCACACACCGCAGCAGGACTTGTTCCTGGCATTGATGAGGAACGATGAGGCTGGTGATTCGTCTTTCTGCACCTAAAAGCAAACAAAGCCAGAGGAACATCAGTTAAATAATTGTTGCATATGTAGCGCTTCAATTAATAGTTTGCAAGTAAGCATTTTTATTATACCCACCCCCCAAAATGGAAAGACCAATAAAATGCACCACTGACAGAGTACCCCTGGGCATAATGGATGAAAGCATGGCAGACTGGGTTCAGGCCTATGGCACAACAAAGCACACGGTTGGCTTCAAAATGGCCCCTAGACCCCCACAACATGGCCAGGCCCTGCCTGTACCAGTCCTCAAAATGGCCCCCACCCACATGGACAGGCCCCATCAACACCCCAAAACATCGAAAAACACACAAATATCACCACAATCCAATGCCATCCATGCCCTCCATGATGTTTACATTAAAGAGACCCCACAGAAAGACTCAGTCCATGCACCACTGAGTACCCCTGGGCAAAAGGCCCCAACAACAGCCCAAAAATCGAAAAACACACAAAAATCACAACAATCCAATGCCATCTATGCCCTCAATCATGTTCAAATTCAAAACACCCCACAGAAAGACTAGGCACATGCACCACTGAGTACCCCTGGGCATAATGGATGAAAGCATGGCAAACTGGGTGCAGGCCTATGGCACAACAAAGCACACTGCCTGGCTTCAAAATGGCCCCTAGACCCCCACCACATGGCCAGGCCCTGCCTGTACCAGTCCTCAAAATGGCCCCCACCCACATGGACAGGCCCCATCAACACCCCAAAAACATCATAAAACACACAAAAATCACCACAATCCAATGCCATCCATGCCCTCCATGATGTTTACATTAAAAAGACCCCACAGAAAGACTCAGTCCATGCACCACTGAATACCCCTGGGCAAAAGGCCCCAACAACAGCCCAAAAATCGAAAAACACACAAATATCACAACAATCCAATGCCATCTATGCCCTCAATCATGTTCAAATTCAAAACACCCCACAGAAAGACTAGGCACATGCACCACTGAGTACCCCTGGGCATAATGGATGAAAGCATGGCAAACTGGGTGCAGGCCTATGGCACAACAAAGCACACTGCCTGGCTTCAAAATGGCCCCTAGACCCCCACCACATGGCCAGGCCCTGCCTGTACCAGTCCTCAAAATGGCCCCCACCCACATGGACAGGCCCCATCAACACCCCAAAAACATCATAAAACACACAAAAATCACCACAATCCAATGCCATCCATGCCCTCCATGATGTTTACATTAAAAAGACCCCACAGAAAGACTCAGTCCATGCACCACTGAATACCCCTGGGCAAAAGGCCCCAACAACAGCCCAAAAATCGAAAAACACGCAATAATCACCACAATCCAATGCCAATTATGCCCTCAATCATGTTCAAATTCAAGACACCCCACAGAAAGACTAGGCCCATGCACCACTGAGTACCCCTGAGAATAATGGATGAAATCATGGTAGACTGGGTGCAGGCCTATGGTACAACAAAGCACAATGCCTGGCTTCAAAATGGCCCCTAGACCCCCACCACATGGCCAGGCCCTGCCTGTACCAGTCCTCAAAATGGCCCCAACCCACATGGACAGGCCCCATCAACACCCCAAAAACATCGAAAAACGCACAAAAATCACCACAATCCAATGCCATCCGTGTCCTCCATGATGTTTACATTAAAGAGACCCCACAGAAAGACTCAGTCCATGCACCACTGAGTACCCCTGGGCAAAAGGCCCCAACAAAAGCCCAAAAATCAAAAAACACACAAAAATCACAACAATCCAATGCCATCCATGCCCTCAATCATGTTCAAATTCAAGACACACCACAGAAAGACTAGGCCCATGCACCGCTGAGTACCCCTGGGCATAATGGATGAAAGCGTGGCAGACTGGGTGCAGGCCTATGGCACAACAAAGCACACTGCCTGGCTTAAAAATGGCCCCTAGACCCCCACCACATGGCCAGGCCCTGCCTGTACCAGTCCTCAAAATGGCCCCCACCCACATGGACAGGCCCCATCAACACCCCAAAAACATCATAAAACACACAAAAATCACCACAATCCAATGCCATCCATGCCCTCCATGATGTTTACATTAAAGAGACCCCACAGAAAGACTCAGTCCATGCACCACTGAGTTCCCCCGGGCAAAAGGCCCCAACAACAGCCCAAAAATCAAAAAACACGCAAAAATCACCACAATCCAATGCCAATTATGCCCTCAATCATGTTCAAATTCAAGACACCCCACGGAAAGACTAGGCCCCTGCACCACTGAGTACCCCTGAGAATAATGGATGAAATCATGGCAGACTGGATGCAGGCCTATGGCACAACAAAGCACAATGCCTGGCTTCAAAATGGCCCCTAGACCCCCACCACATGGCCAGGCCCTGCCTGTACCAGTCCTCAAAATGGCCCCCACCCACATGGACAGGCCCCATCAACACCCCAAAAAATCGAAAAACACACAAAAATCACCACAATCCAATGTCATCTATGCCCTCTATGATGTTTACATTAAAGAGACCCCACAGAAAGACTCAGTCCATGCACCACTGAGTACCCCTGGGCAAAAGGCCCCAACACCCAAAAACACACAAAAAATCACCACAATCCAATGCCATCCATGCCCTAAATGATGTTGAAATTCAACAAAACAGTTGTATCATGCACCCATAACTAACCCTGTTCCTACTGGATACTAAGGCTACCCACAATATATTTTATTTTATGTTCTGAAAAAGTTTCACAATTGTAGTTGCAGCAACTGTAATGCCCCAAATAAACAACATCAACTTACTTGTGAAATTTCTAATCCAAAAGTGATCCAAAGAAAGTCAAAAAGGCCTCAAATCCAAACATCCAGCAGCATCCACAAAAAGTCATCCTTCCAGGTCAAGATCCAAATCAAAGTGACCAGGACATGAACAAAGCACAGGGAGGAGCCTGCTGGACAGGAACAGGAAGTTGGAGACTGTGGGGCACTTCCTTCCTCCTATCCCCCCCCCAAAATGAACTCCTTGCAAAAAAAGTGCAAGCAAATGTCAACCTGAGGAGTTATTCTGATAAAAATCATCATTTTCAGAAGGTTTATGCTGCCTGCTGGTGGATTTCTTGTGCAGAATTGCAAATTTTGCAATTTCGTGAGTGCGAGATTGTTGTTGCCCGCCCCTTCTACGTGTTCGCAATTGTTTACTCCCGCGATGGGTGATCACGAGCCTTTATGACGTGCTCGCGTTGACAAACTCTTGCTGTGCAAGGTGGCGGGCGCAATGACGTAATCACGGTCGACAAACTCCCGCGGGATCACGCAGCAAGATCCAAAATGGTGCAGCACACGCAAACATGGAGAAAAACATCTCTTCAAACGCTGAATGACGGTAAGTGAACGTGGCGCGCCGCAATATTGTATTTGTCAAGCGCGACCAAGCAAAAAAATCTGCTGCGTGCTAATTTGCAAATTTTCGGCCAATTCGCGAGAATTTGCGGATCGCGAATTTGCTGAAAATCTGCAAATTCCGCAAGCGGAACTGATTTTACGCCCATGCTTAGTGTCCAGACAGCTTCCCTTTCGTGCCCGGCCATCTGGTCTTCCAGATCCCCTCGGCCATCTGGTCGCCCGGTTCCCCTCGGCCATCTGGTCGCCAGCAATGCTTTCCTATGGGGCGACCAGATGGCCAGACTTCCCTGGAAGTCCCGATGAGGTGCCATTTGCCTCGGGGATCCCAGCGAGGGCTCCAGGCGGTCGGGTACTTGGCCGCCTTAGGTCCCCTCTGTCACCTCGTCTGCACGGATTACAAGAAAGGGGGGTAATTTTCCTCCGGATTACTAGGGAGAGGGTCAGTCAGACCTCCGTGAGGTCTGGCGATTCTGAATCAGGGGAAGGCAGGACCTGGGCCCGCCCGCCGGGGCCCCCAAAGGGCCGGGGACGCTCCTGCCTCTCAGCCCCTTGCCGATGGTCGTTTTTCTCCGAGTTTGCTCAGGCTGACCTCTGTGAGGTCCGGCCATGCTGAAAGGGGGAAGGCAGTCCTGGGGCCCACCCACTGGGGCCCCCAGGGGCCCCCAGGGGCCCGGGCACACTCCTGCCTCTCAGTCCCTTGCCGATGGTCATTTTTCTCCGAGTTTTCTCAGGCAGTTCTCCGTGAGGTCTGGTCATGCTGAGAGGGGGAAGGAAGCCCCGGGGCCCGCCAGCCGGGGCCCCCAGGGGCCCGGGGACGCTCCTGCCTCTCAGCCCTTAGCTGATGGTCATTTTTCTCCGAGTTTTCTCAGGCAGTCCTCTGTGAGGTCTGGCCATGCTGAGAGGGGGAAGGCAGCCCCGAGCCCACCCTTCGTTGCCCTCAGGGGCCCGGGGATGCTCCTGCCTCTCAGCCCCTTGCTGATGGTCATTTTTCTCCGAGTTTTCTCAGGCAGTCCTCCGTGAGGTCTGGCCATTCTGAGAGGGGGAAGTCAGTCCTTGGGCCTGCCCGCTGGGGCCCCCAGGGGCCCGGGGATGCACCTGCCTCTCGGGCCTCTTGCCGATGGTCTTTTTTCTTGGAGTCTGCGTTCCCTGGCAGCAGGCATGAAGGGGATGCTAAGCCAGTGTACACCCCCTGTGCAGGGTTGCCTGCCAGGGGATGCTCCGGCTGTACTCTGATCGATTGGGCACTCTCGGTCTATTTAGGGATGGACTGCTTGGCCAGCCTCGGCTGTTGTTTCAAGCAAAGAGCTTCCACCCTGCATGGACTGTCTGACTAGGGAGGGCCTGCCGCATGGCGGTTAGGTCGTTCACCCTACCCAGAAGAGCGAAGGCTGAGCGGCCCTGGCAGCTCGTGGCCCCCAGTGGTCTGACCTGAGCGGAAGGGGCAGGTGGTGCCAGGCCCTCGGATGCTGCCTGGCTGGCAGGTCTGTGGGCCCTGTGTGCCACGCTGTCACCCCTCTCGGCCCAGCACGTTTCCACAGAAGCTTGAAACAACTGTTCCGAGGGGTGCTGCTGCCGCCAGGCTCCGGCACCCCTGCATCTCTCTCACTCTGCACCTCGCCCTGCCTTTCCCTCCCGGGGGAGATGGCTGCGCCTGCCGGTGCCCATGTGACCGGAGCACCTCTCTACACCCCTCCAGTGAGCCCTCCTGCCCAGGTGGGTGGGCTCCTTCCCCTGACAGGCTTCCGAGAGATGGAGGTTGCACGAAGGTCGCCGGTCAGGGAGATGGGCACGCGGCTCCCACCCCGTTGTCAGGTGCAGCTACCTGGTTGATCCTTCCAGTAGCATATGCTTGTCTCAAAGATTAAGCCATGCACGTGTAAGTAGACCCTGCCGGTACAGTGAAACTGCGAATGGCTAATTAAATCAGTTATGGTTCCTTTGATCGCTCCATCTGTTACTTGGATAACAGTGGTAACTGCTTTGGTGACTCTAGATAACCTCGGGCCGATTGAAATGAGTACACTTTAAATCCTTTAACGAGGATCCACAGGAGGGTGAGTCTGGTGCCAGCAGCCGTGGTAATTCCAGCTCCAATAGCGTATATTAAAGTTGCTGCATTTAAAAAGCTTGAAACGTTTACTTTAAAAAAATTAGGGTTCAAAGCAGGCCGGTCACCTGAATACTTCAGCTAGGAATAATGGAATAGGACTCCGGTTCTATTTTGTTGGTTTTTGGAACTGGGGCCATGATTAAGAGGGACAACCGGGGGCATTCGTATTGTGCCGCTAGAGCTGAAATTCTTGGACCGGCGCAAGACGAACCAAAGCGAAAGCATTTGCCAAGAATGTTTTCATTAATCAAGAACGAAAGTCGGAGGTTTGAAGACGATCAGATACCATCGGTAGTTCCGACCATAAACGATGCCTACTAGCGATCCGATGGCGTTATCCCCATGACCCGCCGAGCACCTTCCGGGAAACCAAAGTCTTTGGGTTCCGGGGGAAGTATGGTTGCAAAGCTGAAACTTAAAGGAATTGACGGAAGGGCACCACCAGGAGTGGAGCCTGTGGCTTAATTTGACTCAAGACAGGAAACCTCACCCGGCCCGGACATGGAAAGGATTGACAGATTGATAGCTCTTTCTCGATTCTGTGGGTGGTGGTGCATGGCCGTTCTTAGTTGGTGGAGCGATTTGTCTGGTTACTTCCGATAACGAACGAGACTCCTCCATGCTAACTAGTTACACGACACCCAGTGGTCGGTGTCCAACTTCTTAGAGGGACAAGTGGCGTTCAGCCACACGAGATCGAGCAATGACAGGTCTGTGATGCCCTTAGATGTCCGGGGCTCACCCGGCTCAGTACAAGAGGAACCGCAGGTTCAGACATTTGGTGTATGTGCTTGGCTGAGGAGCCAATGGGGCGAAGCTACCATCTGTGGGATTATGACTGAACGCCTCTAAGTCAGAATCCCCCCTAAACCGTATCGATACCGCAGTGCCATGGAGCCTTGGTTGGCCTGGGATAGCCGGCCTCTCTTGGGGGGCCGGTGCGTAGACCTGATCGCTTGGGGACCGGAGTGCGGACAGACGGGGGCCACCTCCATCACCCTTAGTGCACCACATATTCGTGGGACACCCGGTGCAAAATCATTCGTAGATGACCTGATTCTGGTTCAGGGTTTCGTAAGTAGCAGAGCAGCTACCTCGCTGCAATCTATTGAAAGTCATCCTCTGAGCCAAGCTTTTGTCTCTCCGTGCATGGGGGCCCGCGGACGCCTCCCTCCACCACATCCAGGGGTGGGTCCCTCTGCCGCCGGGCCGGCGGGAGGGACACGGAGGGGGTAACACGGGTCCGTGGGAGGCTGCCTCCACCACGTGCCCTTCGGCACGGGGGCCTCCCCCTCCTATCCCTTTCCCACCGGGGTGCAGGGATGGGGGCCACCATCCCTTGCGGGTCAGCAGGGTGACCAGATGGCCCACTGCTCCCGGGCAGGGAGGTGAGGAGCAGCCACCCGGGAGAAGGAAGCTCCAGAGCTTCTGCCTTGGTGCGCCTGGACCCCCTCGCCGGACTGCAAGGGCGACTGGGTACGACAGCCTCTCAGGCCATCTGGGTGCTGGGTCGTCCCTGGCCATCTGGTCGCCTGGCTGTGTGACCAGATGGCCCTGCAGGCAGGTTGACCAGATGGCCCTGCGGGCTGGGTGACCAGATGGCCCTGCGGGCTGGATGGCCAGATGGCCCTGCGGGCTGGGTGACCAGATGGCCCTGCGGGATGGCGGCCGGGCTAACTCCAACTTTTGTCCCTCCCCAGAGTTCTGTAAGCCTTATAGTCGAGAAAAATGGGCTCCCCGTGCAGGCAGTCTGGAGAGTGGACGTGGCCTGGGCTTAACCTTCCTTGGGTCCCACCAAGGGTCCGTGCGCTGGGGACGGGGCTTCCAGGGAGGCTCTCCCTGGCCTGGCTAGGGTTCGGAAGGTGGGACCGGGCCCAGGGCTTGAACTCCGTCCGTCCGGCCCCGGGGTGTGTGAACCCCCCCATCCTGCAAGCCATCAGAGGGTCCGGGCGCTGGGGACGGGGCTCCACCGGGGCCCGGGGAGGCTCTCCCCGGTCTGGCTAGGGTTTGAAAGGTGGGACCGGGCCCGGGGCTTGAGCTCCATCTGGCCGGGCCTGGGGTGCGTGAGCCCCCGTCCTGTAAGCCATCAGGGAGTCCGGGCGCTGGGGACGGGGCTTCACCGGGGCCCAGGGAGGCTCTCCCTGGCCTGGCTAGGGTTCGGTAGCTGGGACCGGGCCCGGGACTTGAGATCCGTCCTGCCGGCACCGGGGTGGTGAGTCCCCCATCCTGCAAGCCATCAGAGTGTCCGGGCGCTGGGGACGGGGCTCCACCGGGGCCCAGGGAGGCTCTCCCCAGCCTGGCTAGGGTTTAGAAGCTGGGACCGGGCCCGAGGCTTGAGCTTCGTCCGGCCGTCCCTGGGGTGCATGAGCCCCCCATCCTTCAAGCCATCAGAGGGCCCGGGCGCTGGGGACGGGGCTCCACCGGGGCCCAGGGAGGCTCTCCCAGGCCTGGCTAGGGTTCGGAAGCTGGGACCGGGCCCGGGGCTTGAGCTCCGACCGTCCGGCCCTGGGGTGCGTGAGCCCCCCCGTCCTGCAAGTCATCAAAGGATCCGGGTGCTGGGGACAGGGGTCCATTGGGCAGGTGGGAGCCCTCCAGCGGAGGCTCGGGGCAGGCAGATTGGCGTCATTTCGGTCCGGCCATCTGGTCGCCCCCCTCTCGCCTCGGCCATCTGGTCGCCCCCAATGCTTTCCTATGGCGCAACCAGATGGCCAGGCTTCCCTGGAAGTCCCGATTAGGTGCCATTCGCCTCCTGGATCCAAGGTAGGGCTCCAGGAAGTCGGGCACGTTTGCGCCCTGGGTCCTCTCTGTCACCTCGAGTGCACAGATTACAAGAAAGGAGGGCAATTTTCCTCCGGTTTACTAGGGGCAAGGGTATGCCCGGACACCCTCCTGGGGCTGGTGGTTCCCTGCTGGGGTCCAGATGGGCTGTGTTCCCGGGCAACACCTCCCAGGTGTCTGGGGCTCCCTCCTCCGGCCCGCAGCGTGGCAAAGTACCCGGGACGGGCTCCATGGGTCCTGGGCCCTGCAACCCCGGAGCCCCGGAGCCCCTCAGCTCCGGGGCCCTGCAGCCCCAGAGCCCTGCAGCCCCGGAGCACTGCAGCCCTGGAGCGCTGCAGCCCCGGAGCCCCGGAGCCCTGCAGTCCCTGGAGCCCTGCAGCCCCGGAGACCCGAAGCCCTGCAGCCCTGGAACGTGGCCAAGCAGGAGCCCTACCACGAAGGACTCAGGATGGGCAGATGGGGAGTCCTTTCGGTCCCAGCCATCTGGTCGCCCCTCTCACCTCGGCCATCTGGTCGCCCACAATGCTTTCTTATGGAGCGACCAGATGGCACGACTTCCCTGGAAGTCCCGATGGGGTGCCATTCGCCTCCCGGATCCCAGCCAGGGCTTCGGGAGGTCGGGCACGTTCGCACCTAGGGTCCCCTTTGCCTCGTGGTGTGCACTTGTTTGCAGAAAGAGGGGTAGCCTTCCTCCGGATTACTAGGGACAAGGTACTCTGGGACCCCTCTCGGCATAGCGGTCCTCAGCTGGCAGCTGGACGGTCCAGGATGCCGTCCAGCCCCGGGTCCGTCCCTGGGTCTGCCGCGTGGCAGGATGCCCTGGATAGGGTCTGGGAGGGCCCGGGCATGGGGTCCCCGTCCCCCCCGGCCTGCCCCACTTCCCGGGACTGTGGGGGTTCCGTTGTGCCCGGAGAGCGTGGCTGGGTTCAGGAGCTCCAGCCGTGGCTCCGTCCTGGGTCCTGCCGCGTGGCAGGGTGCCCGTGACGGGGTCTGGAGGGCCCGGGGAGGCTTCTCCTGCGCTTCTGGGCCTGAAAACCCCGGCGGGGTCCAGGGGCCCCACTGGGCCCCGGGTGGGGTGCTCCAGCCCAGGGCCCTGTCCCCGGGCCTAGGGCCCTGTCCCCCGGCCTGCCGCACTGCCAAAGGCCCGGGACAGGGTTCCGTGGTGCCCAGGGAGCCTCCCCGTGCTTGGCTGGGTTCAGGAGCTCCGTCCGGTGCCCCTGAGGGCCCCTGGGAGGGTGTCCTCCCCACCAGGGGGTCCGTCCTCGGTCCTGCCGCATGGCAGGGTGCCTGGGACGGGGTCCAGAGGGCCCGGGGTAGGCTTCCTCTGCCACACAGCCAAAGGCCCGGGACGGGGGTTCTGTGGTGCCAGGATAGCCTCCCCTTGCACGGCTGGCTTCAGGAGCCCAATCCGGGGCCCCTGAGGGCCCCGGGGAGGGTGGCCTCCCCACCCGGGGCTCCGTCCTGGGTCCTGCCGCGCGGCAGGATGCCTGGGACGGGGTCCGGAGCATCCAGGCGGCTTCCCTTTCGTGCCCGGCCATCTGGTCACCCAGATCCCCTCGGCCATCTGGTTGCCCGGATCCCATCGGCCATCTGGTCACCCGCAATGCTTCCCTATGGGGCGACCAGATGGCCGGACTTTGCTGGAAGTCCTGATGAGGTGCCATTCGCCTCCCAGATCCCAGCCAGGGCTCCAGGAGGTCCATGCACCACTGAGTACCCCTGGGCATAATGGATGAAAGCATGGCAAACTGGGTGCAGGCCTATGGCACAAGAAAGCACACTGCCTGGCTTCAAAATGGCCCCTAGACCCCCACCACATGGCCAGGCCCTGCCTGTACCAGTCCTCAAAATGGCCCCCACCCACATGGACAGGCCCCATCAACACCCCAAAAAATCAAAAAACACACAAAAATCACCACAATCCAATGTCATCCATGCCCTCCATGATGTTTACATTAAAGAGACCCCACAGAAAGACTCAGTCCATGCACCACTGAGTACCCCTGGGCAAAAGGCCCCAACAACAGCCCAAAAATCGAAAAACACACAAAAATCACAACAATCCAATGCCATCCATGCCCTCAATCATGTTCAAATTCAAGACACCCCACAGAAAGACTAGGCCCATGCACCACTGAGTACCCCTGGGCATAATGGATGAAAGCATGGCAGACTGGGTGCAGGCCTATGGCACAACAAAGCACACTGCCTGGCTTCAAAATGGCCCGTAGACCCCCACCACATGGCCAGGCCCTGCCTCTACCAGTCCTGAAAATGGCCCCCACCCACATGGACAGGCCCCATCAACACCCCAAAAACATCGAAAAACGCACAAAAATCACCACAATCCAATGCCACCCATGCCCTCCATGATGTTTACATTAAAGAGACCCCAACAGAAAGACTCAGTCCATGCACCACTGAGTACCCCTGGGCAAAAGGCCCCAACAACAGCCCAAATATCGAAAAACACACAAAAATCACAACAATCCAATGCCATCCATGCCCTCAATTATGTTCAAATTCAAGACACCCCACATAAAGACTAGGCCCATGCACCACTGAGTACCCCTGGGCATAATGGATGAAAGCATGACAGACTGAGTGCAGGCCTATGGCACAACAAAGCACACTGCCTGGTTCCAAAATGGCCCCTAGACCCCCACCACATGGCCAGGCCCTGCCTGTACCAGTCCTCAAAATGGCCCCTACCCACATGGACAGGCCCCATCAACACCCCAAAAACATCAAAAAACACACAAAAATCACAACAATCCAATGCCATCCATGCCCTCCATGATGTTTACATTAAAGAGACCCCACAGAAAGACTCAGTCCATGCACCACTGAGTACCCTTGGGCAAAAGGCCCCAACAAAAGCCCAAAAATGGAAAAACACACAAAAATCACAACAATCCAATGCCATCCATGCTCTTAATCATGTTCAAATTCAAGACACACCACAGAAAGACTAGGCCCATGCACCACTGAGTACCCCTGGGCATAATGGATGAAAGCGTGGCAGACTGGGTGCAGGCCTATGGCACAACAAAGCACACTGCCTGGCTTCAAAATGGCCCCTAGACCCCCACCACATGGCCAGGCCCTGCCTGTACCAGTCCTCAAAATGGCCCCAACCCACATGAACAGGCCCCATCAACACCCCAAAAACATCGAAAAACGCACAAAAATCACCACAATCCAATGCCATCCATGTCCTCCATGATGTTTACATTAAAGAGACCCCACAGAAAGACTCAGTCCATGCACCACTGAGTACCCCTGGGCAAAAGGCCCCAACAAAAGCCCAAAAATCAAAAAACACACAAAAATCACAACAATCCAATGCCATCCATGCTCTCAATCATGTTCAAATTCAAGACACACCACAGAAAGACTAGGCCCATGCACCACTGAGTACCCCTGGGCATAATGGATGAAAGCGTGGCAGACTGGGTGCAGGCCTATGGCACAACAAAGCACACTGCCTGGCTTCAAAATGGCCCCTAGACCCCCACCACATGGCCAGGCCCTGCCTGTACCAGTCCTCAAAATGGCCCCAACCCACATGGACAGGCCCCATCAACACCCCAAAAAATCGAAAAAAACACAAAAATCACCACAATCCAATGTCATCTATGCCCTCCATGATGTTTACATTAAAGAGACCCCACAGAAAGACTCAGTCCATGCACCACTGAGTACCCCTGGGCAAAAGGCCCCAACACCCAAAAACACACAAAAATCACCACAATCCAATGCCATCCATGCCCTAAATGATGTTGAAATTCAACAAAACAGTTGTATCATGCACCCATAACTAACCCTGTTCCTACTGGATACTAAGGCTACCCACAATATATTTTATTTTATGTTCTGAAAAAGTTTCACAATTGTAGTTGCAGCAACTGTAATGCCCCAAACAAACAACATCAACTTACTTGTGAAATTTCTAATCCAAAAGTGATCCAAAGAAAGTCAAAAAGGCCTCAAATCCAAATATCCAGCAGCATCCACAAAAAGTCATCCTTCCAGGTCAAGATCCAAATCAAAGTGACCAGGACATGAACAAAGCACAGGGAGGAGCCTGCTGGACAGGAACAGGAAGTTGGAGACTGTGGGGCACTTCTTTCCTCCTATCCCCCCCCAAAATGAACTCCTTGCAAAAAAAGTGCAGGCAAATGTCAACCTGAGGAGTTATTCTGATAAAAATCATCATTTTCAGAAGGTTTATGCTGCCTGCTGGTGGATTTCTTGTGCAGAATTGCAAATTTTGCAATTTCGTGAGTGCGAGATTGTTGTTGCCCGCCGCTTCTACGTGTTCGCAATTGTTTACTCCCGCGATGGGTGATCACGAGCCTTTATGACGTACTCGCGTTGACAAACTCTCGCTGTGCAAGGTGGCGGGCGCAATGACGTAATCGGGGTTGACAATCTCCCGCGGGATCACGCAGCAAGATCCAAAATGGTGCAGCACACGCAAATATGGAGAAAAACATCTCTTCAAACGCTGAATGACGGTAAGTGAACGTGGCGCGCCGCAATATTGTATTTGTCAAGCGCGACCAAGCAAAAAAATCTGCTGCGTGCGAATTTGCGAATTTTCGGCCAATTCGCGAGAATTTGCGGATCGCAAATTTGCTGAAAATCCGCAAATTCCGCAAGCGGAACTGATTTTACGCCCATGCTAAGTGTCCAGACAGCTTCCCTTTCGTGCCCGGCCATCTGGTCTCCCAGATCCCCTCGGCCATCTGGTCGCCCGGATCCCCTCGGCCATCTGGTCGCCAGCAATGCTTTCCTATGGGGCGACCAGATGGCCGGACTTTGCTGGAAGTCCTGATGAGGCGCCATTCGCCTCCCAGATCCCAGCCAGGGCTCCAGGAGGTCCATGCACCACTGAGTACCCCTGGGCATAATGGATGAAAGCATGGCAAACTGGGTGCAGGCCTATGGCACAACAAAGCACACTGCCTGGCTTCAAAATGGCCCCTAGACCCCCACCACATGGCCAGGCCCTGCCTGTACCAGTCCTCAAAATGGCCCCCACCCACATGGACAGGCCCGATCAACACCCCAAAAAATCGAAAAACACACAAAAATCACCACAATCCAATGCCATCCATGCCCTCCATGATGTTTACATTAAAAAGACCCCACAGAAAGACTCAGTCCATGCACCACTGAATACCCCTCGGCAAAAGGCCCCAACAACAGCCCAAAAATCGAAAAACACGCAATAATCACCACAATCCAAAGCCAATTATGCCCTCAATCATGTTCAAATTCAAGACACCCCACAGAAAGACTAGGCCCATGCACCACTGAGTACCCCTGAGAATAATGCATGAAATCATGGTAGACTGGGTGCAGGCCTATGGCACAACAAAGCACAATGCCTGGCTTCAAAATAGCCCCTAGACCCCCACCACATGGCCAGGCCCTGCCTGTACCAGTCCTCAAAATGGCCCCCACCCACATGGACCGGCCCCATCAACACCCCAAAAAATCAAAAAACACACAAAAATCACCACAATCCAATGTCATCCATGCCCTCCATGATGTTTACATTAAAGAGACCCCACAGAAAGACTCAGTCCATGCACCACTGAGTACCCCTGGGCAAAAGGCCCCAACAACAGCCCAAAAATCGAAAAACACACAAAAATCACAACAATCCAATGCCATCCATGCCCTCAATCGTGTTCAAATTCAAGACACCCCACAGAAAGACTAGGCCCTTGCACCACTGAGTACCCTTGGGCATAATGGATGAAAGCATGGCAGACTGGGTGCAGGCCTATGGCACAACAAGGCACACTGCCTGGCTTCAAAATGGCCCGTAGACCCCCACCACATGGCCAGGCCCTGCCTGTACCAGTCCTCAAAATGGCCCCCACCCACATGGACAGGCCCCATCAACACCCCAAAAACATCGAAAAACGCACAAAAATCACCACAATCCAATGCCATCCATGCCCTCCATGATGTTTACATTGAAGAGACCCCACAGAAAGACTCAGTCCATGCACCACTGAGTACCCCTGGGCAAAAGGCCCCAACAACAGCCCAAAAATCGAAAAACACACAAAAATCACAACAATCCAATGCCATCCATGCCCTCAATCATGTTCAAATTCAAGACACCCCACAGAAAGACTAGGCCCATGCACCACTGAGTACCCCTGGGCATAATGGATGAAAGCATGGCAGACTGGGTGCAGGCCTATGGCACAACAAAGCACACTGCCTGGCTTCAAAATGGCCCGTAGACCCCCACCACATGGCCAGGCCCTGCCTGTACCAGTCCTCAAAATGGCCCCCACCCACATGGACAGGCCCCATCAACACCCCAAAAACATCGAAAAACGCACAAAAATCACCACAATCCAATGCCATCCATGCCCTCCATGACGTTTACATTAAAGAGACCCCAACAGAAAGACTCAGTCCATGCACCACTGAGTACCCCTGGGCAAAAGGCCCCAACAACAGCCCAAATATCGAAAAACGCACAAAAATCACAACAATCCAATGCCATCCATGCCCTCAATTATGTTCAAATTCAAGACACCCCACAGAAAGACTAGGCCGATGCACCACTGAGTACCCCTGGGCATAATGGATGAAAGCATGACAGACTGAGTGCAGGCCTATGGCACAACAAAGCACACTGCCTGGCTTCAAAATGGCCCCTAGACCCCCACCACATGGCCAGGCCCTGCCTGTACCAGTCCTCAAAATGGCCCCCACCCACATGGACAGGCCCCATCAACACCCCAAAAACATCGAAAAACACACAAAAATCACCACAATCCAATGCCATCCATGCCCTCCATGATGTTTACATTAAAGAGACCCCACAGAAAGACTCAGTCCATGCACCACTGAGTTCCCCCGGGCAAAAGGCCCCAACA
>NC_141691.1:712243555-712248555 GCF_964263255.1 Lissotriton vulgaris
CTGGGTCGTCCCGGGCCATCTGGTCGCCTGGCTGTGTGACCAGATGGCCCTGCAGGCAGGTTGACCAGATGGCCCTGCGGGCTGGGTGACCAGATGGCCCTGCGGGCTGGATGGCCAGATGGCCCTGCGGGCTGGGTGACCAGATGGCCCTGCGGGCTGGCAGCCAGGCTAACTCCAACTTTTGTCCCTCCCCAGAGTTCTGTAAGCCTTATAGTCGAGAAAAATGGGCTCCCCGTGCAGGCAGTCTGGAGAGTGGACGTGGCCTGGGCTTAACCTTCCTTGGGTCCCGCCAAGGGTCCGTGCGCTGGGGACGGGGCTTCCAGGGAGGCTCTCCCCGGCCTGGCTAGGGTTCGGAAGGTGGGACCGGGCCCAGGTCTTGAACTCCGTCCGTCCGGCCCCGGGGTGCATGAACCCCCCCATCCTGCAAGCCATCAGAGTGTCCGGGCGCTGGGGACGGGGCTCCACCGGGGCCCAGGGAGGCTCTCCCCAGCCTGGCTAGGGTTCAGAAGCTGGGACCGGGCCCGAGGCTTGAGCTTCGTCCGGCCGGCCCCGGGCTGCATGAGCCCCCCGTCCTTCAAGCCATCAGAGGGCCCAGGCGCTGGGAACGGGGCTCCACCGGGGCCCAGGGAGGCTCTCCCAGGCCTGGCTAGGGTTCGGAAGCTGGGACCGGGCCTGGGGCTTGAGCTCCGACCGTCCGGCCCTGGGGTGCCTGAGCCCCCCCAGTCCTGCAAGTCATCAAAGGATCCGGGTGCTGGGGACAGGGGTCCATTGGGCAGGCGGGAGCCCTCCAGCAGAGGCTCGGGCAGGCAGATTGGCGTCATTTCGGTCCAGCCATCTGGTCGCCCCCCTCTCGCCTCGGCCATCTGGTCGCCCCCAATGCTTTCCTATGGCGCAACCAGATGGCCAGGCTTCCCTGGAAGTCCCGATTAGGTGCCATTCGCCTCCTGGATCCAAGGTAGGGCTCCAGGAAGTCGGGCACGTTTGCGCCCTGGGTCCCCTCTGTCACCTCGAGTGCACGGATTACAAGAAAGGGGGGTAATTTTCCTCCGGTTTACTAGGGGCAAGGGTATGCCGGACACCCTCCTGGGGCTGGTGGTTCCCTGCCGGGGACCAGATGGGCTGTGTTCCCGGGCAACACCTCCCAGGCATCTGGGGCTCCCTCCTCCGGCCCGCAGCGTGGCAAAGTACCCGGGACGGGCTCCATGGGTCCTGGGCCCTGCAACCCCGGAGCCCGGAGCCCCGCAGCTCCGGGGCCCTGCAGCCCCAGAGCCCTGCAGCCCCGGAGCGCTGCAGCCCCGGAGCGCTGCAGCCCCGGAGCCCTGCAGTCCCTGGAGCCCTGCAGCCCCGGAGACCCGGAGACCCGAAGCCCTGCAGCCCGGAACGTGGGCAAGCGGGAGCCCTACCATGAAGGACTCAGGATGGGCAGATGGGGAGTCCTTTCGGTCCCAGCCATCTGGTCGCCCCTCTCACCTCGGCCATCTGGTCGCCCACAATGTTTTCTTATGGAGCGACCAGATGGCAGGACTTCCCTGGAAGTCCTGATGGGGTACCATTCGCCTCCCGGATCCCAGCCAGGGCTTCGGGAGGTCGGGCACGTTCGCACCTAGGGTCCCCTGAGCCTCGTGGTGTTCACTTGTTCCCAGAAAGAGGGGTAGCCTTCCTCCGGATTACTAGGGACAAGGTACTCTGGGACCCCTCTCGGCATAGCGGTCCTCAGCTGGCAGCTGGACGGTCCAGGATGCCGTCCAGCCCCGGGTCCGTCCCTGGGTCTGCCGCGTGGCAGGATGCCCTGGATAGGGTCTGGGAGGGCCCGGGCCTGGGCTCCCCGTCCACCCCGGCCTGCCCCACTTCCCGGGACAGTGGGGGTTCCGTTGTGCCCGGAGAGCGTGGCTGGGTTCAGGAGCTCCAGCCGTGGCTCCGTCCTGGGTCCTGCCGCGTGGCAGGGTGCCCGTGACGGGGTCTGGAGGGCCCGGGGAGGCTTTTCCTGCGCTTCTGGGCCTGAAAAGCCCGGCGGGGTCCAGGGGCCCCACTGGGCCCCGGGTGGGGTGCTCCAGCCCAGGGCCCTGTCCCCGGCCTAGGGCCCTGTCCCCCGGCCTGCCGCACTGCCAAAAGCCCGGGACAGGGTTCTGTGGTGCCCAGGGAGCCTCCCCGTGCTTGGCTGGGTTCAGGAGCTCCGTCCGGTGCCCCTGAGGGCCCCTGGGAGGGTGGCCTCCCCACCAGGGGGTCCGTCCTCGGTCCTGCCGCATGGCAGGGTGCCTGGGACGGGGTCCAGAGGGCCCGGGGTAGGCTTCCCCTGCGCCTCCGGGCCTGGGAGCCCCGGCTGGGTCCAGGGGCCCTGCCGGGCCCCAGGTTGCATGCTCGGGCCATGGGCCCTGTCCCCCCGGCCTGCCCCACTGCCAAAGGCCCAGGACGGGGGTTCTGTGGTGCCCGGATAGCCTCCCCTTGCGCGGCTGGCTTCAGGAGCCCAATCCAGGGCCCCTGAGGGCCCCGGGGAGGGTGGCCTCCCCACCCGGGGCTCCGTCCTGGGTCCTGCCGCGCGGCAGGATGCCTGGGACGGGGTCCGGAGCATCCAGGCGGCTTCCCTTTCGTGCCCGGCCATCTGGTCACCCAGATCCCCTCGGCCATCTGGTTGCCCGGATCCCATCGGCCATCTGGTCACCCGCAATGCTTTCCTATGGGTGCGACCAGATGGCCGGACCTTGCTGGAAGTCCTGATGAGGCGCCATTCACCTCCCAGATCCCAGCCAGGGCTCCAGGAGGTCCATGCACCACTGAGTACCCCTGGGCATAATGGATGAAAGCATGGCAAACTGGGTTCAGGCCTATGGCACAACAAAGCACACTGCCTGGCTTCAAAATGGCCCCTAGACCACCACCACATGGCCAGGCCCTGCCTGTACCAGTCCTCAAAATGGCCCCCACCCACATGGACAGGCCCCATCAACACCCCAAAAAATCGAAAAACACACAAAAATCACCACAATCCAATGCCATCCATGCCCTCCATGATGTTTACATTAAAAAGACCCCACAGAAAGACTCAGTCCATGCACCACTGAATACCCCTGGGCAAAAGGCCCCAACAACAGCCCAAAAATCGAAAAACACGCAATAATCACCACAATCCAATGCCATCCATGCCCTCAATCATGTTCAAATTCAAGACACCCCACAGAAAGACTAGGCCCTTGCACCACTGAGTACCCCTGGGCATAATGGATGAAAGCATGGCAGACTGGGTGCAGGCCTATGGCACAACAAAGCACACTGCCTGGCTTCAAAATGGCCCGTAGACCCCCACCACATGGCCAGGCCCTGCCTGTACCAGTCCTCAAAATGGCCCCCACCCACATGGACAGGCCCCATCAACACCCCAAAAACATCGAAAAACGCACAAAAATCACAACAATCCAATGCCATCCATGCCCTCCATGATGTTTACATTAAAGAGACCCCACAGAAAGACTCAGTCCATGCACCACAGAGTACCCCTGGGCATAATGGATGAAAGCATGGCAGACTGGGTGCAGGCCTATGGCACAACAAAGCACACTGCCTGGCTTCAAAATGGCCCGTAGACCCCCACCACATGGCCAGGCCCTGCCTGTACCAGTCCTCAAAATGGCCCCCACCCACATGGACAGGCCCCATCAACACCCCAAAAACATCGAAAAACACACAAAAATCACCACAATCCAATGCCATCCATGCCCTCAATCATGTTCAAATTCAAGACACACCATAGAAAGACTAGGCCCATGCACCACTGAGTACCCCTGGGCATAATGGATGAAAGCGTGGCAGACTGGGTGCAGGCCTATGGCACAACAAAGCACACTGCCTGGCTTCAAAATGGCCCCTAGACCCCCATCACATGGCCAGGCCCTGCCTGTAGCAGTCCTCAAAATGGCCCCCACCCACATGGACAGGCCCCATCAACACCCCAAAAACATCGAAAAACACACAAAAATCACCACAATCCAATGCCATCCATGCCCTCCATGATGTTTACATTAAAGAGACCCCACAGAAAGACTCAGTCCATGCACCACTGATTTCCCCCGGGCAAAAGGCCCCAACAACAGCCCAAAAATCGAAAAACACGCAATAATCACCACAATCCAATGCCAATTATGCCCTCAATCATGTTCAAATTCAAGACACCCCATGGAAAGACTAGGCCCCTGCACCACTGAGTACCCCTGAGAATAATGGATGAAATCATGGCAGACTGGGTGCAGGCCTATGGCACAACAAAGCACAATGCCTGGCTTCAAAATGGCCCCTAGACCCCCACCACATGGCCAGGCCCTGCCTGTACCAGTCCTCAAAATGGCCCCAACCCACATGGACAGGCCCCATCAACACCCCAAAAAATCGAAAAACACACAAAAATCACCACAATCCAATGTCATCTATGCCCTCCATGATGTTTACATTAAAGAGACCCCACAGAAAGACTCAGTCCATGCACCACTGAGTACCCCTGGGCAAAAGGCCCCAACACCCAAAAACACACACAAATCACCACAATCCAATGCCATCCATGCCCTAAATGATGTTGAAATTCAACAAAACAGTTGTATCATGCACCCATAACTAACCCTGTTCCTACTGGATACTAAGGCTACCCACAATATATTTTATTTTATGTTCTGAAAAAGTTTCACAATTGTAGTTGCAGCAACTGTAATGCCCCAAACAATCAACATCAACTTACTTGTGAAATTTCTAATCCAAAAGTGATCCAAAGAAAGTCAAAAAGGCCTCAAATCCAAATATCCAGCAGCATCCACAAAAAGTCATCCTTCCAGGTCAAGATCCAAATCTAAGTGACCAGGACATGAACAAAGCACAGGGAGAAGCCTGCTGGACAGGAACAGGAAGTTGGAGACTGTGGGGCACTTCCTTCCTCCTATCCCCCCCCCAAAATGAACTCCTTGCAAAAAAAGTGCAGGCAAATGTCAACCTGAGGAGTTATTCTGATAAAAATCATCATT
>NC_141691.1:712253555-712268555 GCF_964263255.1 Lissotriton vulgaris
GGAGCCCTCCAGCAGAGGCTCGGGGCAGGCAGATTGGCATCATTTCGGTCCGGCCATCTGGTCGCCCCCCTCTCGCCTCGGCCATCTGGTCGCCCCCAATGCTTTCCTATGGCGCAACCAGATGGCCAGGCTTCCGTGGAAGTCATGATTAGGTGCCATTCGCCTCCTGGATCCAAGGTAGGGCTCCAGGAAGTCGGGCACATTTGCGCCCTGGGTCCCCTCTGTCACCTCGAGTGCACGGATTACAAGAAAGGGGGGTAATTTTCCTCCGGTTTACTAGGGGCAAGGGTATGCCCGGACACCCTCTTGGGGCTGGTGGTTCCCTGCCGGGGACCAGATGGGCTGTGTTCCCGGGCAACACCTCCCAGGCGTCTGGGGCTCCCTCCTCTGGCCCGCAGCGTGGCAAAGTACCCGGGACGGGCTCCATGGGTCCTGGGCCCTGCAACCCCGGAGCCTCGCAGCTCCGGGGCCCTGCAGCCCCAGAGCCCTGCAGCCCCGGAGCGCTGCAGCCCCGGAGCGCTGCAGCCCCGGAGCCCTGCAGTCCCTGGAGCCCTGCAGCCCCGGAGACCCGCAGACCCGAAGCCCTGCAGCCCCGGAACGTGGGCAAGCGGGAGCCCTACCACGAAGGACTCAGGATGGGCAGATGGGGAGTCCTTTCGGTCCCAGCCATCTGGTCGCCCCTCTCACCTCAGCCATCCGGTCGCCCACAATGTTTTCTTATGGAGCGACCAGATGGCAGGACTTCCCTGGAAGTCCCGATGGGGTACCATTCGCCTCCCGGATCCCAGCCAGGGCTTCGGGAGGTCGGGTACGTTCGCACCAAGGGTCCCCTGAGCCTCGTGGTGTTCACTTGTTCCCAGAAAGAGGGGTAGCCTTCCTCCGGATTACTAGGGACAAGGAACTCTGGGACCCCTCTCGGCATAGCGGTCCTCAGCTGGCAGCTGGACGGTCCAGGATGCCGTCCAGCCCCGGGTCCGTCCCTGGGTCTGCCGCGTGGCAGGATGCCCTGGATAGGGTCTGGGAGGGCCCGGGCCTGGGGTCCCCGTCCCCCAAGTCCTGCCCCACTTCCCGGGACAGTGGGGGTTCCGTTGTGCCTGGAGAGCGTGGCTGGGTTCAGGAGCTCCAGCCGTGGCTCCGTCCTGGGTCCTGCCGCATGGCAGGGTGCCCGTGACGGGGTCTGGAGGGCCCGGGGAGGCTTCTCCTGCACTTCTGGGCCTGAAAACCCCGGCGGGGTCCAGGGGCCCCACTGGGCCCCGGGTGGGGTGCTCCAGCCCAGGGCCCTGTCCCCGGCCTAGGGCCCTGTCCCCCGGCCTGCCGCACTGCCAAAGGCCCGGGACAGGGTTCTGTGGTGCCCAGGGAGCCTCCCCGTGCTTGGCTGGGTTCAGGAGCTCCGTCCGGTGCCCCTGAGGGCCCCTGGGAGGGTGTCCTCCCCACCAGGGGGTCCGTCCTCGGTCCTGCAACATGGCAGGGTGCCTGGGACGGGGTCCAGAGGGCCGGGGGTAGGCTTCCCCTGCGCCTCCGGGGCTGGGAGCCCCGGCTGGGTCCAGGGGCCCTGCCGGGCCCCGGGTTGCATGCTTGGGCCATGGGCCCTGTCCCCCCGGCCTGCCTCACTGCCAAAGGCCCAGGACGGGGGTTCTGTGGTGCCTGGATAGCCTCCCCTTGCACGGCTGGCTTCAGGAGCCCAATCCGGGGCCCCTGAGGGCCCCGGGGAGGGTGGCCTCCCCACCCGGGGCTCCGTCCTGGGTCCTGCCGCGCGGCAGGATGCCTGGGATGGGGTCCGGAGCATCCAGGCGGCTTCCCTTTTGTGCCCGGCCATCTGGTCACCCAGATCCCCTCGGCCATCTGGTTGCCCGGATCCCATCGGCCATCTGGTCACCCGCAATGCTTTCCTATGGGGCGACCAGATGGCCGGACTTTGCTGGAAGTCCTGATGAGGCGCCATTCGCCTCCCAGATCCCAGCCAGGGCTCCAGGAGGTCCATGCACCACTGAGTACCCCTGGGCATAATGGATGAAAGCATGGCAAACTGGGTGCAGGCCTATGGCACAACAAAGCACACTGCCTGGCTTCAAAATGGCCCCTAGACCCCCACCACATGGCCAGGCCCTGCCTGTACCAGTCCTCAAAATGGCCCCCACCCACATGGACAGGCCCCATCAACACCCCAAAAAATCGAAAAACACACAAAAATCACCACAATCCAATGCCATCCATGCCCTCCATGATGTTTACATTAAAAAGACCCCACAGAAAGACTCAGTCCATGCACCACTGAATACCCCTCGGCAAAAGGCCCCAACAACAGCCCAAAAATCGAAAAACACGCAATAATCACCACAATCCAATGCCAATTATGCCCTCAATCATGTTCAAATTCAAGACACCCCACAGAAAGACTAGGCCCATGCACCACTGAGTACCCCTGAGAATAATGGATGAAATCATGGTAGACTGGGTGCAGGCCTATGGCACAACAAAGCACAATGCCTGGCTTCAAAATGGCCCCTAGACCCCCACCACATGGCCAGGCCCTGCTTGTACCAGTCCTCAAAATGGCCCCCACCCACATGGACAGGCCCCATCAACACCCCAAAAAATCAAAAAACACACAAAAATCACCACAATCCAATGTCATCCATGCCCTCCATGATGTTTACATTAAAGAGACCCCACAGAAAGACTCAGTCCATGCACCACTGAGTACCCCTGGGCAAAGGCCCCAACAACAGCCCAAAAATCGAAAAACACACAAAAATCACAACAATCCAATGCCATCCATGCCCTCAATCATGTTCAAATTCAAGACACCCCACAGAAAGACTAGGCCCTTGCACCACTGAGTACCCCTGGGCATAATGGATGAAAGCATGGCAGACTGGGTGCAGGCCTATGGCACAACAAAGCACACTGCCTGGCTTCAAAATGGCCCGTAGACCCCCACCACATGGCCAGGCCCTGCCTGTACCAGTCCTCAAAATGGCCCCCACCCACATGGACAGGCCCCATCAACACCCCAAAAACATTGAAAAACGCACAAAAATCACCACAATCCAATGCCATCCATGCCCTCCATGATGTTTACATTAAAGAGACCCCACAGAAAGACTCAGTCCATGCACCACTGAGTACCCCTGGGCAAAAGGCCCCAACAACAGCCCAAATATCGAAAAACGCACAAAAATCACAACAATCCAATGCCATCCATGCCCTCAATTATGTTCAAATTCAAGACACCCCACAGAAAGACTAGGCCCATGCACTACTGAGTACCCCTGGGCATAATGGATGAAAGCATGACAGACTGAGTGCAGGCCTATGGCACAACAAAGCACACTGCCTGGCTTCAAAATGGCCCCTAGACCCCCACCACATGGCCAGGCCCTGCCTGTACCAGTCCTCAAAATGGCCCCCACCCACATGGACAGGCCCCATCAACACCCCAAAAACATCGAAAAACACACAAAAATCACCACAATCCAATGCCATCCATGCCCTCCATGATGTTTACATTAAAGAGACCCCACAGAAAGACTCAGTCCATGCACCACTGAGTACCCCTGGGCAAAAGGCCCCAACAAAAGCCCAAAAATGTAAAAACACACAAAAATCACAACAATCCAATGCCATCCATGCCCTCAATCATGTTCAAATTCAAGACACAACACAGAAAGACTAGGCCCATGCACCACTGAGTACCCCTGGGCATAATGGATGAAAGCGTGGCAGACTGGGTGCAGGCCTATGGCACAACAAAGCACACTGCCTGGCTTCAAAATGGCCCCTAGACCCCCACCACATGGCCAGGCCCTGCCTGTAGCAGTCCTCAAAATGGCCCCCACCCACATGGACAGGCCCCATCAACACCCCAAAAACATCGAAAACCACACAAAAATCACCACAATCCAATGCCATCCATGCCCTCCATGATGTTTACATTAAAGAGACCCCACAGAAAGACCCAGTCCATGCACCACTGAGTTCCCCCGGGCAAAAGGCCCCAACAACAGCCCAAAAATCGAAAAACACGCAATAATCACCACAATCCAATGCCAATTATGCCCTCAATCATGTTCAAATTCAAGACACCCCACGGAAAGACTAGGCCCCTGCACCACTGAGTACCCCTGAGAATAATGGATGAAATCATGGCAGACTGGGTGCAGGCCTATGGCACAACAAAGCACAATGCCTGGCTTCAAAATGGCCCCTAGACCCCCACCACATGGCCAGGCCCTGCCTGTACCAGTCCTCAAAATGGCCCCAACCCACATGGACAGGCCCCATCAACACCCCAAAAAATCGAAAAACACACAAAAATCACCACAATCCAATGTCATCTATGCCCTCCATGATGTTTCCATTAAAGAGACCCCACAGAAAGACTCAGTCCATGCACCACTGAGTACCCCTGGGCAAAAGGCCCCAACACCCAAAAACACACAAAAATCACCACAATCCAATGCCATCCATGCCCTAAATGATGTTGAAATTCAACAAAACAGTTGTATCATGCACCCATAACTAACCCTGTTCCTACTGGATACTAAGGCTACCCACAATATATTTTATTTTATGTTCTGAAAAAGTTTCACAATTGTAGTTGCAGCAACTGTAATGCCCCAAACAAACAACATCAACTTACTTGTGAAATTTCTAATCCAAAAGTGATCCAAAGAAAGTCAAAAAGGCCTCAAATCCAAATATCCAGCAGCATCCACAAAAAGTCATCCTTCCAGGTCAAGATCCAAATCAAAGTGACCAGGACATGAACAAAGCACAGGGAGGAGCCTGCTGGACAGGAACAGGAAGTTGGAGACTGTGGGGCACTTCATTCCTCCTATCCCCCCCAAAATGAACTCCTTGCAAAAAAAGTGCAGGCAAATGTCAACCTGAGGAGTTATTCTGATAAAAATCATCATTTTCAGAAGGTTTATGCTGCCTGCTGGTGGATTTCTTGTGCAGAATTGCAAATTTTGCAATTTCGTGAGTGCGAGATTGTTGTTGCCCGCCGCTTCTACGTGTTCGCAATTGTTTACTCCCGCGATGGGTGATCACGAGCCTTTATGACGTACTCGCGTTGACAAACTCTCGCTGTGCAAGGTGGCGGGCGCAATGACGTAATCGCGGTCGACAATCTCCCGCGGGATCACGCAGCAAGATCCAAAATGGTGCAGCACACGCAAATATGGAGAAAAACATCTCTTCAAACGCTGAATGACGGTAAGTGAACGTGGCGCGCCGCAATATTGTATTTGTCAAGCACGACCAAGCAAAAAAATCTGCTGCGTGCGAATTTGCGAATTTTCGGCCAATTCGCGAGAATTTGCGGATCGCAAATTTGCTGAAAATCCGCAAATTCCGCAAGCGGAACTGATTTTACGCCCATGCTTAGTGTCCAGACAGCTTCCCTTTCGTGCCCGGCCATCTGGTCTCCCAGATCCCCTCGGCCATCTGGTCGCCCGGATCCCCTCGGCCATCTGGTCGCCAGCAATGCTTTCCTATGGGGCGACCAGATGGCCAGACTTCCCTGGAAGTCCCGATGAGGTGCCATTTGCCTCGGGGATCCCAGCGAGGGCTCCAGGAGGTCGGGTACTTGGCCACCTTAGGTCCCCTCTGTCACCTCGTGTGCACGGATTACAAGAAAGGGGGGTAATTTTCCTCCGGATTACTAGGGAGAGGGTCAGTCAGACCTCCGTGAGGTCTGGCGATTCTGAATCAGGGGAAGGCAGGGCCTGGGCCCGCCCGCCGGGGCCCCCAGGGGCCCGGGGACGCTCCTGCCTCTCAGCCCCTTGCCGATGGTCGTTTTTCTCCGAGTTTGCTCAGGCTGACCTCTGTGAGGTCCGGCCATGCTGAGAGGGGGAAGGCAGTCCTGGGGCCCACCCGCTGGGGCCCCCAGGGGCCCCCAGGGGCCCGGGCACACTCCTGCCTCTCAGTCCCTTGCCGATGGTTGTTTTTCTCCGAGTTTTCTCAGGCAGTCTTCCGTGAGGTCTGGCCATGCTGAGAGGGGGAAGGCAGCCCCGGGGCCCACCAGCCGGGGCCCCCAGGGGCCCGGGGACGCTCCTGCCTCTCAGCCCCTTGCTGATGGTCATTTTTCTCCGAGTTTTCTCAGGCAGTCCTCTGTGAGGTCTGGCCATGCTGAGAGGGGGAAGGCAGCCCCGAGCCCACCCTTCGTTGCCCTCAGGGGCCCGGGGATGCTCCTGCCTCTCAGCCCCTTGCCGATGGTTGTTTTTCTCAGAGTTTGCTCAGGCAGACCTCCGTGAGGTCCGGCCATGCTGAGAGGGGGAAGGCAGTCCTGGGGCCCACCTGCTGTGGCCCCCATGTGCCCGGGGTTGCTCTTGCCTCTCAGCCCCTTGCCGATGGTCCTTTTTCTCTGAGTTTGCTCAGGCAGACCTCCGTGAGGTCTGGCCATTCTGAGAGGGGGAAGTCAGTCCTTGGGCCTGCCCGCTGGGGCCCCCAGGGGCCCGGGGATGCACCTGCCTCTCGGGCCTCTTGCCAATGGTCTTTTTTCTTGGAGTCTGCATGCCCCGGCAGCAGGCATGCAGGGGATGCTAAGCCAGTGTACACCCCCTGTGCAGGGTTGCCTGCCAGGGGATGCTCCGGCTGTACTCTGATCGATTGGGCACTCTCGGTCTATTTAGGGATGGACTGCCTGGCCAGCCTCGGCTGTTGTTTCAAGCAAAGAGCTTCCACCCTGCATGGACTGTCTGACTAGGGAGGGCCTGCCGCATGGCGGTTAGGTCGTTCACCCTACCCAGAAGAGCGAAGGCTGAGCGGCCCTAGCAGCTCGTGGCCCCCAGTGGTCTGACCCGAGCGGAAGGGGCAGGTGGTGCCAGGCCCTCGGATGCTGCCTGGCTGGCAGGTCTGTGGGCCCTCTGTGCCACGCTGTCACCCCTCTCGGCCCAGCACGTTTCCACAGAAGCTTGAAACAACTGTTCCGAGGGGTGCCGCTGCAGCCAGGCTCCGGCACCCCTGCATCTCTCTCACGCTGCACCTCGGCCTGCCTTTCCCTCCCGGGGGAGATGGCTGGGCCTGCCGGTGCCCATGTGACCGGCGCACCTCTCTACACCCCTCCAGTGAGCCCTCCTGCCCAGGTGGGTGGGCTCCTTCCCCTGACAGGCTTCCGAGAGATGGAGGTTGCACGAAGGTCGCCGGTCAGGGAGATGGGCACGCGGCTCCCACCCCGTTGTCAGGTGCAGCTACCTGGTTGATCCTTCCAGTAGCATATGCTTGTCTCAAAGATTAAGCCATGCACTTGTAAGTTGACCCTGCCGGTACAGTGAAACTGCGAATGGCTAATTAAATCAGTTATGGTTCCTTTGATCGCTCCATCTGTTACTTGGATAACAGTGGTAACTGCTTTGGTGACTCTAGATAACCTCGGGCCGATTGAAATGAGTACACTTTAAATCCTTTAACGAGGATCCACAGGAGGGTGAGTCTGGTGCCAGCAGCCATGGTAATTCCAGCTCCAATAGCGTATATTAAAGTTGCTGCATTTAAAAAGCTCGAAACGTTTACTTAAAAAAAATTAGTGTTCAAAGCAGGCCGGTCGCCTGAATACTTCAGCTAGGAATAATGGAATAGGACTCTGGTTCTATTTTGTTGGTTTTTGGAACTGGGGCCATGATTAAGAGGGACGGCCGGGGGCATTCGTATTGTGCCGCTAGAGGTGAAATTCTTGGACCGGCGCAAGACGAACCAAAGCGAAAGCATTTGCCAAGAATGTTTTCATTAATCAAGAACGAAAGTCGGGGGTTTGAAGACGATCAGATACCATCGGTAGTTCCGACCATAAACGATGCCTACTAGCGATCCGGCGGCGTTATCCCCATAACCCGCCGAGCAGCTTCCGGGAAACCAAAGTCTTTGGGTTCCGGGGGAAGTATGGTTGCAAAGCTGAAACTTAAAGGAATTGACGGAAGGGCACCACCAGGAGTGGAGCCTGTGGCTTAATTTTGCTCAAGACAGGAAACCTCACCCGGCCCGGACATGGAAAGGATTGACAGATTGATAGCTCTTTCTCGATTCTGTGGGTGGTGGTGCATGGCCGTTCTTAGTTGGTGGAGCGATTTGTCTGGTTACTTCCGATAACGAACGAGACTCCTCCATGCTAACTAGTTACACGACACCCAGTGGTCGGTGTCCAACTTCTTAGAGGGACAAGTGGCGTTCAGCCACACGAGATCGAGCAATGACAGGTCTGTGATGCCCTTAGATGTCCGGGGCTCACCCGGCTCAGTACAAGAGGAACCGCAGGTTCAGACATTTGGTGTATGTGCTTGGCTGAGGAGCCAATGGGGCGAAGCTACCATCTGTGGGATTATGACTGAACGCCTCTAAGTCAGAATCCCCCCTAAACCGTATCGATACCGCAGTGCCGTGGAGCCTTGGTGTGCCTGGGATAGCCGGCCTCTCTTGGGGGGACGGTGCGTAGACCTGCTCGCTTCGGGACCGGAGTGCGGACAGAAGGGGGCCGCCTCCATCACCCTTAGTGCACCGCATATTCGTGGGACATTTGGTGCAAAATCATTCGTAGATGACCTGATTCTGGTTCAGGGTTTCGTAAGTAGCAGAGCAGCTACCTCGCTGCGATCTATTGAAAGTCATCCTCTGAGCCAAGCTTTTGTCTCTCCGTGCATGGGGGCCCGTGGACGCCTCCCTCCACCACATCCAGGGGTGGGTCCCTCTGCCGCCGGGCCGGCGGGAGGGACACAGAGGGGGTAACACGGGTCCGTGGGAGGCTGCCTCCACCACGTGCCCTTCGGCACGGGGGCCTCCCCCTCCTGTCCCTGCCCCACCGGGGTGCAGGGATGGGGGCCACCATCCCTTGCGGGTCAGCAGGGTGACCAGATGGCCCACTGCTCCCGGGCAGGGAGGTGAGGAGCAGCCACCCGGGGGAAGGAAGCTCCAGAGCTTCTGCCTTGGTGCGCCTGGACCCCCTCGCCGGACTGCAAGGGCGACTGGGTACGACAGCCTCTCAGGCCATCTGGGTGCTGGGTCGTCCCGGGCCATCTGGTCGCCTGGCTGTGTGACCAGATGGCCCTGCAGGCAGGTTGACCAGATGGCCCTGCGGGCTGGGTGACCAGATGGCCCTGCGGGCTGGTGGCCAGATGGCCCTGCGGGCTGGGTGACCAGATGGCGGCCGGGCTAACTCCAACTTTTGTCCCTCCCCAGAGTTCTGTAAGCCTTATAGTCGAGAAAAATGGGCTCCCCGTGCAGGCAGTCTGGGGAGTGGACGTGGCCTGGGCTTAACCTTCCTTGGGTCCCGCCAAGGGTCCGTGCGCTGGGGACGGGGCTTCCAGGGAGGCTCTCCCCGGCCTGGCTAGGGTTCGGAAGGTGGGACCGGGCCCAGGGCTTGAACTCCGTCCGTCCGGCCCGGGGTGCGTGAACCCCCCATCCTGCAAGCCATCAGAGGGTCCGGGCGCTGGGGACGGGGCTCCACCGGGGCCCGGGGAGGCTCTCCCCGGTCTGGCTAGGGTTTGGAAGGTGGGACCGGGCCCGGGGATTGAGCTCCGTCTGGCCGGGCCTGGTGTGCGTGAGCCCCCGTCCTGTAAGCCATCAGAGAGTCCGGGCGCTGGGGACGGGGCTTCACCAGGGCCCAGGGAGGCTCTCCCTGGCCTGGCTAGGGTTCGGTAGCTGGGACCGGGCCCGGGACTTGAGCTCCGTCCTGCTGGCACCGGGGTGGTGAGTCCCCCATCCTGCAAGCCATCAGAGTGTCCGGGCGCTGGGGACGGGGCTCCACCGGGGCCCAGGGAGGCTCTCCCCAGCCTGGCTAGGGTTTAGAAGCTGGGACCGGGCCCGAGGCTTGAGCTTCGTCCGGCCGGCCCCGGGGTGCATGAGCCCCCCGTCCTTCAAGCCATCAGAGGGCCCGGGCGCTGGGGACGGGGCTCCACCGGGGCCCAGGGAGGCTCTCCCAGGCCTGGCTAGGGTTCGGAAGCTGGGACCGGGCCTGGGGCTTGAGCTCCAACCATCCGGCCCTGGGGTGCCTGAGCCCCCCCCGTCCTGCAAGTCATCAAAGGATCCGGGTGCTGGGGACAGGGGTCCATTGGGCAGGCGGGAGCCCTCCAGCAGAGGCTCGGGGCAGGCAGATTGGCATCATTTCGGTCCGGCCATCTGGTCGCCCCCCTCTCGCCTCGGCCATCTGGTCGCCCCCAATGCTTTCCTATGGCGCAACCAGATGGCCAGGCTTCCGTGGAAGTCCCGATTAGGTGCCATTCGCCTCCTGGATCCAAGGTAGGGCTCCAGGAATTCGGGCACATTTGCGCCCTGGGTCCCCTCTGTCACCTCGAGTGCACAGATTACAAGAAAGGGGGGTAATTTTCCTCCGGTTTACTAGGGGCAAGGGTATGCCCGGACACCCTCCTGGGGCTGGTGGTTCCCTGCCGGGGACCAGATGGGCTGTGTTCCCGGGCAACACCTCCCAGGCGTCTGGGGCTCCCTCCTCTGGCCCGCAGCGTGGCAAAGTACCCGGGACGGGCTCCATGGGTCCTGGGCCCTGCAACCCCGGAGCCCCGGAGCCCCGCAGCTCCGGGGCCCTGCAGCCCCAGAGCCCTGCAGCCCCGGAGCGCTGCAGCCCCGGAGCGCTGCAGCCCCGGAGCCCTGCAGTCCCTGGAGCCCTGCAGCCCCGGAGACCCGGAGACCCGGAGACCCGAAGCCCTGCAGCCCCGGAACGTGGGCAAGCGGGAGCCCTACCACGAAGGACTCAGGATGGGCAGATGGGGAGTCCTTTCGGTCCCAGCCATCTGGTCGCCCCTCTCACCTCAGCCATCTGGTCGCCCACAATGTTTTCTTATGGAGCGACCAGATGGCAGGACTTCCCTGGAAGTCCCGATGGGGTACCATTCGCCTCCCGGATCCCAGCCAGGGCTTCGGGAGGTCGGGTACGTTCGCACCTAGGGTCCCCTGAGCCTCGTGGTGTTCACTTGTTCCCAGAAAGAGGGGTAGCCTTCCTCCGGATTACTAGGGACAAGGTACTCTGGGACCCCTCTCGGCATAGCGGTCCTCAGCTGGCAGCTGGACGGTCCAGGATGCCGTCCAGCCCCGGGTCCGTCCCTGGGTCTGCCGCGTGGCAGGATGCCCTGGATAGGGTCTGGGAGGGCCCGGGCCTGGGGTCCCCGTCCCCCAAGGCCTGCCCCACTTCCCGGGACAGTGGGGGTTCCGTTGTGCCTGGAGAGCATGGCTGGGTTCAGGAGCTCCAGCCGTGGCTCCGTCCTGGGTCCTGCCGCATGGCAGGGTGCCCGTGACGGGGTCTGGAGGGCCCGGGGAGGCTTCTCCTGCGCTTCTGGGCCTGAAAACCCCGGCGGGGTCCAGGGGCCCCACTGGGCCCCGGGTGGGGTGCTCCAGCCCAGGGCCCTGTCCCCGGCCTAGGGCCCTGTCCCCCGGCCTGCCGCACTGCCAAAGGCCCGGGACAGGGTTCTGTGGTGCCCAGGGAGCCTCCCCGTGCTTGGCTGGGTTCAGGAGCTCCGTCCGGTGCCCCTGAGGGCCCCTGGGAGGGTGTCCTCCCCACCAGGGGGTCCGTCCTCGGTCCTGCAACATGGCAGGGTGCCTGGGACGGGGTCCAGAGGGCCGGGGGTAGGCTTCCCCTGCGCCTCCGGGGCTGGGAGCCCCGGCTGGGTCCAGGGGCCCTGCCGGGCCCCGGGTTGCATGCTTGGGCCATGGGCCCTGTCCCCCCGGCCTGCCTCACTGCCAAAGGCCCAGGACGGGGGTTCTGTGGTGCCTGGATAGCCTCCCCTTGCGCGGCTGGCTTCAGGAGCCCATTCCGGGGCCCCTGAGGGCCCCGGGGAGGGTGGCCTCCCCACCCGGGGCTCCGTCCTGGGTCCTGCCGCGCGGCAGGATGCCTGGGATGGGGTCCGGAGCATCCAGGCGGCTTCCCTTTTGTGCCCGGCCATCTGGTCACCCAGATCCCCTCGGCCATCTGGTTGCCCGGATCCCATCGGCCATCTGGTCACCCGCAATGCTTTCCTATGGGGCGACCAGATGGCCGGACTTTGCTGGAAGTCCTGATGAGGCGCCATTCGCCTCCCAGATCCCAGCCAGGGCTCCAGGAGGTCCATGCACCACTGAGTACCCCTGGGCATAATGGATGAAAGCATGGCAAACTGGGTGCAGGCCTATGGCACAACAAAGCACACTGCCTGGCTTTAAAATGGCCCCTAGACCCCCACCACATGGCCAGGCCCTGCCTGTACCAGTCCTCAAAATGGCCCCCACCCACATGGACAGGCCCCATCAACACCCCAAAAAATCGAAAAACACACAAAAATCACCACAATCCAATGCCATCCATGCCCTCCATGATGTTTACATTAAAAAGACCCCACAGAAAGACTCAGTCCATGCACCACTGAATACCCCTCGGCAAAAGGCCCCAACAACAGCCCAAAAATCGAAAAACACGCAATAATCACCACAATCCAATGCCAATTATGCCCTCAATCATGTTCAAATTCAAGACACCCCACAGAAAGACTAGGCCCATGCACCACTGAGTACCCCTGAGAATAATGGATGAAATCATGGTAGACTGGGTGCAGGCCTATGGCACAACAAAGCACAATGCCTGGCTTCAAAATGGCCCCTAGACCCCCACCACATGGCCAGGCCCTGCTTGTACCAGTCCTCAAAATGGCCCCCACCCACATGGACAGGCCCCATCAACACCCCAAAAACATTGAAAAACGCACAAAAATCACCACAATCCAATGCCATCCATGCCCTCCATGATGTTTACATTAAAGAGACCCCACAGAAAGACTCAGTCCATGCACCACTGAGTACCCCTGGGCAAAAGGCCCCAACAACAGCCCAAATATCGAAAAACGCACAAAAATCACAACAATCCAATGCCATCCATGCCCTCAATTATGTTCAAATTCAAGACACCCCACAGAAAGACTAGGCCCATGCACTACTGAGTACCCCTGGGCATAATGGATGAAAGCATGACAGACTGAGTGCAGGCCTATGGCACAACAAAGCACACTGCCTGGCTTCAAAATGGCCCCTAGACCCCCACCACATGGCCAGGCCCTGCCTGTACCAGTCCTCAAAATGGCCCCCACCCACATGGACAGGCCCCATCAACACCCCAAAAACATCGAAAAACACACAAAAATCACCACAATCCAATGCCATCCATGCCCTCCATGATGTTTACATTAAAGAGACCCCACAGAAAGACTCAGTCCATGCACCACTGAGTACCCCTGGGCAAAAGGCCCCAACAAAAGCCCAAAAATGTAAAAACACACAAAAATCACAACAATCCAATGCCATCCATGCCCTCAATCATGTTCAAATTCAAGACACAACACAGAAAGACTAGGCCCATGCACCACTGAGTACCCCTGGGCATAATGGATGAAAGCGTGGCAGACTGGGTGCAGGCCTATGGCACAACAAAGCACACTGCCTGGCTTCAAAATGGCCCCTAGACCCCCACCACATGGCCAGGCCCTGCCTGTAGCAGTCCTCAAAATGGCCCCCACCCACATGGACAGGCCCCATCAACACCCCAAAAACATCGAAAACCACACAAAAATCACCACAATCCAATGCCATCCATGCCCTCCATGATGTTTACATTAAAGAGACCCCACAGAAAGACCCAGTCCATGCACCACTGAGTTCCCCCGGGCAAAAGGCCCCAACAACAGCCCAAAAATCGAAAAACACGCAATAATCACCACAATCCAATGCCAATTATGCCCTCAATCATGTTCAAATTCAAGACACCCCACGGAAAGACTAGGCCCCTGCACCACTGAGTACCCCTGAGAATAATGGATGAAATCATGGCAGACTGGGTGCAGGCCTATGGCACAACAAAGCACAATGCCTGGCTTCAAAATGGCCCCTAGACCCCCACCACATGGCCAGGCCCTGCCTGTACCAGTCCTCAAAATGGCCCCAACCCACATGGACAGGCCCCATCAACACCCCAAAAAATCGAAAAACACACAAAAATCACCACAATCCAATGCCATCCATGCCCTAAATGATGTTGAAATTCAACAAAACAGTTGTATCATGCACCCATAACTAACCCTGTTCCTACTGGATACTAAGGCTACCCACAATATATTTTATTTTATGTTCTGAAAAAGTTTCACAATTGTAGTTGCAGCAACTGTAATGCCCCAAACAAACAACATCAACTTACTTGTGAAATTTCTAATCCAAAAGTGATCCAAAGAAAGTCAAAAAGGCCTCAAATCCAAATATCCAGCAGCATCCACAAAAAGTCATCCTTCCAGGTCAAGATCCAAATCAAAGTGACCAGGACATGAACAAAGCACAGGGAGGAGCCTGCTGGACAGGAACAGGAAGTTGGAGACTGTGGGGCACTTCATTCCTCCTATCCCCCCCAAAATGAACTCCTTGCAAAAAAAGTGCAGGCAAATGTCAACCTGAGGAGTTATTCTGATAAAAATCATCATTTTCAGAAGGTTTATGCTGCCTGCTGGTGGATTTCTTGTGCAGAATTGCAAATTTTGCAATTTCGTGAGTGCGAGATTGTTGTTGCCCGCCGCTTCTACGTGTTCGCAATTGTTTACTCCCGCGATGGGTGATCACGAGCCTTTATGACGTACTCGCGTTGACAAACTCTCGCTGTGCAAGGTGGCGGGCGCAATGACGTAATCGCGGTCGACAATCTCCCGCGGGATCACGCAGCAAGATCCAAAATGGTGCAGCACACGCAAATATGGAGAAAAACATCTCTTCAAACGCTGAATGACGGTAAGTGAACGTGGCGCGCCGCAATATTGTATTTGTCAAGCACGACCAAGCAAAAAAATCTGCTGCGTGCGAATTTGCGAATTTTCGGCCAATTCGCGAGAATTTGCGGATCGCGAATTTGCTGAAAATCCGCAAATTCCGCAAGCGGAACTGATTTTACGCCCATGCTTAGTGTCCAGACAGCTTCCCTTTCGTGCCCGGCCATCTGGTCTCCCAGATCCCCTCGGCCATCTGGTCGCCCGGATCCCCTCGGCCATCTGG
>NC_141691.1:712271055-712396055 GCF_964263255.1 Lissotriton vulgaris
GAAAGGATTGACAGATTGATAGCTCTTTCTCGATTCTGTGGGTGGTGGTGCATGGCCGTTCTTAGTTGGTGGAGCGATTTGTCTGGTTACTTCCGATAACGAACGAGACTCCTCCATGCTAACTAGTTACACAACACCCAGTGGTCGGTGTCCAACTTCTTAGAGGGACAAGTGGCGTTCAGCCACACGAGATCGAGCAATGACAGGTCTGTGATGCCCTTAGATGTCCGGGGCTCACCCGGCTCAGTACAAGAGGAACCGCAGGTTCAGACATTTGGTGTATGTGCTTGGCTGAGGAGCCAATGGGGCGAAGCTACCATCTGTGGGATTATGACTGAACGCCTCTAAGTCAGAATCCCCCCTAAACCGTATCGATACCGCAGTGCCGTGGAGCCTTGGTTGGCCTGGGATAGACGGCCTCTCTTGGGGGGCCGGTGCGTAGACCTGCTCGCTTCGGGACCGGAGTGCGGACAGAAGGGGGCCGCCTCCATCACCCTTAGTGCACCGCATATTCGTGGGACATTTGGTGCAAAATCATTCGTAGATGACCTGATTCTGGTTCAGGGTTTCGTAAGTAGCAGAGCAGCTACCTCACTGCGATCTATTGAAAGTCATCCTCTGAGCCAAGCTTTTGTCTCTCCGTGCATGGGGGCCCGTGGACGCCTCCCTCCACCACATCCAGGGGTGGGTCCCTCTGCCGCCGGGCCGGCGGGAGGGACACAGAGGGGGTAACACGGGTCCGTGGGAGGCTGCCTCCACCACGTGCCCTTCGGCACGGGGGCCTCCCCCTCCTGTCCCTGCCCCACCGGGGTGCAGGGATGGGGGCCACCATCCCTTGCGGGTCAGCAGGGTGACCAGATGGCCCACTGCTCCCGGGCAGGGAGGTGAGGAGCAGCCACCCGGGGGAAGGAAGCTCCAGAGCTTCTGCCTTGGTGCGCCTGGACCCCCTCGCCGGACTGCAAGGGCGACTGGGTACGACAGCCTCTCAGGCCATCTGGGTGCTGGGTCGTCCCGGGCCATCTGGTCGCCTGGCTGTGTGACCAGATGGCCCTGCAGGCAGGTTGACCAGATGGCCCTGCGGGCTGGGTGACCAGATGGCCCTGCGGGCTGGATGGCCAGATGGCCCTGCGGGCTGGGTGACCAGATGGCGGCCGGGCTAACTCCAACTTTTGTCCCTCCCCAGAGTTCTGTAAGCCTTATTGTCGAGAAAAATGGGCTCCCCGTGCAGGCAGTCTGGGGAGTGGACGTGGCCTGGGCTTAACCTTCCTTGGGTCCCGCCAAGGGTCCGTGCGCTGGGGACGGGGCTTCCAGGGAGGCTCTCCCCGGCCTGGCTAGGGTTCGGAAGGTGGGACCGGGCCCAGGGCTTGAACTCCGTCCGTCCGGCCCGGGGTGCGTGAACCCCCCCATCCTGCAAGCCATCAGAGGGTCCGGGCGCTGGGGACGGGGCTTCCAGGGAGGCTCTCCCCGGTCTGGCTAGGGTTTGGAAGGTGGGACCGGGCCCGGGGATTGAGCTCCGTCTGGCCGGGCCTGGGGTGCGTGAGCCCCCGTCCTGTAAGCCATCAGAGAGTCCGGGCGCTGGGGACGGGGCTTCACCAGGGCCCAGGGAGGCTCTCCCTGGCCTGGCTAGGGTTCGGTAGCTGGGACCGGGCCCGGGACTTGAGCTCCGTCCTGCTGGCACCGGGGTGGTGAGTCCCCCATCCTGCAAGCCATCAGAGTGTCTGGGCGCTGGGGACGGGGCTCCACCGGGGCCCAGGGAGGCTCTCCCCAGCCTGGCTAGGGTTCAGAAGCTGGGACCGGGCCCGAGGCTTGAGCTTCGTCCGGCCGGCCCCGGGGTGCATGAGCCCCCCGTCCTTCAAGCCATCAGAGGGCCCGGGCGCTGGGGACGGGGCTCCACCGGGGCCCAGGGAGGCTCTCCCAGGCCTGGCTAGGGTTCGGAAGCTGGGACCGGGCCTGGGGCTTGAGCTCGGACCATCCGGCCCTGGGGTGCCTGAGCCCCCCCCGTCCTGCAAGTCATCAAAGGATCCGGGTGCTGGGGACAGGGGTCCATTGGGCAGGCGGGAGCCCTCCAGCAGAGGCTCGGGGCAGGCAGATTGGCATCATTTCGGTCCGGCCATCTGGTCGCCCCCCTCTCGCCTCGGCCATCTGGTCGCCCCCAATGCTTTCCTATGGCGCAACCAGATGGCCAGGCTTCCGTGGAAGTCCCGATTAGGTGCCATTCGCCTCCTGGATCCAAGGTAGGGCTCCAGGAAGTCGGGCACATTTGCGCCCTGGGTCCCCTCTGTCACCTCGAGTGCACAGATTACAAGAAAGGGGGGTAATTTTCCTCCGGTTTACTAGGGGCAAGGGTATGCCCGGACACCCTCCTGGGGCTGGTGGTTCCCTGCCGGGGACCAGATGGGCTGTGTTCCCGGGCAACACCTCCCAGGCGTCTGGGGCTCCCTCCTCTGGCCCGCAGCGTGGCAAAGTACCCGGGACGGGCTCCATGGGTCCTGGGCCCTGCAACCCCGGAGCCCCGGAGCCCCGCAGCTCCGGGGCCCTGCAGCCCCAGAGCCCTGCAGCCCCGGAGCGCTGCAGCCCCGGAGCGCTGCAGCCCCGGAGCCCTGCAGTCCCTGGAGCCCTGCAGCCCCGGAGACCCGGAGACCTGAAGCCCTGCAGCCCCGGAACGTGGGCAAGCGGGAGCCCTACCACGAAGGACTCAGGATGGGCAGATGGGGAGTCCTTTCGGTCCCAGCCATCTGGTCGCCCCTCTCACCTCAGCCATCTGGTCGCCCACAATGTTTTCTTATGGAGCGACCAGATGGCAGGACTTCCCTGGAAGTCCCGATGTCGTACCATTCGCCTCCCGGATCCCAGCCAGGGCTTCGGGAGGTCGGGTACGTTCACACCTAGGGTCCCCTGAGCCTCGTGGTGTTCACTTGTTCCCAGAAAGAGGGGTAGCCTTCCTCCGGATTACTAGGGACAAGGTACTCTGGGACCCCTCTCGGCATAGCGGTCCTCAGCTGGCAGCTGGACGGTCCAGGATGCCGTCCAGCCCCGGGTCCGTCCCTGGGTCTGCCGCGTGGCAGGATGCCCTGGATAGGGTCTGGGAGGGCCCGGGCCTGGGGTCCCCGTCCCCCAAGGCCTGCCCCACTTCCCGGGACAGTGGGGGTTCCGTTGTGCCTGGAGAGCATGGCTGGGTTCAGGAGCTCCAGCCGTGGCTCCGTCCTGGGTCCTGCCGCATGGCAGGGTGCCCGTGACGGGGTCTGGAGGGCCCGGGGAGGCTTCTCCTGCGCTTCTGGGCCTGAAAACCCCGGCGGGGTCCAGGGGCCCCACTGGGCCCCGGGTGGGGTGCTCCAGCCCAGGGCCCTGTCCCCCGGCCTGCCGCACTGCCAAAGGCCCGGGACAGGGTTCTGTGGTGCCCAGGGAGCCTCCCCGTGCTTGGCTGGGTTCAGGAGCTCCGTCCGGTGCCCCTGAGGGCCCCTGGGAGGGTGTCCTCCCCACCAGGGGGTCCGTCCTCGGTCCTGCAACATGGCAGGGTGCCTGGGACGGGGTCCAGAGGGCCGGGGGTAGGCTTCCCCTGCGCCTCCGGGGCTGGGAGCCCCGGCTGGGTCCAGGGGCCCTGCCGGGCCCCGGGTTGCATGCTTGGGCCATGGGCCCTGTCCCCCCGGCCTGCCTCACTGCCAAAGGCCCAGGACGGGGGTTCTGTGGTGCCTGGATAGCCTCCCCTTGCGCGGCTGGCTTCAGGAGCCCAATCCGGGGCCCCTGAGGGCCCCGGGGAGGGTGGCCTCCCCACCCGGGGCTCCGTCCTGGGTCCTGCCGCGCGGCAGGATGCCTGGGATGGGGTCCGGAGCATCCAGGCGGCTTCCCTTTTGTGCCCGGCCATCTGGTCACCCAGATCCCCTCGGCCATCTGGTTGCCCGGATCCCATCGGCCATCTGGTCACCCGCAATGCTTTCCTATGGGGCGACCAGATGGCCGGACTTTGCTGGAAGTCCTGATGAGGCGCCATTCGCCTCTCAGATCCCAGCCAGGGCTCCAGGAGGTCCATGCACCACTGAGTACCCCTGGGCATAATGGATGAAAGCATGGCAAACTGGGTGCAGGCCTATGGCACAACAAAGCACACTGCCTGGCTTCAAAATGGCCCCTAGACCCCCACCACATGGCCAGGCCCTGCCTGTACCAGTCCTCAAAATGGCCCCCACCCACATGGACAGGCCCCATCAACACCCCAAAAAATCGAAAAACACACAAAAATCACCACAATCCAATGCCATCCATGCCCTCCATGATGTTTACATTAAAAAGACCCCACAGAAAGACTCAGTCAATGCACCACTGAATACCCCTCGGCAAAAGGCCCCAACAACAGCCCAAAAATCGAAAAACACGCAATAATCACCACAATCCAATGCCAATTATGCCCTCAATCATGTTCAAATTCAAGACACCCCACAGAAAGACTAGGCCCATGCACCACTGAGTACCCCTGAGAATAATGGATGAAATCATGGTAGACTGGGTGCAGGCCTATGGCACAACAAAGCACAATGCCTGGCTTCAAAATGGCCCCTAGACCCCCACCACATGGCCAGGCCCTGCTTGTACCAGTCCTCAAAATGGCCCCCACCTACATGGACAGGCCCCATCAACACCCCAAAAAATCAAAAAACACACAAAAATCACCACAATCCAATGTCATCCATGCCCTCCATGATGTTTACATTAAAGAGACCCCACAGAAAGACTCAGTCCATGCACCACTGAGTACCCCTGGGCAAAGGCCCCAACAACAGCCCAAAAATCGAAAAACACACAAAAATCACAACAATCCAATGCCATCCATGCCCTCAATCATGTTCAAATTCAAGACACCCCACAGAAAGACTAGGCCCTTGCACCACTGAGTACCCCTGGGCATAATGGATGAAAGCATGGCAGACTGGGTGCAGGCCTATGGCACAACAAAGCACACTGCCTGGCTTCAAAATGGCCCGTAGACCCCCACCACATGGCCAGGCCCTGCCTGTACCAGTCCTCAAAATGGCCCCCACCCACATGGACAGGCCCCATCAACACCCCAAAAACATCGAAAAACGCACAAAAATCACCACAATCCAATGCCATCCATGCCCTCCATGATGTTTACATTAAAGAGACCCCACAGAAAGACTCAGTCCATGCACCACTGAGTACCCCTGGGCAAAAGGCCCCAACAACAGCCCAAATATCGAAAAACGCACAAAAATCACAACAATCCAATGCCATCCATGCCCTCAATTATGTTCAAATTCAAGACACCCCACAGAAAGACTAGGCCTATGCACTACTGAGTACCCCTGGGCATAATGGATGAAAGCATGACAGACTGAGTGCAGGCCTATGGAACAACAAAGCACACTGCCTGGCTTCAAAATGGCCCCTAGACCCCCACCACATGGCCAGGCCCTGCCTGTACCAGTCCTCAAAATGGCCCCCACCCACATGGACAGGCCCCATCAACACCCCAAAAACATCGAAAAACACACAAAAATCACCACAATCCAATGCCATCCATGCCCTCCATGATGTTTACATTAAAGAGACCCCACAGAAAGACTCAGTCCATGCACCACTGAGTACCCCTGGGCAAAAGGCCCCAACAAAAGCCCAAAAATGGAAAAACACACAAAAATCACAACAATCCAATGCCATCCATGCCCTCAATCATGTTCAAATTCAAGACACAACACAGAAAGACTAGGCCCATGCACCACTGAGTACCCCTGGGCATAATGGATGAAAGCGTGGCAGACTGGGTGCAGGCCTATGGCACAACAAAGCACACTGCCTGGCTTCAAAATGGCCCCTAGACCCCCACCACATGGCCAGGCCCTACCTGTAGCAGTCCTCAAAATGGCCCCCACCCACATGGACAGGCCCCATCAACACCCCAAAAACATCGAAAACCACACAAAAATCACCACAATCCAATGCCATCCATGCCCTCCATGATGTTTACATTAAAGAGACCCCACAGAAAGACCCAGTCCATGCACCACTGAGTTCCCCCGGGCAAAAGGCCCCAACAACAGCCCAAAAATCGAAAAACACGCAATAATAACCACAATCCAATGCCAATTATGCCCTCAATCATGTTCAAATTCAAGACACCCCACGGAAAGACTAGGCCCCTGCACCACTGAGTACCCCTGAGAATAATGGATGAAATCATGGCAGACTGGGTGCAGGCCTATGGCACAACAAAGCACACTGCCTGGCTTCAAAATGGCCCCTAGACCCCCACCACATGGCCAGGCCCTGCCTGTACCAGTCCTCAAAATGGCCCCCACCCACATGGACAGGCCCCATCAACACCCCAAAAAATCGAAAAACACACAAAAATCACCACAATCCAATGCCATCCATGCCCTCCATGATGTTTACATTAAAAAGACCCCACAGAAAGACTCAGTCCATGCACAACTGAATACCCCTCGGCAAAAGGCCCCAACAACAGCCCAAAAATCGAAAATCACGCAATAATCACCACAATCCAATGCCAATTATGCCCTCAATCATGTTCAAATTCAAGACACCCCACAGAAAGACTAGGCCCATGCACCACTGAGTACCCCTGAGAATAATGGATGAAATCATGGTAGACTGGGTGCAGGCCTATGGCACAACAAAGCACAATGTCTGGCTTCAAAATGGCCCGTAGACCCCCACCACATGGCCAGGCCCTGCCTGTACCAGTCCTCAAAATGGCCCCCACCCACATGGACAGGCCACATCAACACCCCAAAAAATCAAAAAACACACAAAAATCACCACAATCCAATGTCATCCATGCCCTCCATGATGTTTACATTAAAGAGACCCCACAGAAAGATTCAGTCCATGCACCACTGAGTACCCCTGGGCAAAAGGCCCCAACAACAGCCCAAAAATCGAAAAACACACAAAAATCACAACAATCCAATGCCATCCATGCCCTTAATCATGTTCAAATTCAAGACACCCCACAGAAAGACTAGGCCCTTGCACCACTGAGTACCCCTGGGCATAATGGATGAAAGCAAGGAAGACTGGGTGCAGGCCTATGGCACAACAAAGCACACTGCCTGGCTTCAAAATGGCCCATAGACCCCCACCACACGGCCAGGCCCTGCCTGTACCAGTCCTCAAAATGGCCCCCACCCACATGGACAGGCCCCATCAACACCCCAAAAACATCGAAAAACGCACAAAAATCACCACAATCCAATGCCATCCATGCCCTCCATGATGTTTACATTAAAGAGACCCCACAGAAAGACTCAGTCCATGCACCACTGAGTACCCCTGGGCAAAAGGCCCCAACAACAGCCCAAATATCGAAAAACGCACAAAAATCACAACAATCCAATGCCATCCATGCCCTCAATTATGTTCAAATTCAAGACACCCCATAGAAAGACTAGGCCCATGCACTACTGAGTACCCCTGGGCATAATGGATGAAAGCATGACAGACTGAGTGCAGGCCTATGGCACAACAAAGCACACTGCCTGGCTTCAAAATGGCCCCTAGACCCCCACCACATGGCCAGGCCCTGCCTGTACCAGTCCTCAAAATGGCCCCCACCCACATGGACAGGCCCCATCAACACCCCAAAAACATCGAAAACCACACAAAAATCACCACAATCCAATGCCATCCATGCCCTCCATGATGTTTACATTAAAGAGACCCCACAGAAAGACTCAGTCCATGCACCACTGAGTTCCCCCGGGCAAAAGGCCCCAACAACAGCCCAAAAATCGAAAAACACGCAATAATCACCACAATCCAATGCCAATTATGCCCTCAATCATGTTCAAATTCAAGACACCCCACAGAAAGACTAGGCCCATGCACCACTGAGTACCCCTGAGAATAATGGATGAAATCATGGCAGACTGGATGCAGGCCTATGGCACAACAAAGCACAATGCCTGGCTTCAAAATGGCCCCTAGACCCCCACCACATGGCCAGGCCCTGCCTGTACCAGTCCTCAAAATGGCCCCAACCCACATGGACAGGCCCCATCAACACCCCAAAAAATCGAAAAACACACAAAAATCACCACAATCCAATGTTATCTATGCCCTCCATGATGTTTACATTAAAGAGACCCCACAGAAAGACTCAGTCCATGCACCACTGAGTACCCCTGGGCAAAAGGCCCCAACACCCAAAAACACACAAAAATCACCACAATCCAATGCCATCCATGCCCTAAATGATGTTGAAATTCAACAAAACAGTTGTATCATGCACCCATAACTAACCCTGTTCCTACTGGATACTAAGGCTACCCACAATATATTTTATTTTATGTTCTGAAAAAGTTTCACAATTGTAGTTGCAGCAACTGTAATGCCCCAAACAAACAACATCAACTTACTTGTGAAATTTCTAATCCAAAAGTGATCCAAAGAAAGTCAAAAAGGCCTCAAATCCAAATATCCAGCAGCATCCACAAAAAGTCATCCTTCCAGGTCAAGATCCAAATCAAAGTGACCAGGACATGAACAAAGCACAGGGAGGAGCCTGCTGGACAGGAACAGGAAGTTGGAGACTGTGGGGCACTTCCTTTCTCCTATCCCCCCCCAAAATGAACTCCTTGCAAAAAAGTGCAGGCAAATGTCAACCTGAGGAGTTATTCTGATAAAAATCATCATTTTCAGAAGGTTTATGCTGCCTGCTGGTGGATTTCTTGTGCAGAATTGCAAATTTTGCAATTTCGTGAGTGCGAGATTGTTGTTGCCCGCCGCTTCTACGTGTTCGCAATTGTTTACTCCCGCGATGGGTGATCACGAGCCTTCATGACGTACTCGCGTTGACAAACTCTCGCTGTGCAAGGTGGCGGGCGCAATGACGTAATCGCGGTCGACAATCTCCCGCGGGATCACGCATCAAGATCCAAAATGGTGCAGCACACGCAAATATGGAGAAAAACATCTCTTCAAACGCTGAATGACAGTAAGTGAACGTGGCGCGCCGCAATATTGTATTTGTCAAGCGCGACCAAGAAAAAAAATCTGCTGCGTGCGAATTTGCGAATTTTCAGCCAATTCGTGAGAATTTGCGGATCGCGAATTTGCTGAAAATCCGCAAATTCCGCAAGCGGAACTGATTTTACGCCCATGCTTAGTGTCCAGACAGCTTCCCTTTCGTGCCCGGCCATCTGGTCTCCCAGATCCCCTCGGCCATCTGGTCGCCCGGATCCCCTCGGCCATCTGGTCGCCAGCAATGCTTTCCTATGGGGCGACCAGATGGCCAGACTTCCCTGGAAGTCCCGATGAGGTGCCATTTGCCTCGGGGATCCCAGCGAGGGCTCCAGGAGGTCGGGTACTTGGCCACCTTAGGTCCCCTCTGTCACCTCGTGTGCACGGATTACAAGAAAGGGGGGTAATTTTCCTCCGGATTACTAGGGAGAGGGTCAGTCAGACCTCCGTGAGGTCTGGCGATTCTGAATCAGGGGAAGGCAGGACCTGGGCCCGCCCGCCGGGGCCCCCAGGGGCCCGGGGACGCTCCTGCCTCTCAGCCCCTTGCCGATGGTCGTTTTTCTCCGAGTTTGCTCAGGCTGACCGCTGTGAGGTCCGGCCATGCTGAGAGGGGGAAGGCAGTCCTGGGGCCCACCCGCTGGGGCCCCCAGGGGCCCCCAGGGGCCCGGGCACACTCCTGCCTCTCAGTCCCTTGCCGATGGTCGTTTTTCTCCGAGTTTTCTCAGGCAGTCCTCCGTGAGGTCTGGCCATGCTGAGAGGGGGAAGGCAGCCCCGGGGCCCGCCAGCCGGGGCCCCCAGGGGCCCGGGGACGCTCCTGCCTCCCAGCCCCTTGCTGATGGTCATTTTTCTCTGAGTTTTCTCAGGCAGTCCTCTGTGAGGTCTGGCCATGCTGAGAGGGGAAAGGCAGCCCCGAGCCCACACTTCGTTGCCCTCAGGGGCCCGGGGATGCTCCTGCCTCTCAGCCCCTTGCCGATGGTCGTTTTTCTCAGAGTTTGCTCAGGCAGACCTCCGTGAGGTCCGGCCATGCTGAGAGCGGGAAGGCAGTCCTGGGGCCCGCCTGCTGTGGCCCCCATGGGCCCGGGGTTGCTCTTGCCTCTCAGCCCCTTGCCGATGGTCCTTTTTCTCAGAGTTTGCTCAGGCAGACCTCCGTGAGGTCTGGCCATTCTGAGAGGGGGAAGTCAGTCCTTGGGCCTGCCCGCTGGGGCCCCCAGGGGCCCAGGGATGCACCTGCCTCTCGGGCCTCTTGCCGATGGTCTTTTTTCTTGGAGTCTGCGTGCCTCGGCAGCAGGCATGCAGGGGATGCTAAGCCAGTGTACACCCCCTGTGCAGGGTTGCCTGCCAGGGGATGCTCCGGCTGTACTCTGATCGATTGGGCACTCTCGGTCTATTTAGGGATGGACTGCTTGGCCAGCCTCGGCTGTTGTTTCAAGCAAAGAGCTTCCACCCTGCATGGACTGTCTGACTAGGGAGGGCCTGCCGCATGGCGGTTAGGTCGTTCACCCTACCCAGAAGAGCGAAGGCTGAGCGGCCCTGGCAGCTCGTGGCCCCCAGTGGTCTGACCCGAGCGGAAGGGGCAGGTGGTGCCAGGCCCTCGGATGCTGCCTGGCTGGCAGGTCTGTGGGCCCTGTGTGCCACGCTGTCACCCCTCTCGGCCCAGCACGTTTCCACAGAAGCTTGAAACAACTGTTCCGAGGGGTGCCGCTGCCGCCAGGCTCCGGCACCCCTGCATCTCTCTCACGCTGCACCTCGGCCTGCCTTTCCCTCCCGGGGGAGATGGCTGGGCCTGCCGGTGCCCATGTGACTGGCGCACCTCTCTACACCCCTCCAGTGAGCCCTCCTGCCCAGGTGGGTGGGCTCCTTCCCCTGACAGGCTTCCGAGAGATGGAGGTTGCACGAAGGTCGCCGGTCAGGGAGATGGGCACGTGGCTCCCACCCCGTTGTCAGGTGCAGCTACCTGGTTGATCCTGCCAGAAGCATATGCTTGTCTCAAAGATTAAGCCATGCACGTGTAAGTAGATCCTGCCGGTACAGTGAAACTGCGAATGGCTAATTAAATCAGTTATGGTTCCTTTGATCGCTCCATCTGTTACTTGGATAACAGTGGTAACTGCTTTGGTGACTCTAGATAACCTCGGGCCGATTGAAATGAGTACACTTTAAATCCTTTAACGAGGATCCACAGGAGGGTGAGTCTGCTGCCAGCAGCCGTGGTAATTCCAGCTCCAATAGCGTATATTAAAGTTGCTGCATTTAAAAAGCTCGAAACGTTTACTTTAAAAAAATTAGTGTTCAAAGCAGGCCGGTCGCCTGAATACTTCAGCTAGGAATAATGGAATAGGACTCCGGTTCTATTTTGTTGGTTTTTGGAACTGGGGCCATGATTAAGAGGGACGGCCGGGGGCATTCGTATTGTGCCGCTAGAGGTGAAATTCTTGGACCGGCGCAAGACGAACCAAAGCGAAAGCATTTGCCAAGAATGTTTTCATTAATCAAGAACGAAAGTCGGAGGTTTGAAGACGTTCAGATACCATCGGTAGTTCCGACCATAAACGATGCCTACTAGCGATCCGGCGGCGTTATCCCCATGACCCGCCGAGCAGCTTCCGGGAAACCAAAGTCTTTGGGTTCCGGGGGAAGTATGGTTGCAAAGCTGAAACTTAAAGGAATTGACGGAAGGGCACCACCAGGAGTGGAGCCTGTGGCTTAATTTGACTCAAGACAGGAAACCTCACCCGGCCCGGACATGGAAAGGATTGACAGATTGATAGCTCTTTCTCGATTCTGTGGGTGGTGGTGCATGGCCGTTCTTAGTTGGTGGAGCGATTTGTCTGGTTACTTCCGATAACGAACGGGACTCCTCCATGCTAACTAGTTACACGACACCCAGTAGTCGGTGTCCAACTTCTTAGAGGGACAAGTGGCGTTCAGCCACATGAGATCGAGCAATGACAGGTCTGTGATGCCCTTAGATGTCCGGGGCTCACCCGGCTCAGTACAAGAGGAACCGCAGGTTCAGACATTTGGTGAATGTGCTTGGCTGAGGAGCCAATGGGGCGAAGCTACCATCTGTGGGATTATGACTGAACGCCTCAAAGTCAGAATCCCCCCTAAACCGTATCGATACCGCAGTGCAGTGGAGCCTTGGTTGGCCTGGGATAGCCGGCCTCTCTTGGGGGGCCAGTGCGTAGACCTGCTCGCTTGGGGACCGGAGTGCGGACAGAAGGGGGCCGCCTCCATCACCCTTAGTGCACCGCATATTCGTGGGACACCCGGTGCAAAATCATTCGTAGATGACCTGATTCTGGTTCAGGGTTTCGTAAGTAGCAGAGCAGCTACCTCGCTGCGATCTATTGAAAGTCATCCTCTGAGCCAAGCTTTTGTCTCTCCGTGCGTGGGGGCCCGTGGACGCCTCCCTCCACCACATCCAGGGGTGGGTCCCTCTGCCGCCGGGCCGGCGGGAGGGACACAGAGGGGGTAACACGGGTCCGTGGGAGGCTGCCTCCACCACGTGCCCTTCGGCACGGGGGCCTCCCCCTCCTGTCCCTGCCCCACCGGGGTGCAGGGATGGGGGCCACCATCCCTTGCGGGTCAGCAGGGTGACCAGATGGCCCACTGCTCCCGGGCAGGGAGGTGAGGAGCAGCCACCCGGGGGAAGGAAGCTCCAGAGCTTCTGCCTTGGTGCGCCTGGACCCCCTCGCCGGACTGCAAGGGCGACTGGGTACGACAGCCTCTCAGGCCATCTGGGTGCTGGGTCGTCCCGGGCCATCTGGTCGCCTGGCTGTGTGACCAGATGGCCCTGCAGGCAGGTTGACCAGATGGCCCTGCGGGCTGGGTGACCAGATGGCCCTGCGGGCTGGATGGCCAGATGGCCCTGCGGGCTGGGTGACCAGATGGCCCTGCGGGCTGGCGGCCGGGCTAACTCCAACTTTTGTCCCTCCCCAGAGTTCTGTAAGCCTTATAGTCGAGAAAAATGGGCTCCCCGTGCAGGCAGTCTGGAGAGTGGACGTGGCCTGGGCTTAACCTTCCTTGGGTCCCGCCAAGGGTCCGTGCGCTGGGGACGGGGCATCCAGGGAGGCTCTCCCCGGCCTGGCTAGGGTTCGGAAGGTGGGACCGGGCCCAGGGCTTGAACTCCGTCCGTCCGGCCCCGGGGTGCGTGAACCCCCCCATCCTGCAAGCCATCAGAGGGTCCGGGCGCTGGGGACGGGGCTCCACCGGGGCCCGGGGAGGCTCTCCCCGGTCTGGCTAGGGTTTGGAAGGTGGGACCGGGCCCGGGGCTTGAGCTCCGTCTGGCCGGGCCTGGGGTGCGTGAGCCCCCGTCTTGTAAGCCATCAGAGAGTCCGGGCGCTGGGGACGGGGCTTCACCAGGGCCCAGGGAGGCTCTCCCTGGCCTGGCTAGGGTTCGGTAGCTGGGACCGGGCCCGGGACTTGAGCTCCGTCCTGCCGGCACTGGGGTGGTGAGCCCCCCGTCCTTCAAGCCATCAGAGGGCCCGGGCGCTGGGGACGGGGCTCCACCGGGGCCCAGGGAGGCTCTCCCAGGCCTGGCTAGGGTTCGGAAGCTGGGACCGGGCCTGGGGCTTGAGCTCCGACCGTCCGGCCCTGGGGTGCCTGAGCCCCCCCCGTCCTGCAAGTCATCAAAGGATCCGGGTGCTGGGGACAGGGGTCCATTGGGCAGGCGGGAGAACTCCAGCAGAGGCTCGGGGCAGGCAGATTGGCGTCATTTCGGTCCGGCCATCTGGTCGCCCTCTCTCGCCTCGGCCATCTGGTCACCCCCAATGCTTTCCTATGGCGCAATCAGATGGCCAGGCTTCCCTGGAAGTCCTGATTAGGTGCCATTCGCCTCCTGGATCCAAGGTAGGGCTCCAGGAAGTCGGGCACGTTTGCGCCCTGGGTCCCCTCTGTCACCTCGAGTGCACGGATTACAAGAAAGGGGGGTAATTTTCCTCCGGTTTACTAGGGTCAAGGTTATGCCCGGACACCCTCCTGGGGCTGGTGGTTCCCTGCCGGGGACCAGATGGGCTGTGTTCCCGGGCAACACCTCCCAGGCGTCTGGGGCTCCCTCCTCCGGCCCGCAGCGTGGCAAAGTACCCGGGACGGACTCCATGGGTCCTGGGCCCTGCAACCCCGGAGCCCCGGAGCCCCGCAGCTCTGGGGCCCTGCAGCCCCAGAGCCCTGCAGCACCAGAGCGCTGCAGCCCCGGAGCGCTGCAGCCCCGGAGCCCTGCAGTCCCTGGAGCCCTGCAGCCCCGGAGACCCAGAGACCCGAAGCCCTGCAGCCCCGGAACGTGGGCAAGCGGGAGCCCTACCACAAAGGACTCAGGATGGGCAGATGGGGAGTCCTTTCGGTCCCAGCCATCTGGTCGCCCCTCTCACCTCGGCCATCTGGTCGCCCACAATGTTTTCTTATGGAGCGACCAGATGGCAGGACTTCCCTGGAAGTCCCGATGGGGTACCATTTGCCTCCCGGATCCCAGCCAGGGCTTCGGGAGGTCGGGCACGTGCGCACCTAGGGTCCCCTGAGCCTTGTGGTGTTCACTTGTTCCCAGAAAGAGGGGTAGCCTTCCTCCGGATTACTAGGGACAAGGTACTCTGGGACCCCTCTCTGCATAGCGGTCCTCAGCTGGCAGCTGGACGGTCCAGGATGCCGTCCAGCCCCGGGTCCGTCCCTGGGTCTGCCGCGTGGCAGGATGCCCTGGATAGGGTCTGGGAGGGCCCGGGCCTGGGGTCCCCGTCCCCCCCGGCCTGCCCCACTTCCTGGGACAGTGGGGGTTCCGTTGTGCCCGGTGAGCGTGGCTGGGTTCAGGAGCTCCAGCCGTGGCTCCGTCCTTGGTCCTGCTGCGTGGCAGGGTGCCCGTGACGGGGTCTGGAGGGCCCGGGGAGGCTTCTCCTGCGCTTCTGGGCCTGAAAACCCCGGCGGGGTCCAGGGGCCCCACTGGGCCCCGGGTGGGGTGCTCCAGCCCAGGGCCCTGTCCCCGGCCTAGGGCCCTGTCCCCCGGCGTGCCGCACTGCCAAAGGCCCGGGACAGGGTTCTGTGGTGCCCAGGGAGCCTCCCCGTGCTTGGCTGGGTTCAGGAGCTCCGTCCGGAGCCCCTGAGGGCCCCTGGGAGGGTGGCCTCCCCACCAGGGGGTCCGTCCTCTGTCCTGCCGCATGGCAGGGTGCCTGGGACGGGGTCCAGAGGGCCCGGGGTAGGCTTCCCCTGTGCCTCCGGGCCTGGGCGCCCCGGCTGGGTCCAGGGGCCCTGCCGGGCCCCGGGTTGCATGCTCGGGCCATGGGCCCTGTCCCCCCGGCCTGCCCCACTGCCAAAGGCCCAGGACGGGGGTTCTGTGGTGCCCGGATAGCCTCCCCTTGCGCGGCTGGCTTCAGGAGCCCAATCCGGGGCCCCTGAGGGCCCAGGGAAGGGTGGCCTCCCCACCCGGGGCTCCGTCCTGGGTCCTGCCGCGCGGCAGGATGCCTGGGACAGGGTCCGGAGCATCCAGGCGGCTTCCCTTTCGTGCCTGGCCATCTGGTCACCCAGATCCCCTCGGCCATCTGGTTGCCCGGATCCCATCGGCCATCTGGTCACCCGCAATGCTTTCCTATGGGGCGACCAGATGGCCGGACTTTGCTGGAAGTCCTGATGAGGCGCCATTCGCCTCCCAGATCCCAGCCAGGGCTCCAGGAGGTCCATGCACCACTGAGTACCCCTGGGCATAATGGATGAAAGCATGGCAAACTGGGTGCAGGCCTATGGCACAACAAAGCACACTGCCTGGCTTCAAAATGGCCCCTAGACCCCCACCACATGGCCAGGCCCTGCCTGTACCAGTCCTCAAAATGGCCCCCACCCACATGGACAGGCCCCATCAACACCCCAAAAAATCAAAAAACACACAAAAATCACCACAATCCAATGCCATCCATGCCCTCCATGATGTTTACATTAAAAAGACCCCACAGAAAGACTCAGTCCATGCACCACTGAATACCCCTCGGCAAAAGGCCCCAACAACAGCCCAAACATCGAAAAACACGCAATAATCACCACAATCCAATGCCAATTATGCCCTCAATCATGTTCAAATTCAAGACACCCCACAGAAAGACTAGGCCCATGCACCACTGAGTACCCCTGATAATAATGGATGAAATCATGGTAGACTGGGTGCAGGCCTATAGCACAACAAAGCACAATGCATGGCTTCAAAATGGCCCCTAGACCCCCACCACATGGCCAGGCCCTGCCTGTACCAGTCCTCAAAATGGCCCCAACCCACATGGACAGGCCCCATCAACACCCCAAAAAATCAAAAAACACACAAAAATCACCACAATCCAATGTCATCCATGCCCTCCATGATGTTTACATTAAAGAGACCCCACAGAAAGACTCAGTCCATGCACCACTGAGTACCCCTGGGCAAAAGGCCCCAACAACAGCCCAAAAATCGAAAAACACACAAAAATCACAACAATCCAATGCTATCCATGCCCTCAATCATGTTCAAATTCAAGACACCCCACAGAAAGACTAGGCCCTTGCACCACTGAGTACCCCTGGGCATAATGGATGAAAGCATGACAGACTGAGTGCAGGCCTATGGCACAACAAAGCACACTGCCTGGCTTCAAAATGGCCCCTAGACCCCCACCACATGGCCAGGCCATGCCTTTACCAGTCCTCAAAATGGCCCCCACCCACATGGACAGGCCCCATCAACACCCCAAAAACATCGAAAAACGCACAAAAATCACCACAATCCAATGCCATCCATGCCCTCCATGATGTTTACATTAAAGAGACCCCACAGAAAGACTCAGTCCATGCACCACTGAGTACCCCTGGGCAAAAGGCCCCAACAGCAGCCCAAATATCGAAAAACGCACAAAAATCACAACAATCCAATGTCATCCATGCCCTCAATTATGTTCAAATTCAAGACACCCCACAGAAAGACTAGGCCCATGCACTACTGAGTACCCCTGGGCATAATGGATGAAAGCATGACAGACTGAGTGCAGGCCTATGGCACAACAAAGCACACTGCCTGGCTTCAAAATGGCCCCTAGACCCCCACCACATGGCCAGGCCATGCCTTTACCAGTCCTCAAAATGGCCCCCACCCACATGGACAGGCCCCATCAACACCCCAAAAACATCGAAAAACACACAAAAATCACCACAATCCAATGCCATCCATGCCCTCCATGATGTTTACATTAAAGAGACCCCACAGAAAGACTCAGTCCATGCACCACTGAGTACCCCTGGGCAAAAGGCCCCAACAAAAGCCCAAAAATGGAAAAACACACACAAATCACAACAATCCAATGCCATCCATGCTCTCAATCATGTTCAAATTCAAGACACACCACAGAAAGACTAGGCCCATGCACCACTGAGTACCCCTGGGCATAATGGATGAAAGCGTGGCAGACTGGGTGGAGGCCTATGGCACAACAAAGCACACTGCCTGGCTTCAAAATGGCCCCTAGACCCCCACCACATGGCCAGGCCCTGCCTGTAGCAGTCCTCAAAATGGCCCCCACCCACATGGACAGGCCCAATCAACACCCCAAAAACATCGAAAAACACACAAAAATCACCACAATCCAATGCCATCCATGCCCTCCATGATGTTTACATTAAAGAGACCCCACAGAAAGACTTAGTCCATGCACCACTGAGTTCCCCCGGGCAAAAGGCCCCAACAACAGCCCAAAAATCGAAAAACACGCAACAATCACCACAATCCAATGCCAATTATGCCCTCAATCATGTTCAAATTCAAGACACCCCACGGAAAGACTAGGCCCCTGCACCACTGAGTACCCCTGAGAATAATGGATGAAATCATGGCAGACTGGGTGCAGGCCTATGGCACAACAAAGCACAATGCCTGGCTTCAAAATCGCCCCTAGACCCCCACCACATGGCCAGGCCCTGTCTGTCCCAGTCCTCAAAATGGCCCCAACCCACATGGACAGGCCCCATCAACACCCCAAAAAATCGAAAAACACACAAAAATCACCACAATCCAATGTTATCTATGCCCTCCATGATGATTACATTAAAGAGACCCCACAGAAAGACTCAGTCCATGCACCACTGAGTACCCCTGGGCAAAAGGCCCCAACAACCAAAAACACACAAAAATCACCACAATCCAATGCCATCCATGCCCTAAATGATGTTGAAATTCAACAAAACAGTTGTATCATGCACCCATAACTAACCCTGTTCCTACTGGATACTAAGGCTACCCACAATATATTTTATTTTATGTTCTGAAAAAGTTTCACAATTGTAGTTGCAGCAACTGTAATGCCCCAAACAAACAACATCAACTTACTTGTGAAATTTCTAATCCAAAAGTGATTCAAAGAAAGTCAAAAAGGCCTCAAATCCAAATATCCAGCAGCATCCACAAAAAGTCATCCTTCCAGGTTAAGATCCAAATCAAAGTGACCAGGACATGAACAAAGCACAGGGAGGAGCCTGCTGGACAGGAACAGGAAGTTAGAGACTATGGGGCACTTCCTTCCTCCTATCCCCCCCCCCCCAAAATGAACTCCTTGCAAAAAAAGTGCAGGCAAATGTCAACCTGAGGAGTTATTCTGATAAAAATCATCATTTTCAGAAGGTTTATGCTGCCTGCTGGTGGATTTCTTGTGCAGAATTGCACATTTTGCAATTTCGTGAGTGCGAGATTGTTGTTGCCCGCCGCTTCTACTTGTTCGCGAATGTTTACTCCCGCGATGGGTGATCACGAGCCTTTATGACGTACTCGCGTTGACAAAGTCTCGCTGTGCAAGGTGGCGGGCGCAATGACGTAATCGCGGTCGACAATCTCCCGCGGGATCGCGCAGCAAGATCCAAAATGGTGCGCCACACGCAAATATGGAGAAAAACATCTCTTCAAACGCTGAATGACAGTAAATGAACGTGGCGCGCCGCAATATTGTATTTGTCAAGCGCGACCAAGCAAAAAAATCTGCTGCGTGCGAATTTGCGAATTTTCGGCCAATTCGCGAGAATTTGCGGATCGCGAATTTGCTGAAAATCCGCAAATTCCGCAAGCGGAACTGATTTTACGCCCATGCTTAGTGTCCAGACAGCTTCCCTTTCGTGCCCGGCCATCTGGTCTCCCAGATCCCCTCGGCCATCTGGTCGCCCGGATCCCCTCGGCCATCTGGTCGCCAGCAATGCTTTCCTATGGGGCGACCAGATGGCCAGACTTCCCTGGAAGTCCCGATGAGGTGCCATTTGCCTCGGGGATCCCAGCGAGGGCTCCAGGAGGTCGGGTACTTGGCCACCTTAGGTCCCCTCTGTCACCTCGTGTGCACGGATTACAAGAAAGGGGGGTAATTTTCCTCCGGATTACTAGGGAGAGGGTCAGTCAGACCTCCGTGAGGTCTGGCGATTCTGAATCAGGGGAAGGCAGGACCTGGGCCCGCCCGCCGGGGCCCCCAGGGGCCCGGGGACGCTCCTGCCTCTCAGCCCCTTGCCGATGGTCGTTTTTCTCCGAGTTTGCTCAGGCTGACCTCTGTGAGGTCCGGCCATGCTGAGAGGGGGAAGGCAGTCCTGGGGCCCACCCGCTGGGGCCCCCAGGGGCCCCCAGGGGCCCGGGCACACTCCTGCCTCTCAGTCCCTTGCCGATGGTTGTTTTTCTCCGAGTTTTCTCAGGCAGTCTTCCGTGAGGTCTGGCCATGCTGAGAGGGGGAAGGCAGCCCCGGGGCCCACCAGCCGGGGCCCCCAGGGGCCCGGGGACGCTCCTGCCTCTCAGCCCCTTGCTGATGGTCATTTTTCTCCGAGTTTTCTCAGGCAGTCCTCTGTGAGGTCTGGCCATGCTGAGAGGGGGAAGGCAGCCCCGAGCCCACCCTTCGTTGCCCTCAGGGGCCCGGGGATGCTCCTGCCTCTCAGCCCCTTGCCGATGGTTGTTTTTCTCAGAGTTTGCTCAGGCAGACCTCCGTGAGGTCCGGCCATGCTGAGAGGGGGAAGGCAGTCCTGGGGCCCATCCGCTGGGGCCCCCAGGGGCCCGGGCACACTCCTGCCTCTCAGTCCCTTGCCGATGGTCGTTTTTCTCCGAGTTTTCTCAGGCAGTCCTCCGTGAGGTCTGGCCATGCTGAGAGGGGGAAGGCAGCCCCGGGGCCCGCCAGCCGGGTCCCCCAGGGGCCCGGGGACGCTCCTTTCTCTCAGCCCCTTGCTGATGGTCAGTTTTCTCCGAGTTTTCTCAGGCAGTCCTCTGTGAGGTCTGGCCATGCTGAGAGGGGGAAGGCAGCCCCGAGCCCACCCTTCGTTGCCCTCAGGGGCCCGGGGATGCTTCTGCCTCTCAGCCCCTTGCCGATGGTCGTTTTTCTCAGAGTTTGCTCAGGCAGACCTCCGTGAGGTCCGGCCATGCTGAGAGGGGGAAGGCAGTCCTGGGGCCCGCCTGCTGTGGCCCCCATGGGCCCGGGGTTGCTCTTGCCTCTCAGCCCCTTTCCGATGGTCCTTTTTCTCCGAGTTTGCTCAGGCAGACCTCCGTGAGGTCTGGCCATTCTGAGAGGGGGAAGTCAGTCCTTGGGCCTGCCCGCTGGGGCCCCCAGGGGCCCGGGGATGCACCTGCCTCTCGGGCCTCTTGCCGATGGTCTTTTTTCTTGGAGTCTGCGTGCCCCGGCAGCAGGCATGCAGGGGATGCTAAGCCAGTGTACACCCCCTGTGCAGGGTTGCCTCCCAGGGGATGCTCCGGCTGTACTCTGATCGATTGGGCACTCTCGGTCTATTTAGGGATGGACTGCTTGGCCAGCCTCGGCTGTTGTTTCAAGCAAAGAGCTTCCACCCTGCATGGACTGTCTGACTAGGGAGGGCCTGCCGCATGGCGGTTAGGTCGTTCACCCTACCCAGAAGAGCGAAGGCTGAGCGGCCCTGGCAGCTCGTGGCCCCCAGTGGTCTGACCTGAGCGGAAGGGGCAGGTGGTGCCAGGCCCTCGGATGCTGCCTGGCTGGCAGGTCTGTGGGCCCTGTGTGCCACGCTGTCACCCCTCTCGGCCCAGCACATTTCCACAGAAGCTTGAAACAACTGTTCCGAGGGGTGCCGCTGCCGCCAGGCTCCGGCACCCCTGCATCTCTCTCACGCTGCACCTCGGCCTGCCTTTCCCTCCCGGGGGAGATGGCTGGGCCTGCCGGTGCCCATGTGACCGGCGCACCTCTCTACACCCCTCCAGTGAGCCCTGCTGCCCAGGTGGGTGGGCTCCTTCCCCTGACAGGCTTCCGAGAGATGGAGGTTGCACGAAGGTCGCCGGTCAGGGAGATGGGCACGCGGCTCCCACCCCGTTGTCAGGTGCAGCTACCTGGTTGATCCTGCCAGTAGTAATGCTTGTCTCAAAGATTAAGCCATGCACGTGTAAGTAGACCCTGCCGGTACAGTGAAACTGCGAATGGCTAATTAAATCAGTTATGGTTCCTTTGATCGCTCCATCTGTTACTTGGATAACAGTGGTAACTGCTTTGGTGACTCTAGATAACCTCGGGCCGATTGAAATGAGTACACTTTAAATCCTTTAACGAGGATCCACAGGAGGGTGAGTCTGGTGCCAGCAGCCGTGGTAATTCCAGCTCCAATAGCGTATATTAAAGTTGCTGCATTTAAAAAGCTCGAAGCGTTTACTTTAAAAAAATTTGTGTTCAAAGCAGGCCGGTCGCCTGAATACTTCAGCTAGGAATAATGGAATAGGACTCCGGTTCTATTTTGTTGGTTTTTGGAACTGGGGCCATGATTAAGAGGGACGGCCGGGGGCATCCGTATTGTGCCGCTAGAGGTGAAATTCTTGGACCGGCGCAAGACGAACCAAAGCGAAAGCATTTGCCAAGAATGTTTTCATTAATCAAGAACGAAATTCGGAGGTTTGAAGACGATCAGATACCATCGGTAGTTCCGACCATAAACGATGCCTACTAGCGATCCGGCGGCGTTATCCCCATGACCCGCCGAGCAGCTTCCGGGAAACCAAAGTCTTTGGATTCGTATCGTATCGTAAGGGGTGCTTGTAAAGCGCACTGACACCATGGGTTTCCTGGCGCTGGTTGGAGGTAAAGAAGACAGAAAGACTAGCCAGATTGGGGGAAGAGCCAAGTTTTTAGAGATTTACGAAAAAGAATCAGGGAGTTAGAAGTTTTAAGAGAGAGGGGGAAAGAGTTCCAGAGCTTGGGGGCCAGGTAGGCAAATCTCAGGCCTCCAGATCTGCAGAGCTTATAAGAAGAGACGGTCAAGAAATGGAGGTGAGAGGATCTCAAATTGCGGGATGGGCAGTAGGGTCTGATGAGGGATTTCACAAAGGCGGGGCAAGGGCCAGCTAATGACTTGAAGATAAGGCAGCCGATCTTGAAGGCTGCCCTAGAGATGACAGGGAGCCAGTGGAGTTTGACCAGGAGGGGCCTGGCGGATTGCTACTTCGGAATCCCTAAGGCCAATCTCGCCGCCTGATTTTGGACCACTTGCAGTCTAGCCGTCGATGTTTTAGGCAGACCATGGTAGATCGAATTAGAAAAATTTAGGCGGGAGAGGATGAGGGCCATGATGACCTGCAGGAGGGCATCAGGTGTAAGAAGGTATGCCACTTTCCTGATCCTGCGCAGTTGGTAGATACAGGACGAGACCACGGTCCCCACCTGCGGCCCTAGGGATAGGGCGGAGTCAATAGTGACCCCCAGGCTCTTTACCGAAGCTACAGGAGTGGGAAAGGGGCCCAGTTCCGCCGGCCAGAATTGTGGCCCCCAGAAGGTAGCGCTCCTACCAGGAAGAAGGAGCTCCGTCTTCCCGGGGTTCAGCTTTAACTGATTATGGCCCATCCACTGGAGAATGTGGGACATGACTGCCTGGAAGTTGGAGATAGCAGAGGGGGAATTGAGAGAAAAGATGAGTTGCAGGTCGTCCGCGTAATTAAATACGGTAACGTCCCACTGCCTCAAAGAAAAAAGAAGGGGGCAAAGATAGAGATTGAAAAGAAGAGGAGACAAAGAGGAACCCTGGGGGACCCCGCAGAGCGAGTGCTCTCTGGGAGCCCTGAAGGCGCCCAGGCTGAGGGTCTGAGACCTGCCAGTCAGGAAGGATCTGACCCAGGCCAGCGCCAGGCCCTGGATGCCAGCCTGCTCGACACGGCGGAGAAGGATGTTATGATCCACCGTGTCGAAGGCGGCTGACAGGTCTAATAATACCAGGGCCTGGGGGGCACCCTTGTCGACACCGTCTCTCAAGGCATCCAGCACGGCCAAGATCACTGTCTCCGTAGAGTGGCTGGGTCTGAAGCCCGCCTGGTTGTCCTCGAGAAAGTTGGAACTCTCGATAAACTGTGAGAGACAGGTGGTGACGTGAGCTTCCAGGATTTTCGAGAAAAAAGGTAAGAGAGAGATAGGACGGTAGTTTGCCGGGACAGCGGGATCAGCCCCCGGTTTCTTCAGGAGGGGCACCAGCACAGCCTCCTTGAAAGAGACCGGCACCGTCCCGGAAGAAAGAGAAGAGTTTAGCAGGGGAAGAATGCAGTCGGGTAGAGAGTGGCAGATGTCCCGGAGTATGGAAGGGGGGCAGCAGTCATCTGGAGATCCCGACTTAATGCGGGTCGCAAGAGTGGCCAAAGAAGTAGAGTCTAGAAGAGGAAATTGTGTGAAAGAGGAAATATTGTGAGGGGTGGAGATAGATCCAGCGCCAGGAGACGTGACAGGGATGGTGTCCTTAATCAATACGATTTTTTCAACGAAGAAAGTGCTAAGGGCATTGCATGCTTCCTGTGTGGGGGCCTGAGTAGGGAGCGTCCTGGGGTCGGAGGTAAATTCGTTAAGGACCTTGAAAATTTCCTTAGACTGACAGGGGGCAGAAAGGATTTTACCTGAGGCATACGTTTTTTTTGCAGCCAAAATGGCGAGTTTATACCTGTTGCGAGCCGCCACATAGGCGTCTCTGCTTAAGGGGCAGTAGTCCCTCCTCCACTTGCGCTCAAGCTGGCGGAGTTCCAAATGGAGAGCTTTTAAGTGGGGAGTATACCATTTGTGGGAATTACTGTGCCAGGATTGAGGGAACTTAGTGAGGGGGGCAAAGATGTCACTGGCTGTGGTAAGCCAGTCTGCCACAAGCCCATGAAGCTCATCGGTACCAGTGTCCTTGGGTGGCAGGGGATAAGTTTGGGACAAATGAGCCAGTAGTTTGGAGGGATCGACAGCCTTCCACTTGCGAGCTGTGCCACCCTCCCGTGGGGGGACCTTGATCTGGCCAGCCGCCGAAAATGTGGTGTCGATCAGACAGTGGTCCGACCACACACAAGGTGTTATTAGTGGGCGGGAGGACGTGACTCCATGATTCCGGGGGTTCCGGGGGAAGTATGGTTGCAAAGCTGAAACTTAAAGGAATTGACGGAAGGGCACCACCAGGAGTGGAGCCTGTGGCTTAATTTGACTCAAGACAGGAAACCTCACCCGGCCCGGACATGGAAAAGATTGACAGATTGATAGCTCTTTCTCGATTCTGTGGGTGGAGGTGCATGGCCGTTCTTAGTTGGTGGAGCGATTTGTCTGGTTACTTCCGATAACGAACGAGACTCCTCCATGCTAACTAGTTACACGACACCCAGTGGTCGGTGTCCAACTTCTTAGAGGGACAAGTGGCGTTCAGCCACACGAGATCGAGCAATGACAGGTCTGTGATGCCCTTAGATGTCCGGGGCTCACCCGGCTCAGTACAAGAGGAACCGCAGGTTCAGACATTTGGTGTATGTGCTTGGCTGAGGAGCCAATGGGGCGAAGCTACCATCTGTGGGATTATGACTGAACGCCTCTAAGTCAGAATCCCCCCTAAACCGTATCGATACCGCAGTGCCGTGGAGCCTTGGTTGGCCTGGGATAGCCGGCCTCTCTTGGGGGGCTGGTGCGTAGACCTGCTCGCTTGGGGACCGGAGTGCGGACAGAAGGGGGCCGCCTCCATCACCCTTAGTGCACCGCATATTCGTGGGACACCCGGTGCAAAATCATTCGTAGATGACCTGATTCTGGTTCAGGGTTTCGTAAGTAGCAGAGCAGCTACCTCGCTGCGATCTATTGAAAGTCATCCTCTGAGCCAAGCTTTTGTCTCTCCGTGCATGGGGGCCCGTGGACGCCTCCCTCCACCACATCCAGGGGTGGGTCCCTCTGCCGCCGGGCCGGCGGGAGGGACACAGAGGGGGTAACACGGGTCCATGGGAGGCGGCCTCCACCACGTGCCCTTCGGCACGGGGGCCTCCCCCTCCTGTCCCTGCCCCACCGGGGTGCAGGGATGGGGGCCACCATCCCTTGCGGGTCAGCAGGGTGACCAGATGGCCCACTGCTCCCGGGCAGGGAGGTGAGGAGCAGCCACCCGGGGGAAGGAAGCTCCAGAGCTTCTGCCTTGGTGCGCCTGGACCCCCTCGCCGGACTGCAAGGGCGACTGGGTACGACAGCCTCTCAGGCCATCTGGGTGCTGGGTCGTCCCGGGCCATCTGGTCGCCTGGCTATGTGACCAGATGGCCCTGCAGGCAGGTTGACCAGATGGCCCTGCGGGCTGGGTGACCAGATGGCCCTGCTGGCTGGATGGCCAGATGGCCCTGCGGGCTGGATGGCCAGATGACCCTGCGGGCTGGGTGACCAGATGGCCCTGCGCTGGCGGCCGGGCTAACTCCAACTTTTGTCCGTCCCCAGAGTTCTGTAAGCCTTATAGTCGAGAAAAATGGGCTCCCCGTGCAGGCAGTCTGGAGAGTGGACTTGGCCTGGGCTTAACCTTCCTTGGGTCCCGCCAAGGGTCCGTGCGCTGGGGACGGGGCTTCCAGGGAGGCTCTCCCCGGCCTGGCTAGGGTTCGGAAGGTGGGACCGGGCCCAGGGCTTGAACTCCGTCTGTCCGGCCCCGGGGTGCGTGAACCACACCATCCTGCAAGCCATCAGAGGGTCCGGGCGCTGGGGATGGGGCTCCACCTGGGCCCGGGGAGGCCTCCCCAGTCTGGCTAGGGTTTGGAAGGTGGGACCGGGCCCGGGGCTTGAGCTCCGTCTGGCCGGGCCCGGGGTGGTGAGTCCCCCATCCTGCAAGCCATCAGAGTGTCCGGGCGCTGGGGACGGGGCTCCACCAGGGCCCAGGGAGGCTCTCCCCGGCCTGGCTAGGGTTCAGAAGCTGGAACCGTGCCCGAGGCTTGAGCTTCGTCCGGCCGGCCCCGGGGTGCATGAGCCCCCCGTCCTTCAAGCCATCAGAGGGCCCGGGCGCTGGGGACGGGGCTCCACCGGGGCCCAGGGAGGCTCTCCCAATCCTGGCTAGGGTTCGGAAGCTGGGACCGGGCCCGGGGCTTAAGCTCCGACCGTCCGGCCCTGGGGTGCGTGAGCCCCCCCCGTCCTGCAAGTCATCAAAGGATCCGGGTGCTGGGGACGGGGCTCAATTGGGAAGGCGGGAGCCCTCCAGCGGAGGCTCGGGGCAGGCAGATTGGTGTCATTTCGGTCCCGGCCATCTGGTCGCCCCCCTCTCGCCTCGGCCATCTGGTCGCCCCCAATGCTTTCTTATGGCGCAACCAGATGGCCGGGCTTCCCTGGAAGTCCCGATTAGGTGCCATTCGCCTCCTGGATCCAAGGTAGGGCTCCCGGAAGTCGGGCACGTTTGCGCCCTGGGTCCCCTCTGTCACCTCGAGTGCAGGGATTACAATAAAGGAGGGTAATTTTCCTCCGGTTTACTATGGGCAAGGGTATGCCCGGACACCCTCCTGGGGCTGGTGGTTCCCTGCCGGGGACCAGATGGGCTGTGTTCTCGGGCAACACCTCCCAGGCGTCTGGGGCTCCCTCCTCCGGCCCGCAGCGTGGCAAAGTACCCGGGACGGGCTCCATGGGTCCTGGGCCCTGCAACCCCGGAGCCCTGGAGCCCCGGAGCCCCGCATCTCCGGGGCCCTGCAGCCCCAGAGCCCTGCAGCCCCGGAGCGCTGCAGCCCCGGAGTGCTGCAGCCCCGGAGCCCTGCAGTCCCTGGAGCCCTGCAGCCCCGGAGACCCGGAGACCCAAAGCCCTGCAGCCCTGGAACGTGGGCAAGCGGGAGCCCTACCACGAAGGACTCAGGATGGGCAGATGGGGAGTCCTTTCGGTCCCAGCCATCTGGTCGCCCCTCTCCCCTCGGCCATATGGTCGCCCACAATGCTTTCTTATGGAGCGACCAGATAGCAGGACTTCCCTGGAAGTCCCGATGGGGTGCCATTCGCCTCCCGGATCCCAGCCAGGGCTTCGGGAGGTCGGGCACGTTCGCACCTAGGGTCCCTTGAGCCTCGTGGTGTGCACTTGTTCCCAGAAAGAGGGGTAGCCTTCCTCCGGATTACTAGGGACAAGGTACTCTGGGACCCCTCTCGGCATAGCGGTCCTCAGCTGGCAGCTGGACGGTCCAGGATGCCGTCTAGCCCTGGGTCCGTCCCTGGGTCTGCCGCGTGGCAGGATGCCCTGGATAGGGTCTGGGAGGGCCCGGGCCTGGGGTCCCCGTCCCCCCCGGCCTGCCCCACTTCCCAGGACAGTGGGGATTCCGTTGTGCCAGGAGAGCCTGGCTGGGTTCAGGAGCTCCAGCCGTGGCTCCGTCCTGGGTACTGCCGCGTGGCAGGGTGCCTGTGACGGGGTCTGGAGGGCCCGGGGAGATTTCTCCTGCGCTTCTGGGCCTGAAAACCCCGGCGGGGTCCAGGGCCCCCACTGGGCCCCGGGTGGGGTGCTCCAGCCCAGGGCCCTGTCCCCCAGCCTAGGGCCCTGTCCCCCGGCCTGCCGCACTGCCAAAGGCCCGGGACAGGGTTCCATGGTGCCCAGGGAGCCTCCCCGTGCTTGGCTGGGTTCAGGAGCTCCGTCCGGTGCCCCTGAGGGCCCCTGGGAGGGTGGCCTCTCCACCAGGGGGTCCGTCCTGGGTCCTGCGGCATGGCAGGGTGCCTGGGACGGGGTCCAGAGGGCCTGGGGTAGGCTTCCCCTGCGCCTTCGGGCCTGGGAGCCCCGGCTGGGTCCAGGGGCCCTGCCGGGCCCCGGGTTGCATGCTCGTGCCATGGTCCCTGTCCCCCCGGCCTGCCCCACTGCCAAAGGCCCAGGACGGGGGTTCTGTGGTGCCCGGATAGCCTCCCCTTGCGCGACTGGCTTCAGGAGCCCAATCCGGGGCCCCTGAGGGCCCCGGGGAGGTTGGCCTCCCCACCCGGGGCTCGGTCCTGGGTCCTGCCGCGCGGCAGGATGCCTGGGACGGGGTCCGGAGCATCCAGGCGGCTTCCCTTTCGTGCCCGGCCATCTGGTTGCCCGGATCCCATCGGCCATCTGGTCACCCGCAATGCTTTCCTATGGGGCGACCAGATGGCCGGACTTCCCTGGAAGTCCTGATGAGGTGCCATTCGCCTCCCAGATCCCAGCCAGGGCTCCAGGAGGTCGGGCACGTTCGCGCCTAGGGTCCCCTGAGCCTCGTGGTGCCCACTTGTTCCCAGAAAGAGGGGTAGCCTTCCTCCGGATTACTAGGTACAAGGTACTCTGAGACCCCTCTCGGCCTAGCGGTCCTCAGCTGGCAGCTGGACTGGCCAGGTTCCCGCCCCAACCCCGGGTCCGTCCCTGGGTCTGCCGCGTGGCAGGATGCCCTGGATAGGGTCCGGGAGGGCCCGGGCCTAGGGTCCCTGTCCCCCCTGGCCTGCCCCACTGCACGGGACAGCGGGGGCTCCGTTGTCCCTGGGGAACCTGGCTGGGTTCAGGAGCTCCGGTTGGGGCTCCGTCCTGGGTCCAGCCACGTGGCAGGGTGCCCGTGATGGGGTCCGGAGGGCCCGGGGCGGCTTCTCCTGCGCCTCTGGCCTGGGAACCCCAGCGGGGTCCAGGGGCCCCGATGGGCCCCGGGTGGGGTGCTCTGGCCCAGGGCCCTGTCCCCCGGCCTAGGGCCCTGTCCCCCGGCCTAGGGCCCTGTCCCCCGGCCTAGGGCCCTGTCCCTTGCTCGGCTGGCTTCAGGAATCCCATCCGGGGCCCCTGAGGGCCCCGGGAGGTTGGCCTCCCCACCCGGGGCTCTGTCCTGGATCCTGCCACGCGGCAGGGTGCCCGGGACAGGGTCCTGAGGGTCCAGGCGGCTTCCCTTTTGTACCCGGCCATCTGGTCGCCCAGATCCCCTCGGCCATCTGTTTGCTCGGATCCCATCGGCCATCTGGTCGCCTACAATGCTTTCTTGTGCAGAATTGCAATTTTGCAATTTCGCGAGTGCGAGATTGTTGCTGCCCGCCGCTTCTACGTGTTCGCAATTGTTTACTCCCGCGTTGCGTGATCACGAGCCTTTATGACGTACTCCCGTTGACAAACTATCGCTGTGCAAGGTGGCGGGCGCGATGACGTAATCGCGGTCAACAAACTCCCGCGGGATCACGCAGCAAGATCCAAAATGGTGCAGCACACGCAAACATGGAGAAAAACAACTCTTCAAACGCTGAATGACGGTAAGTGAGCACCGCGCGCAGCAATATTGTATTTGTCAAGCGCGACCAAGCAAAAAAATCTGCTGCGTGCGAATTTGCGAATTTTCGGCAAATTCGCGAGAATTCACGGAACGCGAATTTGCCGAAAATCCACAAATTCCGTGAGCGGAACTGATTTTACGCCCATGCTTAGTGTCCAGACAGCTTCCCTTTCGTGCCCGGCCATCTGGTCTCCCAGATCCCCTCGGCCATCTGGTCGTCCGGATCCCCTCGGCCATCTGGTCGCCCGCAATGCTTTCCTATGGGGCGACCAGATGGCCGGACTTCCCTGGAAGTCCCGATGAGGTGCCATTCGCCTTCCGGATCCCAGCGAGGGCTCCAGGAGGTTGTGTACTTTCGCGCCTTGGGTCCCCCGAGCCTTGCGATGCGCACTTGTTCCCAGAAAGAGGGGTAGCCTTCCTCCGGATTACTAGGGACAACGTACTCTGGGACCCCTCACGGCCTAGCAGTCCTCAGTCCTCAGCCGGCAGCTTGCTGGGCCAGGATGCCGCCCCAGCCCCGGATACATCACTGGGACTGCCGCATGGCAGGAAGCCCTGGATGGGGTCCAGTAGGGCCCGGGGAGGCGTCCCCTGCGCCTCCGGGCTCCTGGCTGGGGAGACCAGAGGCGCTCTTGCCCTTTTCCCCTGGCCTGCCGCACTGCCAAAGGCCCGGGACAGGGTTCAGTGGTGCCCGGGGAGCCTCCCCTTGCTCGGCTGAGTTCAGGAGCTCCGTCCAGGGTGCTCCATCCAGGGCCTCGAGGGGCCCGAGGAGGGCGGCCTCCCCACCGGGGCTTCCCCTGCACCTCCAGGCTTGGGAGCCCCGGCTGGGTCCAGGGGCCCCACCGGGCCACGGGTCGGGTGCTCGGGCTTAGGGCCCTCTCCCCCCAGCCTGCCGCACTGCCAAAGGCCCGGGACCGTTGTTCTGTGGTGCCCGGGGAGCCTCTCTTTGCTCGGCTGGCCTCGGGGGCCCCGGGGAGGGTGGCCTCCCCACCCGGGGCTCCGTCGTGGGTCCAGCCGTGTGGCAGGGTGCCCGGGACTGTGCCCGGGATGAGGTCCGGAGGGTCCAGGCTTCCCTTTCGTGCCCGGCCATCTGGTCGCCCAGATTGCTTCCCTGGGCCGGCCGCGTGGCAGGAAGCCCTGGATGGGGTCTGAGAGGGTCTGGGGAGGCATCCCCTGCGCCACCGGGCTCCCGGCTGGGGCCAGGGGCCTGGCCGGGCCCTGGGTCAGGTGCCCCGGCTCCGGGCCTCATCCCCCGGCCTGCCGTACTGCCAAAGCCCGGAACGGGGTTCCGTTGTGCCCGGGGAGCCTCCCCTTGCTTGGCTGGGTTCAGGAGCTCCGTCCAGGGTCCTGTGAGGGGCCCCGGGGATGGTGGCCTCCCCACCCGGGGCTCCGTCCTGGGTCCTGCCGCGAACGCAGGGTGCCTGGGATGGGGTCCGGAGGGCACGGGGTAGGCTTCCCCTGCGCCTCTCGGCCTGGGAGCCCCGGCTGGGTCCAAGGGCCCGCCGGGCCCCGGGTCGGGTGCTCAGGCCCTGGGCCCTGTCCCCCAGGCCCGCTGCCCTGTCAAGGGCCCGGGTCGGTGTTCTGTTGCGCCCGGGCAGGCCTCCTCTGCTCATCAAGGTGTCCCGGGGCCCCAGTTTGGAGGGCCTGTCGGGGCCTCCTGGCAGCCTCCATGGCTGGGGCCCATCTGGGGCCTTGGGCCTCCGGTCCGCCATGCCCTGGCGCCCGCTCACTCCTTGGTTGGGGCACGAGGTGTCCAGTAAGCATGGTTGAATTTTGCGAATTCGCGATCCGCGAATTTGCGGATTTGAGAACTCGCAATTCGCAAAATTTGCAAATTCGTGTGTATTTGCGAATTTGCTGTTTTTGCCACTTTGCGTTTCGACACATGCTTTGTGTCTTCTTCAGGACAAATTCAGCGAGATTCTCTAAACATGTGAAAAGGGAAATTTTCTGAAGTAAAAAGGTTTCAGGATGTAAAGATGTGGACTTAGTCTTATTTGCTTCTATGTGCGAAGTCAACACAAAAAAAATTATTTTATTCACAAAGCATGTGTCGAAAAGCGTCAACAGGAATCAGCTTTTACAATTAATTTCGGGAATCATCAATGTGTTAATATTTCCCTAATTACTGTATAATCTTTACATTGAAGATTTGTCCTTTTAAACAAACTTCTCCTTTTTTTTTTTACTATGTGTATTATTGAATATGTTAATATCAATTTTTATAAATGCAATTACATTTCTCATGTTATCATATAATATTTTTCTTTGAGTCTTTTTCTCCTTATGCTGTGTTTACCTTCTTTTATACTTGTTTCTGCCAGTTAATTTGTTTTTTATTTTGCCTGGGCTTTTACCCTTGCACATGATTGCTTTACCCTGCCCTACGAAATGTATCCCATTCAGGGGGTCCTTGTTGCTTTACCATAAGTTTACGTTCATATTGCAGGCACCTCAGCTGCTTTCGCTCCTCTCTCACGGGCTAAGTGGTCGCTCCCAGTGTCCCTTGCAGACATCTGGTATCGTAGCGCTGCATTACTTTGAAAGCTTGCATATCATTTCGCCTGCTGTGTGCTTGGTTACCGCTTTGCTCCATTTGCGCTTTAGTTATTTCATTGTGCTGTTTTAAACATTGTTAGCGCGTTTGCCTATAGCGCTCCGCTGTGCTCCCCCCTCCGCCTCCATTTTGTTTGTTGTTGTCGTCCTCGTGTGCCCGCCCCGCCTCCCAGCTGAGCCGCCCTCCCACTGACCAGAAATAGCGCTCCTCTCCCTGAAGACGCCGTGACTCGCTCCTCTCTCACGGGCTGAGTGGTCGCTCCCAGTGTCCCTTGCAGACATCTGGTATCGTAGCGCTGCATTACTTTGAAAGCTTGCATATCATTTCGCCTGCTGTGTGCTTGGTTACCGCTTTGCTCCATTTGCGCTTTAGTTATTTCATTGTGCTGTTTTAAACATTGTTAGCGCGTTTGCCTATAGCGCTCCGCTGTGCTCCCCCCTCCGCCTCCATTTTGTTTGTTGTTGTCGTCCTCGTGTGCCCGCCCCGCCTCCCAGCTGAGCCGCCCTCGCCCCTCCCCCTCCACTATCCATATATGACAGTTCTTCCTGCGCGCAGCGTTCACGCGCAGCGACCGCGCCCAATTCGCGCCGAAGGTGCGCCAAAGGTAAGCCCGTCTACGCCCGTCTGCGCCTGGACCGCGCCCAGCGCCATACCCCCTGGCCCTCCCTCTGCCCAGCCCTCCCGCATTACCTACGATGCCACCACCCTCCTAGCCCTCAACCCCGGCCGCTCCTCCAACTGCGTCCAAGCCGCTCCTGGACACACCCATGGACCTTTCTCATGCTACTCCTGCAAATTCATCGGTACCGTCACCAACTCCGCTACGCTCACACCTCAGATTCCCGACCCTAACCGCCTACAATGCATCCTTCTCAACACCCGATCGGTCCACAGGCACGCCATTGACCTATGGAATCTACTAGACACCATCTCTCCAGACGTCGCCTTCCTAACAGAAACATGGATGAACGCTTCCTCCGCCCCAGACATCACCATTGCCATCCCTGAAGACTATAAGATCACACGCAAGGACCGTACCGGCCACACAGGAGGAGGAATCGCTATCGTCCATAAAAAATCAATCCACATCTCAACCAGCTCCGACGTCAATCTCGCCAACTCTGAACACCTTCACTTCCAGATCCACATCGACCCCAAAACCACACTCAGAGGCACCCTCCTTTACAGACCTCCAGGACCCCGCGCACAATTTAGTGAGGACATCACGGACTTCATCACTCCACACGCGCTCCCATCCAAAGATTACATCCTTCTGGGAGACCTCAATTTTCACCTTGAAAAGAACAACGACCATAACTCCACCACCCTTTTGGACAACCTCGCCAACCTCGGACTTAAACAACTGGTCACTTCCCCCACCCACATCGCAGGTCATACTCTCGACACTATGTTCACCTCCAGCAATCACGTCTCCTTCAGCCACACTACGGCTCTCCTTTGGACTGACCACAGCTGCGTCCACTTTACCTACAACAAGCCTAAACCCATCAACCACCCCCAACCAACTCTGCAAAGAAACTGGAACAAAATCACCATCGACCAGATCTCCTCATCGCTCCTTCTAAACACCCCAGCCCACTCTTCGAACCCAGACCAAGCCGCCGCCAACTTCACCCTATGGTTATCCAACAGCGCCGACATCCTAGCACCACTGAAAAAACGTCAAAGCAAACCTGGCAGCAAGAAGGCCTCATGGTTCAACGATGATCTTAAGAAGTCCAAGAAACTCTGCCGCTCCCTTGAAAAGGCCTGGAAAAAAGACCCAACCACTAGCACCAAGGACGCCTTCAAAAACGCCACCCGCATACACCACCAACTAATCCGAAAGGCCAAGAAAACAGCATTCAAGGATCGACTAGATAACAACGCCCACAACAGCAAGGAACTTTTCAACATCGTCAAGGAATTTACCAATCCCTCGGCCAACTCCAACGACATCACCCCCTCTCAAGCCCTCTGCGACTCCCTAGCTTCATTCTTCCACAACAAAATGCAGACATCCACAACAGCTTCGACAACCAACCCGGAGACCAACCCACCCAACCTTATGCTGAACATTCACCCCCCTTGAACACCCTTAACGACTGGAACCCAATCTCCACTGAGGACACCATCCGCCTGATGAACTCCATCCACTCAGGATCCCCCACAGACCCATGTCCTCACCACATCTTCAACAAAGCAGACTCCGTCATAGCCCCGCACCTCCGAGACGTCATCAACTGCTCCTTCAACTCCGCCACCTTCCCGGAAAGCTGGAAACACGCTGAACTCAGCGCCCTCCTGAAGAAACCCACAGCTGACCCCACCGAACTCAAAAACTACCGCCCTATCTCACTCCTTCCATTCCCGGCCAAAGTCATCGAAAAAGCGGTCAACAACCAGCTCGCCGCATTCCTTGAAGCCAACAAATCCCTCGACTCCTCACAGTCTGGCTTCCGAGCAAAACACAGCACTGAGACCGCCCTCATCGCAGCAACAGACGACATTCGAACTCTATTGGACAATGGAGACACAGTCGCTCTCATCCTCCTCGACCTCTCTGCAGCCTTCGACACAGTCTGCCACAGCACCCTTTTACAACGCCTCAGAAACATCGGAATACAAGGAAAAGCACTTGAATGGATCACCTCGTTCCTCACCGGAAGAACCCAGAGAGTCCGCCTTCCACCATTCAAGTCCGAGGCCACTGAAGTCATCTGTGGCGTACCACAAGGATCCTCACTCAGTCCCACCCTCTTCAACGTATACATGAGCCCCCTCGCGGCCATCGCCCGTCAACACAACCTCAACATCATCTCCTACGCGGATGACACTCAACTGATCCTTTCACTCACCAATGACCCTAGCACCGCCAAAACTAACCTACACGAAGGAATGAAAGAAGTTGCCGAATGGATGAAACACAGCCGTCTGAAACTGAACTCAGATAAAACAGAATTCCTCATCTTAGGTACCTCCCCCTCCGCATGGGACGACTCTTGGTGGCCAGAGGCCCTTGGAAAAGCACCCATCCCGACAGACCACGCACGGAACCTGGGCGTCATCCTGGATTCCTCACTCTCGATGAACAGACAAGTCAACGCCGTTTCTTCATCTTGCTTCAACATTCTTCGCATGCTCAAAAAAACATTTCGCTGGATCCCCACCAAAACTAGAAAAACGGTCACCCACGCTCTGGTCACGAGCCGACTGGACTACGGAAACACCCTCTACGCCGGTACCACCGCAAAACTCCAGAAAAAACTCCAACGCATCCAGAACGCTTCAGCCAGGCTCATACTAGACATCCCGCGTAAAGAACACATCTCTGGTCACCTGAAAAACCTCCACTGGCTCCCCGTCAATAAGAGGATCACTTTCCAACTTCTAACCCACGCACACAAAGCACTCTACGAAATCGGACCAGAATGCCTCAATTCACGTCTGTCCTTCTACACCCCCTCCCGCCAACTACGATCTTCCAGCCAAGCCCTCGCCACTGTACCTCGCATCAACAAGACCACCATGGGAGGTAGATCCTTCTCATACCTGGCAGCTAAAACATGGAACTCACTTCCCACTTACCTTCGCCTTACCCAGAACCACCTAGCATTCAGAAAGCAACTTAAAACGTGGATATTTGACAAGTAATCCTCCTCCCCTCCCTAAAGCGCCTTGAGACCCTCTGGGTATGTAGTGCGCTATATAAATTTTATGACTTGACTTGACTTTCGGGCCTTAAAAGAATGGTTGAAATGTGTGCACATTCTTCGGCAGGTGGTCAGTAACTCGCACACTGGACTTTCTTCACTCAAGAATGTTTTAACAACCAGGTTTATACAGTGCGCCAAACACGGCACTCTGAAATAGTTACCCTTATCCATGGCCTTAACTACATTGGCGCCATTATCCGTGAATACATAACCAATCATGCGTTTTCTTGGGGACAGCTATTGAAAGACCTTTGTGTTAAACTCACGCAAAATGTTTTCTCCTGTATGATTTTTCTCCATGGCAAACATGGCTAGTGTTGCATGTTTCCGAGCAGCTTTATAAACTTTGTCCGGGGCAACACCTGCGGTTACCTTTGCTTTAACCCCTGAAAAAGAGACCCAGTGTGCAGTGATGCACATGTAATCAATGGCTTGGCAACTGGTCCACATGTCTGTTGTCAGATGTATAGTGTGAACCGCACTCTTCTGCAAAGCTGCACCAATCACCTCTCGCACATCTTCATGTAGTGCTGGAACCGCAACTCTGGCAAAATAGAACCGGCTAGGAACCTTCCATTTAGGGCAGAGCGTTGCCACTAATTCAAGAAAACCCACCCCTTCCACAAAAGAAAAAGGGAGAAGGTCCAGTGCTAGCATTATAGCCAGCTTAGTGTTATACAGACGCACCATTGGGTGGTTGCGTTCAAATGGATTGAAAGTAATTGAAAGTGAAAAAGAAAAACCTACCTGAAGGTTACGCTTGATTTGTACCATGTCCCTATAAGCCACAAACTTCAGAGTTCACACTATATAGTGTACATGTCCTAGCTACATTCTGCAATTTAAATTAAGTCAGTACCTCAAACGCTTCCAGACTTATAGTGCACAACATAGTCTGTAGTATATCCTATCCATTTCAATTGGGTGACCAGATGGCCGCAAATTGAAAATCACGTCGTATGGATTCTTATTGCGTTGTATGTACCTTGTGTGTAAGCCACATGCATTTAAAATGGCACAATGTAGTAGGGTATGCTATAGAATGTATTGCAGTTGGAAATCAAGCTCTATCTAGTATGGATCATGACTGATGACACAATATACGTGACTCATTTTGCAAAAAATGGAGGGAAATTTTAAAAAACATGTGTTTTATCACTGAAAGATTCACACCACTTCTAAGCATGGCAAAGGCATGGAAATGACCACTTGGAGGTGGCATGATGTTAGCTGTATGGTGCACTTTGAATTATGGATCCAGATTGTATGGTTTATAAATTATGGGCCAAAACGTAAGGCATACTTTTTCAAACATGTGACGTAATTAAAAAACATCATACATTCAACTTCACATTTTGACTAGTTCCCAATAAGCCACATACATGATACTTCACATGGGTATGTAGAACAAGACTAGGAACAATTTCCTTTTTAAATTATGTCTATATCATATAGAGATTGTGAATTATAGCAGAAAGCATAAAGTGTTCTTATAACATAATTGAAAGTGAAAAAGAAAACCTACCTGAAGGTCACACTTGATTTGTACCTTGTCCCCATAAGCCACAAACATCAGAGTTGCCACTATATAATGTACATGTCCTAGCTACATTCTGCAATTTAAATTAAGTCAGTACCTCATACGCTTCCAGAATTATAGTGCACAACATAGTCTATAGTATTTCTTATTCATTTCAATTGGGTGACCATATGGCCGCAAATTGAAAATTGCGTTGTATGGATTCATATTGCGTTGTATGTACCTTGTGTGTAAGCCACATGCATTTAAAATGGCACAATGTAGTAGGGTATGCTTTAGAATGTGTTGCAGTTGGAAATCAAGTTCTATCTAGTATGGATCATGACTGATGACACAAGATACGTGACTCATTTTGCAAAAACTGGAGGCAAATTTTAAAAAATGTGAGTTTAATCACTGATAGATTCTAACCATTTCTAAGCATGGCACAGGCATGAAAATGAGCACATGGAGGTGGCATGATGTTAACTGTATGCTGCATTTGGAATTATTGATCCAGATTCTATGGTTGTAGAATTATGGGCCAAAACTTAGGGCATACTTTTTCAAACATGTGACGTAATTGAAAAACATCATACATTCAACTTCACATTATGACTAGTTCCCAATATGCCACATACATGATACTTCCCATGGGTATGTATAATAGGACTAGAAACAATTTGCATTTAAAATTATGTCTCTATCATATATAGATTGTGAATTATAGCAGAAAGCATAAAGTGGTCTTACAACATTATTGAAAGTGAAAAAGAAAAACCTACCTGAAGGTTACACTTGATTTGTACCTTGTCCCCATAAGCCACAAACATCAGAGTTGCCACTATATAGTGTACATGTCCTAGCTACATTCTGCATATTAAATTAAGTCAGTACCTCATACGCTTCCAGAATTATAGTGCTCAACATAGTCTGTAGTATTTCTTATTCATTTCAATTGGGTGACCAGATGGCCGCAAATTGAAAATTGCGTCGTATGGATTCATATTGCGTTGTATGTACCTCGTGTGTATGCCACATGCATTCAAAATGGCACAATGTAGTAGGGTATGCTATAGAATGTGTTGCAGTTGGAAATCAAGCTCTATCTAGTATGGATCATGACTGATGACACAAGATACGTGCCTCATTTTGCAAAAACTGGAGGCAAATTTAAAAAAATGTGCGTGTATTCACTGAAAGATTCTCACCACTTCTAAGCATGGCAAAGGCATGGAAATGTCCACATAGAGGTGGCATGATGTTAGGTGTATGGTGCACTTTGGATTATGGATCCAGATTGTATGGTTTATGAATTATGGGCCAAAACGTAAGGCATACTTTTTCAAACATGTGACGTAATTGAAAAACATCATACATTCAACTTCACATTTTGACTAGTTTCCAATAAGCCACATACATGATACTTCACATGGGTATGTATAACAAGACTAGGAACAATTTCCTTTTTAAATTATGTCTCTATGATATATAGATTGTGAATTATAGCATAAAGCATAAAGTGTTCTTACAACATAATTGAAAGTGAAAAAGAAAAACCTACCTGAAGGTTACGCTTGATTTGTACCGTGTCCCTATAAGCCACAAACTTCAGAGTTCACACTATATAGTGTACATGTCCTAGCTACATTCTGCAATTTAAATTAAGTCAGTACCTCATACGCTTCCAGAATTATAGTGCACAACATAGTCTATAGTATTTCCTATTTATTTCAATTGGGTGACCAGATGGCCGCAAATTGAAAATTGCATTGTATGGATTCATATTGCATTGTATGTACCTTGTGTGTATGCCACATGCATTTAAAATGGCACAATGTAGTAGGGTATGCTATAGAATGTGTTGCAGTTGGAAATCAAGCTCTATCTAGTATGGATCATGACTGATGACACAAGATACGTGACTCGTTTTGCAAAAACTGGAGGCAAATTTAAAAAAATGTGCGTTTATTCACTGAAAGATTCTCACCACTTCTAAGCATGGCACATGCATGTAAATGACCACAGAGCAGTGGCATGATGTTAACTCTATGCTGCACTTAGAATTATTGATCCAGATTGTATGGTTGTAGAAATATGGGCCAAAACGTAAGGCATACTTTTTCAAACATGTGATGTAATTGAAAAACATCATACATTCAACTTCAAATCTGGACTAGTTCCAAATATGCCACATACATGATACTTCACATGGGTATGTAGAACAGGACTAGAAACAATTTGCGTTTTACATTATGTCTCTATGATATATAGATTGTGAATTATAGCAGAAAGCATAAAGTGTTCTTACAACATAATTGAAAGTGAAAAAGAAAAACCTACCTGAAGGTTACGCTTGATTTGTACCGTGTCCCTATAAGCCACAAACTTCAGAGTTCACACTATATAGTGTACATGTCCTAGCTACATTCTGCAATTTAAATTAAGTCAGTACCTCATACGCTTCCAGAATTATAGTGCACAACATAGTCTATAGTATTTCGTATTCATTTCAATTGGGGGACCAGATGGCCGCAAATTGAAAATTGCGTTGTATGGATTCATATTGCGTTGTATGTACCTTGTGTGTAAGCCACATGCATTTAAAATGGCGCAATGTAGTAGGGTATGTTTTAGAATGTGTTGCAGTTGGAAATCAAGCTCTATCTAGTATGGATCATGACTGATGACACAAGATACGTGACTCATTTTGCAAAAACTGGAGGCAAATTTTAAAAAATGTGCATTTAATCACTGAAAGATTCTAACCATTTCTAAGCATGGCACATGCATGAAAATTACCACAGAGCAGTGGCATGATGTTACCTGTATGCTGCACTTAGAATTATTGATTCAGATTGTATGGTTGTAGTATTATGGGCCAAAACGTAGGGCATACTTTTTCAAACATGTGACATAATTGAAAAACATCATACATTCAACTTCACATTTTGACTAGTTCCCAATAAGCCACATACATGATACTTCACATGGGTATGTATAACAAGACTAGGAACAATTTACTTTTTAAATTATGTCTCTATCATATATAGATTGTGAATTATAGCAGAAAGCATAAAGTGGTCTTACAACATAATTGAAAGTGAAAAAGAAAAACCTACCTGAAGGTTACACTTGATTTGTACCTTGTCCCCATAAGCCACAAACATAAGAGTTGCCACTATATAGTGTACATGTCCTAGCTACATTCTTCAATTTAAATTAAGTCAGTACCTCATACGCTTCCAGAATTATAGTGCACAACATAGACTATAGTATTTCGTATTCATTTCAATTGGGGGACCAGATGGCCGCAAATTGAAAATTGCGTTGTATGGATTCATATTGCGTTGTATGTACCTTGTGTGTAAGCCACATGCATTTAAAATGGCACAATGTAGTAGGGTATGCTTTAGAATGTGTTGCAGTTGGAAATCAAGCTCTATCTAGTATGGATCATGACTGATGACACAAGATACGTGACTCATTTTGCAAAAACTGGAGGCAAATTTTAAAAAATGTGCGTTTAATCACTGAAAGATTCTAACCATTTCTAAGCATGGCACATGCATGAAAATGACCACGGAGCAGTGGCATGATGTTAACTGTATGCTGCACTTAGAATTATTGATCCAGATTGTAAGGTTGTAGAATTATGGGCCAAAACGTAGGGCATACTTTTTCAAACATGTGACGTAATTGAAAAACATCATACATTCAACTTCACATTATGACTAGTTCCCAATATGCCACATACATGATACATCACATGGGTATGTATAACAGGACTAGAAACAATTTGCATTTGAAATTATGTCTCTATCCTATATAGATTGTGAATTATAGCAGAAAGCATAAAGTGGTCTTACAACATAATTGAAAGTGAAAAAGAAAAACCTACCTGAAGGTTACACTTGATTTGTACCTTGTCCCCATAAGCCACAAACATCAGAGTTGCCACTATATAGTGTACATGTCCTAGCTACATTCTGCAATTTAAATTAAGTCAGTACCTCATACGCTTTCAGAATTATAGTGCACAACATAGTCTATAGTATTTCCTATTTATTTCAATTGGGTGACCAGATGGCCGCAAATTGAAAATTGCGTTGTATGGATTCATATTGTGTTGTATGTACCTTGTGTGTATGCCACATGCATTTAAAATGGCACAATGTAGTAGGGTATGCTATCGAATGTGTTGCAGTTGGAAATCAAGCTCTATCTAGTATGGATCATGACTGATGACACAAGATACGTGACTCATTTTGCAAAAACTGGAGGCAAATTTTAAAAAATGTGTGTTTATTCACTGAAAGATTCTCACCATTTCTAAGCATGGCACATGCATGAAAATGACCACAGAGCAGTGGCATGATGTTAACTGTATGCTTCACTTAGAATTATTGATCCAGATTGTATGGTTGTAGAAATATGGGCCAAAACGTAAGGCATACTTTTTCAAACATGTGACGTAATTGAAAAACATCATACATTCAACTTCACATTTTGACTAGTTCCCAATATGCCACATACATGATACTTCACATGGGTATGTATACCAGGACTAGAAACAATTTGCATTTGAAATTATGTCTCTATCATATATAGATTGTGAATTGTAGCAGAAAGCATAAAAGTGTTCTTACAACATAATTGAAAGTGAAAAAGAAAAACGTACCTGAAGGTTACACTTGATTTGTACCTTGTCCCCATAAGCCACAAACATCAGAGTTGGCACTATATAGTGTACATGTCCTAGCTACATTCTGCAATTTAAATTAAGTCAGTACCTCATACGCTTCCAGAATTATAGTGCACAACATAGTCTATAGTATTTCGTATTCATTTCAATTGGGGGACCAGATGGCCGCAAATTGAAAATTGCGTTGTATGGATTCATATTGCGTTGTATGTGCCTTGTGTGTAAGCCACATGCATTTAAAATGGCACAATGTAGTAGGGTATGCTATAGAATGTGTTGCAGTAGGAAATCAAGCTCTATCTAGTATGGATCATGACTGATGACACAAGATACGTGACTCATTTTGCAAAAACTGGAGGCAAATTTTAAAAAATGTGCGTTTAATCACTGAAAGATTCTAACCATTTATAAGCATGGCACATGCATGAAAATCACCACAGAGCAGTGGCATGATGTTAACTGTATGCTGGACTTAGAATTATTGATCCAGATTGTACGGTTGTAGAAGTATGGGCCAAAACGTAGGGCATACTTTTTCAAACATGTGACGTAATTGAAAAACATCATACATTCAACTTCACATTATGACTAGTTCCCAATATGCCACATACATGATACTTCAAATGGGTATGTATAACAGGACTAGAAACAATTTGCATTTGAAATTATGTCTCTATCATATATAGATTGTGAATTATAGCAGAAAGCATAAAGTGGTCTTACAACATAATTGAAAGTGAAAAAGAAAAACCTACCTGAAGGTTACACTTGATTTGTACCTTGTCCCCATAAGCCACAAACATCAGAGTTGCCACTATATAGTGTACATGTCCTAGCTACATTCTGCAATTTAAATTAAGTCAGTACCTCATACGCTTCCAGAATTATAGTGCACAACATAGTCTATAGTATTTCCTATTTATTTCAATTGGGTGACCAGATGGCCGCAAATTGAAAATTGCATTGTATGGATTCATATTGCATTGTATGTACCTTGTGTGTATGCCACATGCATTTAAAATGGCACAATGTAGTAGGGTATGCTATAGAATGTGTTGCAGTTGGAAATCAAGCTCTATCTAGTATGGATCATGACTGATGACACAAGATACGTGACTCATTTTGCAAAAACTGGAGGCAAATTTTAAAAAATGTGCGTTTATTCACTGAAAGATTCTCACCACCTCTAAGCATGGCACATGCATGAAAATGACCACAGAGCAGTGGCATGATGTTAACTGTATGCTGCACTTAGGATTATTGATCCAGATTGTATGGTTATAGAAATATGGGTCAAAACGTAAGGCATACTTTTTCAAACATGTGACGTAATTGAAAAACATCATACATTCAACTTCAAATTTGGACTAGTTCCAAATATGCCACATACATGATACTTCACATGGGTATGTAGAACAGGACTAGAAACAATTTGCATTTGAATTATGTCTCTATCATATATAGATTGTGAATTGTAGCAGAAAGCATAAAAGTGTTCTTACAACATAATTGAAAGTGAAAAAGAAAAACGTACCTGAAGGTTACACTTGATTTGTACCTTGTCCCCATAAGCCACAAACATCAGAGTTGGCACTATATAGTGTACATGTCCTAGTTACATTCTGCAATTTAAATTAAGTCAGTACCTCATACCCTTCAAGAATTATAGTGCACAACATAGTCTGTAGTATATCCTATTCATTTCAAATGGGTGACCAGATGGCCGCAAATTGAAAATTGCGTCGTATGGATTCATATTGCGTTGTATGTGCCTTGTGTGTAAGCCACATGCATTTAAAATGGCACGATGTAGTAGGGTATGCTATAGAATGTGTTGCAGTAGGAAATCAAGCTCTATCTAGTATGGATCAAGACTGATGACACAATATACGTGACTCATTTTGCAAAAAATGGAGGGACATTTTAAAAAACATGTGTTTTATCACTGAAAGATTCTTACCACTTCTGAGCATGGCAAAGGCATGGAAATGTCCACATGGAGGTGGCATGATGTTAGCTGTATGGTGCACTTTGAATTATGGATCCAGATTGTATGGTTTATGAATTATGGGCCAAAACGTAAGGCATACTTTTTCAAACATGTGACGTAATTGAAAAACATCATACATTCAACTTCACATTTTGACTAGTTCCCAATAAGCCACATACATGATACTTCACATGGGTATGTATAACAAGACTAGGAACAACTTACTTTTTAAATTATGTCTCTATCACATATAGATTGTGAATTATAGCAGAAAGCATAAAGTGGTCTTACAACATAATTGAAAGTGAAAAAGAAAAACCTACCTGAAGGTTACACTTGATTTGTACCTTGTCCCCATAAGCCACAAACATCAGAGTTGCCACTATATAGTGTACATGTCCTAGCTACTTTCTTCAATTTAAATTAAGTCAGTACCTCATACGCTTCCAGAATTATAGTGCACAACATAGTCTATAGTATTTCGTATTCATTTCAATTGGGGGACCAGATGGCCGCAAATTGAAAATTGCGTTGTATGGATTCATATTGCGTTGTATGTACCTTGTGTGTAAGCCACATGCATGTAAAATGGCACAATGTATTAGGGTATGCTTTAGAATGTGTTGCAGTTGGAAATCAAGCTCTATCTAGTATGGATCATGACTGATGACACAAGATACGTGACTCATTTTGCAAAAACTGGAGGCAAATTTTAAAAAATGTGCGTTTATTCACTGAAAGATTCTCACCACCTCTAAGCATGGCACATGCATGAAAATGACCACAGAGCAGTGGCATGATGTTAACTGTATGCTGCACTTAGGATTATTGATCCAGATTGTATGGTTATAGAAATATGGGTCAAAACGTAAGGCATACTTTTTCAAACATGTGACGTAATTGAAAAACATCATACATTCAACTTCAAATTTGGACTAGTTCCAAATATGCCACATACATGATACTTCACATGGGTATGTAGAACAGGACTAGAAACAATTTGCATTTGAATTATGTCTCTATCATATATAGATTGTGAATTGTAGCAGAAAGCATAAAAGTGTTCTTACAACATAATTGAAAGTGAAAAAGAAAAACGTACCTGAAGGTTACACTTGATTTGTACCTTGTCCCCATAAGCCACAAACATCAGAGTTGGCACTATATAGTGTACATGTCCTAGTTACATTCTGCAATTAAAATTAAGTCAGTACCTCATACCCTTCAAGAATTATAGTGCACAACATAGTCTGTAGTATATCCTATTCATTTCAAATGGGTGACCAGATGGCCGCAAATTGAAAATTGCGTCGTATGGATTCATATTGCGTTGTATGTGCCTTGTGTGTAAGCCACATGCATTTAAAATGGCACGATGTAGTAGGGTATGCTATAGAATGTGTTGCAGTAGGAAATCAAGCTCTATCTAGTATGGATCAAGACTGATGACACAATATACGTGACTCATTTTGCAAAAAATGGAGGGACATTTTAAAAAACATGTGTTTTATCACTGAAAGATTCTTACCACTTCTGAGCATGGCAAAGGCATGGAAATGTCCACATGGAGGTGGCATGATGTTAGCTGTATGGTGCACTTTGAATTATGGATCCAGATTGTATGGTTTATGAATTATGGGCCAAAACGTAAGGCATACTTTTTCAAACATGTGACGTAATTGAAAAACATCATACATTCAACTTCACATTTTGACTAGTTCCCAATAAGCCACATACATGATACTTCACATGGGTATGTATAACAAGACTAGGAACAACTTACTTTTTAAATTATGTCTCTATCACATATAGATTGTGAATTATAGCAGAAAGCATAAAGTGGTCTTACAACATAATTGAAAGTGAAAAAGAAAAACCTACCTGAAGGTTACACTTGATTTGTACCTTGTCCCCATAAGCCACAAACATCAGAGTTGCCACTATATAGTGTACATGTCCTAGCTACTTTCTTCAATTTAAATTAAGTCAGTACCTCATACGCTTCCAGAATTATAGTGCACAACATAGTCTATAGTATTTCGTATTCATTTCAATTGGGGGACCAGATGGCCGCAAATTGAAAATTGCGTTGTATGGATTCATATTGCGTTGTATGTACCTTGTGTGTAAGCCACATGCATGTAAAATGGCACAATGTATTAGGGTATGCTTTAGAATGTGTTGCAGTTGGAAATCAAGCTCTATCTAGTATGGATCATGACTGATGACACAAGATACGTGACTCATTTTGCAAAAACTGGAGGCAAATTTTAAAAAATGTGCGTTTAATCACTGAAAGATTCTAACCATTTCTAAGCATGGCACATGCATGAAAATGACCACGGAGCAGTGGCATGATGTTAACTGTATGCTGCACTTAAAATTATTGATCCAGATTCTATGGTTGTAGAATTATGGGCCAAAACGTAGGGCATACTTTTTCAAACATGTGACGTAATTGAAAAACATCATACATTCAACTTCACATTATGACTAGTTCCCAATATGCCACATACATGATACTTCCCATGGGTATGTATAACAGGACTAGAAACAATTTGCATTTAAAATTATGTCTCTATCATATATAGATTGTGAATTATAGCAGAAAGCATAAAGTGGTCTTACAACATAATTGAAAGTGAAAAAGAAAAACCTACCTGAAGGTTACACTTGATTTGTACCTTGTCCCCATAAGCCACAAACATCAGAGTTGCCACTATATAGTGTACATGTCCTAGCTACATTCTGCAATTTAAATTAAGTCAGTACCTCATACGCTTCTAGAGTTATAGTGCTCAACATAGTCTATAGTATTTCTTATTCATTTCAATTGGGTGACCAGATGGCCGCAAATTGAAAATTGCGTCGTATGGATTCATATTGCGTTGTATGTACCTCGTGTGTATGCCACATGCATTCAAAATGGCACAATGTAGTAGGGTATGCTATAGAATGTGTTGCAGTTGGAAATCAAGCTCTATCTAGTATGGATCATGACTGATGACACAAGATACATGCCTCATTTTGCAAAAACTGGAGGCAAAATTAAAAAAATGTGCGTTTATTCACTGAAAGATTCTCACCACTTCTAAGCATGGCAAAGGCATGGAAATGTCCACATGGAGGTGGCATGATGTTAGGTGTATGGTGCACTTTGGATTATGGATCCAGATTGTATGGTTTATGAATTATGGGCCAAAACGTAAGGCATACTTTTTCAAACATGTGACGTAATAGAAAAACATCATACATTCAACTTCACATTTTGACAAGTTCCCAATAAGCCACATACATGATACTTCACATGGGTATGTATAACAAGACTAGGAACAGTTTCCTTTTTAAATTATGTCTCTATCATATATAGATTGTGAATTATAGCAGAAAGCATAAAGTGGTCTTACAACATAATTGAAAGTGAAAAAGAAAAACCTACCTGAAGGTTACACTTGATTTGTACCTTGTCCCCATAAGCCACAAACATCAGAGTTGCCACTATATAGTGTACATGTCCTAGCTACATTCTTCAATTTAAATTAAGTCAGTACCTCATACGCTTCCAGAATTATAGTGCACAACATAGTCTATAGTATTTCCTATTTATTTCAATTGGGTGACCAGATGGCCGCAAATTGAAAATTGCGTTGTATGGATTCATATTGTGTTGTATGTACCTTGTGTGTATGCCACATGCATTTAAAATGGCACAATGTAGTAGGGTATGCTATCGAATGTGTTGCAGTTGGAAATCAAGCTCTATCTAGTATGGATCATGACTGATGACACAAGATACGTGACTCATTTTGCAAAAACTGGAGGCAAATTTTAAAAAATGTGTGTTTATTCACTGAAAGATTCTCACCATTTCTAAGCATGGCACATGAATGAAAATGACCACAGAGCAGTGGCATGATGTTAACTGTATGCTTCACTTAGAATTATTGATCCAGATTGTATGGTTGTAGAAATATGGGCCAAAACGTAAGGCATACTTTTTCAAACATGTGATGTAATTGAAAAACATCATACATTTAACTTCACATTTTGACTAGTTCCCAATATGCCACATACATGATACTTCACATGGGTATGTAGACCAGGACTAGAAACAATTTGCATTTGAAATTATGTCTCTATCATATATAGATTGTGAATTGTAGCAGAAAGCATAAAAGTGTTCTTACAACATAATTGAAAGTGAAAAAGAAAAACGTACCTGAAGGTTACACTTGATTTGTACCTTGTCCCCATAAGCCACAAACATCAGAGTTGCCACTATATAGTGTACATGTCCTAGCTACATTCTGCAATTTAAATTAAGTCAGTACCTCATACGCTTCCAGAATTATAGTGCACAACATAGTCTATAGTATTTCCTATTTATTTCAATTGGGTGACCAGATGGCCGCAAATTGAAAATTGCGTTGTATGGATTCATATTGTGTTGTATGTACCTTGTGTGTATGCCACATGCATTTAAAATGGCAAAATGTAGTAGGGTATGCTATCGAATGTGTTGCAGTTGGAAATCAAGCTCTATCTAGTATGGATCATGACTGATGACACAAGATATGTGACTCATTTTGCAAAAACTGGAGGCAAATTTTAAAAAATGTGTGTTTATTCACTGAAAGATTCTCACCATTTCTAAGCATGGCACATGCATGAAAATGACCACAGAGCAGTGGCATAATGTTAACTGTATGCTTCACTTAGAATTATTGATCCAGATTGTATGGTTGTAGAAATATGGGCCAAAACGTACGGCATACTTTTTCAAACATGTGACGTAATTGAAAAACATCATACATTCAACTTCACATTTTGACTAGTTCCCAATATGCCACATACATGATACTTCACATGGGTATGTAGACCAGGACTAGAAACAATTTGCATTTGAAATTATGTCTCTATCATATATAGATTGTGAATTGTAGCAGAAAGCATAAAAGTGTTCTTACAACATAATTGAAAGTGAAAAAGAAAAACGTACCTGAAGGTTACACTTGATTTGTACCTTGTCCCCATAAGCCACAAACATCAGAGTTGGCACTATATAGTGTACATGTCCTAGTTACATTCTGCAATTTAAATTAAGTCAGTACCTCATACCCTTCAAGAATTATAGTGCACAACATAGTCTGTAGTATATCCTATTCATTTCAAGTTTGTGACCAGATGGCCGCAAATTGAAAATTGCGTCGTATGGATTCATATTGCGTTGTATGTGCCTTGTGTGTAAGCCACGTGCATTTAAAATGGCACAATGTAGTAGGGTATGCTATAGAATGTGTTGCAGTAGGAAATCAAGCTCTATCTAGTATGGATCATGACTGATGACACAATATACGTGACTCATTTTGCTAAAACTGGAGGCAAATTTAAAAAAATGTGCGTTTAATCACTGAAAGATTCTAACCCTTTCTAAGCATGGCACATGCATGAAAATCACCACAGAGCAGTGGCATGATGTTAACTGTATGCTGGACTTAGAATTATTGATCCAGATTGTACGGTTGTATAATTATGGGCCAAATTGTAGGGCATACTTTTTCAAACATGTGACGTAATTGAAAAACATCATACATTCAACTTCACATTATGACTAGTTCCCAATATGCCACATACATGATACTTCAAATGGGTATGTATAACAGGACTAGAAACAATTTGCATTTGAAAATATGTCTCTATCATATATAGATTGTGAATTATAGCAGAAAGCATAAAGTGGTCTTACAACATAATTGAAAGTGAAAAAGAAAAACCTACCTGAAGGTTACACTTGATTTGTACCTTGTCCCCATAAGCCACAAACATCAGAGTTGCCACTATATAGTGTACATGTCCTAGCTACTTTCTGCAATTTAAATTAAGTCAGTACCTCATACGCTTCCAGAATTATAGTGCACAACATAGTCTATAGTATTTCCTATTTATTTCAATTGGGTGACCAGATGGCCGCAAATTGAAAATTGCATTGTATGGATTCATATTGCATTGTATGTACCTTGTGTGTATGCCACATGCATTTAAAATGGCACAATGTAGTAGGGTATGCTATAGAATGTGTTGCAGTTGGAAATCAAGCTCTATCTAGTATGGATCATGACTGATGACACAAGATACGTCACTCATTTTGCAAAAACTGGAGGCAAATTTTAAAAAATGTGCGTTTATTCACTGAAAGATTCTCACCACGTCTAAGCATGGCACATGCATGAAAATGACCACGGAGCAGTGGCATGATGTTAACTGTATGCTGCACTTAGAATTATTGATCCAGATTGTAAGGTTGTAGAATTATGGGCCAAAACGTAGGGCATACTTTTTCAAACATGTGACGTAATTGAAAAACATCATACATTCAACTTCACATTATGACTAGTTCCCAATATGCCACATACATGATACTTCACATGGGTATGTATAACAGGACTAGAAACAATTTGCATTTGAAATTATGTCTCTATCATATATAGATTGTGAATTATAGCAGAAAGCATAAAGTGGTCTTACAACATAATTGAAAGTGAAAAAGAAAAACTTACCTGAAGGTTACACTTGATTTGTACCTTGTCCCCATAAGCCACAAACATCAGAGTTGCCACTATATAGTGTACATGTCCTAGCTACATTCTGCAATTTAAATTAAGTCAGTACCTCATACGCTTCCAGAATTATAGTGCACAACATAGTCTATAGTATTTCCTATTTATTTCAATTGGGTGACCAGATGGCCGCAAATTGAAAATTGCGTTGTATGGATTCATATTGTGTTGTATGTACCTTGTGTGTATGCCACATGCATTTAAAATGGCACAATGTAGTAGGGTATGCTATCGAATGTGTTGCAGTTGGAAATCAAGCTCTATCTAGTATGGATCATGACTGATGACACAAGATACGTGACTCATTTTGCAAAAACTGGAGGCAAATTTTAAAAAATGTGTGTTTATTCACTGAAAGATTCTCACCATTTCTAAGCATGGCACATGAATGAAAATGACCACAGAGCAGTGGCATGATGTTAACTGTATGCTTCACTTAGAATTATTGATCCAGATTGTATGGTTGTAGAAATATGGGCCAAAACGTAAGGCATACTTTTTCAAACATGTGATGTAATTGAAAAACATCATACATTCAACTTCACATTTTGACTAGTTCCCAATATGCCACATACATGATACTTCACATGGGTATGTAGACCAGGACTAGAAACAATTTGCATTTGAAATTATGTCTCTATCATATATAGATTGTGAATTGTAGCAGAAAGCATAAAAGTGTTCTTACAACATAATTGAAAGTGAAAAAGAAAAACGTACCTGAAGGTTACACTTGATTTGTACCTTGTCCCCATAAGCCACAAACATCAGAGTTGCCACTATATAGTGTACATGTCCTAGCTACATTCTGCAATTTAAATTAAGTCAGTACCTCATACGCTTCCAGAATTATAGTGCACAACATAGTCTATAGTATTTCCTATTTATTTCAATTGGGTGACCAGATGGCCGCAAATTGAAAATTGCGTTGTATGGATTCATATTGTGTTGTATGTACCTTGTGTGTATGCCACATGCATTTAAAATGGCAAAATGTAGTAGGGTATGCTATCGAATGTGTTGCAGTTGGAAATCAAGCTCTATCTAGTATGGATCATGACTGATGACACAAGATATGTGACTCATTTTGCAAAAACTGGAGGCAAATTTTAAAAAATGTGTGTTTATTCACTGAAAGATTCTCACCATTTCTAAGCATGGCACATGCATGAAAATGACCACAGAGCAGTGGCATAATGTTAACTGTATGCTTCACTTAGAATTATTGATCCAGATTGTATGGTTGTAGAAATATGGGCCAAAACGTACGGCATACTTTTTCAAACATGTGACGTAATTGAAAAACATCATACATTCAACTTCACATTTTGACTAGTTCCCAATATGCCACATACATGATACTTCACATGGGTATGTAGACCAGGACTAGAAACAATTTGCATTTGAAATTATGTCTCTATCATATATAGATTGTGAATTGTAGCAGAAAGCATAAAAGTGTTCTTACAACATAATTGAAAGTGAAAAAGAAAAACGTACCTGAAGGTTACACTTGATTTGTACCTTGTCCCCATAAGCCACAAACATCAGAGTTGGCACTATATAGTGTACATGTCCTAGTTACATTCTGCAATTTAAATTAAGTCAGTACCTCATACCCTTCAAGAATTATAGTGCACAACATAGTCTGTAGTATATCCTATTCATTTCAAGTTTGTGACCAGATGGCCGCAAATTGAAAATTGCGTCGTATGGATTCATATTGCGTTGTATGTGCCTTGTGTGTAAGCCACGTGCATTTAAAATGGCACAATGTAGTAGGGTATGCTATAGAATGTGTTGCAGTAGGAAATCAAGCTCTATCTAGTATGGATCATGACTGATGACACAATATACGTGACTCATTTTGCTATAACTGGAGGCAAATTTTAAAAAATGTGCGTTTAATCACTGAAAGATTCTAACCATTTCTAAGCATGGCACATGCATGAAAATCACCACAGAGCAGTGGCATGATGTTAACTGTATGCTGGACTTAGAATTATTGATCCAGATTGTACGGTTGTATAATTATGGGCCAAATCGTAGGGCATACTTTTTCAAACATGTGACGTAATTGAAAAACATCATACATTCAACTTCACATTATGACTAGTTCCCAATATGCCACATACATGATACTTCAAATGGGTATGTATAACAGGACTAGAAACAATTTGCATTTGAAAATATGTCTCTATCATATATAGATTGTGAATTATAGCAGAAAGCATAAAGTGGTCTTACAACATAATTGAAAGTGAAAAAGAAAAACCTACCTGAAGGTTACACTTGATTTGTACCTTGTCCCCATAAGCCACAAACATCAGAGTTGCCACTATATAGTGTACATGTCCTAGCTACATTCTGCAATTTAAATTAAGTCAGTACCTCATACGCTTCCAGAATTATAGTGCACAACATAGTCTATAGTATTTCCTATTTATTTCAATTGGGTGACCAGATGGCCGCAAATTGAAAATTGCATTGTATGGATTCATATTGCATTGTATGTACCTTGTGTGTATGCCACATGCATTTAAAATGGCACAATGTAGTAGGGTATGCTATAGAATGTGTTGCAGTTGGAAATCAAGCTCTATCTAGTATGGATCATGACTGATGACACAAGATACGTCACTCATTTTGCAAAAACTGGAGGCAAATTTTAAAAAATGTGCGTTTATTCACTGAAAGATTCTCACCACGTCTAAGCATGGCACATGCATGAAAATGACCACAGAGCAGTGGCATGATGTTAACTGTATGCTGCACTTAGAATTATTGATCCAGATTGTATGGTTGTAGAAATATGGGTCAAAACGTAAGGCATACTTTTTCAAACATGTGACGTAATTGAAAAACATCATACATTCAACTTCAAATTTGGACTAGTTCCAAATATGCCACATACATGATACTTCACATGGGTATGTAGAACAGGACTAGAAACAATTTGCATTTGAATTATGTCTCTATCATATATAGATTGTGAATTGTAGCAGAAAGCATAAAAGTGTTCTTACAACATAATTGAAAGTGAAAAAGAAAAACGTACCTGAAGGTTACACTTGATTTGTACCTTGTCCCCATAAGCCACAAACATCAGAGTTGGCACTATATAGTGTACATGTCCTAGTTACATTCTGCAATTTAAATTAAGTCAGAACCTCATACCCTTCAAGAATTATAGTGCACAACATAGTCTGTAGTATATCCTATTCATTTCAAATAGGTGACCAGATGGCCGCAAATTGAAAATTGCGTCGTATGGATTCATATTGCGTTGTATGTGCCTTTTGTGTAAACCACATGCATTTAAAATGGCACAATGTAGTAGGGTATGCTATAGAATGTGTTGCAGTATGAAATCAAGCTCTATCTAGTATGGATCAAGACTGATGACACAATATACGTGACTCATATTGCGAAAAATGGAGGGACATTTTAAAAAACATGTGTTTTATCACTGAAAGATTCTCACAATTTCTGAGCATGGCAAAGGCATGGAAATGTCCACATGGAGGTGGCATGATGTTAGCTGTATGGTGCACTTTGAATTATGGATCCAGATTGTATGGTTTATGAATTATGGGCCAAAACGTAAGGCATACTTTTTCAAACATGTGACGTAATTGAAAAACATCATACATTCAACTTCACATTATGACTAGTTCCCAATAAGCCACATACATGATACTTCACATGGGTATGTATAACAAGACTAGGAACAACTTACTTTTTAAATTATGTCTCTATCATATATAGATTGTGAATTATAGCAGAAAGCATAAAGTGGTCTTACAACATAATTGAAAGTGAAAAAGAAAAACCTACCTGAAGGTTACACTTGATTTGTACCTTGTCCCCATAAGCCACAAACATCAGAGTTGCCACTATATAGTGTACATGTCCTAGCTACTTTCTTCAATTTAAATTAAGTCAGTACCTCATACGCTTCCAGAATTATAGTGCACAACATAGTCTATAGTATTTCGTATTCATTTCAATTGGGGGACCAGATGGCCGCAAATTGAAAATTGCGTTGTATGGATTCATATTGCGTTGTATGTACCTTGTGTGTAAGCCACATGCATGTAAAATGGCACAATGTAGTAGGGTATGCTTTAGAATGTGTTGCAGTTGGAAATCAAGCTCTATCTAGTATGGATCATGACTGATGACACAAGATACGTGACTCATTTTGCAAAAACTGGAGGCAAATTTTAAAAAATGTGCGTTTAATCACTGAAAGATTCTAACCATTTCTAAGCATGGCACATGCATGAAAATGACCACGGAGCAGTGGCACGATGTTAACTGTATGCTGCACTTAGAGTTATTGATCCAGATTGTATGGTTGTAGAAATATGGGTCAAAACGTAAGGCATACTTTTTCAAACATGTGACGTAATTGAAAAACATCATACATTCAACTTCAAATTTGGACTAGTTCCAAATATGCCACATACATGATACTTCACATGGGTATGTAGAACAGGACTAGAAACAATATGCGTTTTACATTATGTCTCTATGATATATAGATTGTGAATTATAGCATAAAGCATAAAGTGTTCTTACAACATAATTGAAAGTGAAAAAGAAAAACCGACCTGAAGGTTACGCTTGATTTGTACCTTGTCCCCATAAGCCACAAACATCAGAGTTGCCACTATATAGTGTACATGTCCTAGCTACTTTCTTCAATTTAAATTAAGTCAGTACCTCATACGCTTCCAGAATTATAGTGCACAACATAGTCTATAGTATTTCGTATTCATTTCAATTGGGGGACCAGATGGCCGCAAATTGAAAATTGCGTTGTATGGATTCATATTGCGTTGTATGTACCTTGTGTGTAAGCCACATGCATGTAAAATGGCACAATGTATTAGGGTATGCTTTAGAATGTGTTGCAGTTGGAAATCAAGCTCTATCTAGTATGGATCATGACTGATGACACAAGATACGTGACTCATTTTGCAAAAACTGGAGGCAAATTTTAAAAAATGTGCGTTTAATCACTGAAAGATTCTAATCATTTCTAAGCATGGCACATGCATGAAAATGACCACGGAGCAGTGGCACGATGTTAACTGTATGCTGCACTTAACATTATTGATCCAGATTCTATGGTTGTAGAATTATGGGCCAAAACTTAGGGCATACTTTTTCAAACATGTGACATAATTGAAAAACATCATACATTCAACTTCACATTATGACTAGTTCCCAATATGCCACATACATGATACTTCCCATGGGTATGTATAACAGGACTAGAAACAATTTGCATTTAAAATTATGTCTCTATCATATATAGATTGTGAATTATAGCAGAAAGCATAAAGTGGTCTTACAACATAATTGAAAGTGAAAAAGAAAAACCTACCTGAAGGTTACACTTGATTTGTACCTTGTCCCCATAAGCCACAAACATCAGAGTTGCCACTATATAGTGTACATGTCCTAGCTACATTCTGCAATTTAAATTAAGTCAGTACCTCATACGCTTCCAGAATTATAGTGCTCAACATAGTCTGTAGTATTTCTTATTCATTTCAATTGGGTGACCATATGGCCGCAAATTGAAAATTGCGTCGTATGGATTCATATTGCGTTGTATGTACCTCGTGTGTATGCCACATGCATTCAAAATGGCACAATGTAGTAGGGTATGCTATAGAATGTGTTGCAGTTGGAAATCAAGCTCTATCTAGTATGGATCATGACTGATGACACAAGATACGTGCCTCATTTTGCAAAAACTGGAGGCAAAATTAAAAAAATGTGCGTTTATTCACTGAAAGATTCTCACCACTTCTAAGCATGGCAAAGGCATGGAAATGTCCACATGGAGGTGGCATGATGTTAGGTGTATGGTGCACTTTGGATTATGGATCCAGATTGTATGGTTTATGAATTATGGGCCAAAACGTAAGGCATACTTTTTCAAACATGTGACGTAATAGAAAAACATCATACATTCAACTTCACATTTTGACTAGTTCCCAATAAGCCACATACATGATACTTCACATGGGTATGTATAACAAGACTAGGAACAATTTCCTTTTTAAATTATGTCTCTATCATATATAGATTGTGAATTATAGCAGAAAGCATAAAGTGGTCTTACAACATAATTGAAAGTGAAAAAGAAAAACCTACCTGAAGGTTACACTTGATTTGTACCTTGTCCCCATAAGCCACAAACATCAGAGTTGCCACTATATAGTGTACATGTCCTAGCTACATTTTGCAATTTAAATTAAGTCAGTACCTCATACGCTTCCAGAATTATAGTGCACAACATAGTCTATAGTATTTCCTATTCATTTCAATTGAGTGACCAGATGGTCGCAAATTGAAAATTGCGTTGTATGGATTCATATTGCGTTGTATGTACCTTGTGTGTATGCCACATGCATTTAAAATGGCAAAATGTAGTAGGGTATGCTATAGAATGTGTTGCAGTTGGAAATCAAGCTCTATCTAGTATGGATCATGACTGATGACACAAGATACGTGACTCATTTTGCAAAAACTGGAGGCAAATTTTAAAAAATGTGCGTTTATTCACTGAAGGATTCTCACAACTTCTAAGCATGGCACATGCATGAAAATGACCACAGAGCAGTGGCATGATGTTAACTGTATGCTGCACTTAGAATTATTGATCCAGATTGTATGGTTGTACAAATATGGGTCAAAACGTAAGGCATACTTTTTCAAACATGTGACGTAATTGAAAAACATCATACATTCAACTTCAAATTTGGACTAGTTCCAAATATGCCACATACATGATACTTCACATGGGTATGTAGAACAGGACTAGAAACAATATGCGTTTTACATTATGTCTCTATGATATATAGATTGTGAATTATAGCATAAAGCATAAAGTGTTCTTACAACATAATTGAAAGTGAAAAAGAAAAACCTACCTGAAGGTTACGCTTGATTTGTACCGTGTCCCTATAAGCCACAAACTTCAGAGTTCACACTATATAGTGTACATGTCCTAGCTACATTCTGCAATTTAAATTAAGTCAGTACCTCAAACGCTTCCAGACTTATAGTGCACAACATAGTCTGTAGTATATCCTATCCATTTCAAATGGGTGACCAGATGGGCGCAAATTGAAAATTGCGTTGTATGGATTCATATTGCGTTGTATGTACCTTGTGTGTATGCCACATGCATTTAAAATGGCACAATGTAGTAGGGTATGCTATAGAATGTGTTGCAGTTGGAAATCAAGCTCTATCTAGTATGGATCATGACTGATGACACAAGATACGTGACTCATTTTGCAAAAACTGGAGGCAAATTTTAAAAAATGTGCGTTTATTCACTGAAAGATTCTCACCACTTCTATGCATGGCACATGCATGAAAATGACCACAGAGCAGTGGCATGATGTTAACTCTATGCTGCACTTAGAATTATTGATCCAGATTGTATGGTTGTAGAAATATGGGCCAAAACGTAAGGCATACTTTTTCAAACATGTGATGTAATTGAAAAACATCATACATTCAACTTCAAATTTGGACTAGTTCCAAATATGCCACATACATGATACTTCACATGGGTATGTAGAACAGGACTAGAAACAATTTGCGTTTTACATTATGTCTCTATGATATATAGATTGTGAATTATAGCAGAAAGCATAAAGTGTTCTTACAACATAATTGAAAGTGAAAAAGAAAAACCTCCCTGAAGGTTACGCTTGATTTGTACAGTGTCCCTATAAGCCACAAACTTCAGAGTTCACACTATATAGTGTACATGTCCTAGCTACATTCTGCAATTTAAATTAAGTCAGTACCTCATACGCTTCCAGAATTATAGTGCACAACATAGTCTATAGTATTTCGTATTCATTTCAATTGGGGGACCAGATGGCCGCAAATTGAAAATTGCGTTGTATGGATTCATATTGCGTTGTATGTACCTTGTGTGTAAGCCACATGCATTTAAAATGGCGCAATGTAGTAGGGTATGCTTTAGAATGTGTTGCAGTTGGAAATCAAGCTCTATCTAGTATGGATCATGACTGATGACACAAGATACGTGACTCATTTTGCAAAAACTGGAGGCAAATTTTAAAAAATGTGCATTTAATCACTGAAAGATTCTAACCATTTCTAAGCATGGCACATGCATGAAAATTACCACAGAGCAGTGGCATGATGTTACCTGTATGCTGCACTTAGAATTATTGATTCAGATTGTATGGTTGTAGAATTATGGGCCAAAACGTAGGGCATACTTTTTCAAACATGTGACGTAATTGAAAAACATCATACATTCAACTTCACATTTTGACTAGTTCCCAATAAGCCACATACATGATACTTCACATGGGTATGTATAACAAGACTAGGAACAATTTACTTTTTAAATTATGTCTCTATCCTATATAGATTGTGAATTATAGCAGAAAGCATAAAGTGGTCTTACAACATAATTGAAAGTGAAAAAGAAAAACCTACCTGAAGGTTACACTTGATTTGTACCTTGTCCCCATAAGCCACAAACATAAGAGTTGCCACTATATAGTGTACATGTCCTAGCTACATTCTTCAATTTAAATTAAGTCAGTACCTCATACGCTTCCAGAATTATAGTGCACAACATAGACTATAGTATTTCGTATTCATTTCAATTGGGGGACCAGATGGCCGCAAATTGAAAATTGCGTTGTATGGATTCATATTGCGTTGTATGTACCTTGTGTGTAAGCCACATGCATTTAAAATGGCACAATGTAGTAGGGTATGCTTTAGAATGTGTTGCAGTTGGAAATGAAGCTCTATCTAGTATGGATCATGACTGATGACACAAGATACGTGACTCATTTTGCAAAAACTGGAGGCAAATTTTAAAAAATGTGCGTTTAATCACTGAAAGATTCTAACCACTTCTAAGCATGGCACATGCATGAAAATGACCACGGAGCAGTGGCATGATGTTAATTGTATGCTGCACTTAGAATTATTGATCCAGATTGTATGGTTGTAGAATTATGGGCCAAAACGTAGGGCATACTTTTTCAAACATGTGACGTAATTGAAAAACATCATACATTCAACTTCACATTATGACTAGTTCCCAATATGCCACATACATGATACTTCACATGGGTATGTATAACAAGACTAGAAACAATTTGCATTTGAAATTATGTCTCTATCATATATAGATTGTGAATTATAGCAGAAAGCATAAAGTGGTCTTACAACATAATTGAAAGTGAAAAAGAAAAACCTACCTGAAGGTTACACTTGATTTGTACCTTGTCCCCATAAGCCACAAACATCAGAGTTGCCACTATATAGTGTACATGTCCTAGCTACATTTTGCAATTTAAATTAAGTCAGTACCTCATACGCTTCCAGAATTATAGTGCACAACATAGTCTATAGTATTTCCTATTCATTTCAATTGAGTGACCAGATGGTCGCAAATTGAAAATTGCGTTGTATGGATTCATATTGCGTTGTATGTACCTTGTGTGTATGCCACATGCATTTAAAATGGCAAAATGTAGTAGGGTATGCTATAGAATGTGTTGCAGTTGGAAATCAAGCTCTATCTAGTATGGATCATGACTGATGACACAAGATACGTGACTCATTTTGCAAAAACTGGAGGCAAATTTTAAAAAATGTGCGTTTATTCACTGAAGGATTCTCACCACTTCTAAGCATGGCACATGCATGAAAATGACCACAGAGCAGTGGCAGGATGTTAACTGTATGCTGCACTTAGAATTATTGATCCAGATTGTATGGTTGTAGAAATATGGGTCAAAACGTAAGGCATACTTTTTCAAACATGTGACGTAATTGAAAAACATCATACATTCAACTTCAAATTTGGACTAGTTCCAAATATGCCACATACATGATACTTCACATGGGTATGTATAACAAGACTAGGAACAATTTCCTTTTTAAATTATGTCTCTATCATATATAGATTGTGAATTATAGCAGAAAGCATAAAGTGGTCTTACAACATAATTGAAAGTGAAAAAGAAAAACCTACCTGAAGGTTACACTTGATTTGTACCTTGTCCCCATAAGCCACAAACATCAGAGTTGCCACTATATAGTGTACATGTCCTAGCTACATTTTGCAATTTAAATTAAGTCAGTACCTCATACGCTTCCAGAATTATAGTGCACAACATAGTCTATAGTATTTCCTATTCATTTCAATTGAGTGACCAGATGGTCGCAAATTGAAAATTGCGTTGTATGGATTCATATTGCGTTGTATGTACCTTGTGTGTATGCCACATGCATTTAAAATGGCAAAATGTAGTAGGGTATGCTATAGAATGTGTTGCAGTTGGAAATCAAGCTCTATCTAGTATGGATCATGACTGATGACACAAGATACGTGACTCATTTTGCAAAAACTGGAGGCAAATTTTAAAAAATGTGCGTTTATTCACTGAAGGATTCTCACCACTTCTAAGCATGGCACATGCATGAAAATGACCACAGAGCAGTGGCATGATGTTAACTGTATGCTGCACTTAGAATTATTGATCCAGATTGTATGGTTGTACAAATATGGGTCAAAACGTAAGGCATACTTTTTCAAACATGTGACGTAATTGAAAAACATCATACATTCAACTTCAAATTTGGACTAGTTCCAAATATGCCACATACATGATACTTCACATGGGTATGTAGAACAGGACTAGAAACAATATGCGTTTTACATTATGTCTCTATGATATATAGATTGTGAATTATAGCATAAAGCATAAAGTGTTCTTACAACATAATTGAAAGTGAAAAAGAAAAACCTACCTGAAGGTTACGCTTGATTTGTACCGTGTCCCTATAAGCCACAAACTTCAGAGTTCACACTATATAGTGTACATGTCCTAGCTACATTCTGCAATTTAAATTAAGTCAGTACCTCAAACGCTTCCAGACTTATAGTGCACAACATAGTCTGTAGTATATCCTATCCATTTCAAATGGGTGACCAGATGGGCGCAAATTGAAAATTGCGTTGTATGGATTCATATTGCGTTGTATGTACCTTGTGTGTATGCCACATGCATTTAAAATGGCACAATGTAGTAGGGTATGCTATAGAATGTGTTGCAGTTGGAAATCAAGCTCTATCTAGTATGGATCATGACTGATGACACAAGATACGTGACTCATTTTGCAAAAACTGGAGGCAAATTTTAAAAAATGTGCGTTTATTCACTGAAAGATTCTCACCACTTCTATGCATGGCACATGCATGAAAATGACCACAGAGCAGTGGCATGATGTTAACTCTATGCTGCACTTAGAATTATTGATCCAGATTGTATGGTTGTAGAAATATGGGCCAAAACGTAAGGCATACTTTTTCAAACATGTGATGTAATTGAAAAACATCATACATTCAACTTCAAATTTGGACTAGTTCCAAATATGCCACATACATGATACTTCACATGGGTATGTAGAACAGGACTAGAAACAATTTGCGTTTTACATTATGTCTCTATGATATATAGATTGTGAATTATAGCAGAAAGCATAAAGTGTTCTTACAACATAATTGAAAGTGAAAAAGAAAAACCTACCTGAAGGTTACGCTTGATTTGTACAGTGTCCCTATAAGCCACAAACTTCAGAGTTCACACTATATAGTGTACATGTCCTAGCTACATTCTGCAATTTAAATTAAGTCAGTACCTCATACGCTTCCAGAATTATAGTGCACAACATAGTCTATAGTATTTCGTATTCATTTCAATTGGGGGACCAGATGGCCGCAAATTGAAAATTGCGTTGTATGGATTCATATTGCGTTGTATGTACCTTGTGTGTAAGCCACATGCATTTAAAATGGCGCAATGTAGTAGGGTATGCTTTAGAATGTGTTGCAGTTGGAAATCAAGCTCTATCTAGTATGGATCATGACTGATGACACAAGATACGTGACTCATTTTGCAAAAACTGGAGGCAAATTTTAAAAAATGTGCATTTAATCACTGAAAGATTCTAACCATTTCTAAGCATGGCACATGCATGAAAATTACCACAGAGCAGTGGCATGATGTTACCTGTATGCTGCACTTAGAATTATTGATTCAGATTGTATGGTTGTAGAATTATGGGCCAAAACGTAGGGCATACTTTTTCAAACATGTGACGTAATTGAAAAACATCATACATTCAACTTCACATTTTGACTAGTTCCCAATAAGCCACATACATGATACTTCACATGGGTATGTATAACAAGACTAGGAACAATTTACTTTTTAAATTATGTCTCTATCCTATATAGATTGTGAATTATAGCAGAAAGCATAAAGTGGTCTTACAACATAATTGAAAGTGAAAAAGAAAAACCTACCTGAAGGTTACACTTGATTTGTACCTTGTCCCCATAAGCCACAAACATAAGAGTTGCCACTATATAGTGTACATGTCCTAGCTACATTCTTCAATTTAAATTAAGTCAGTACCTCATACGCTTCCAGAATTATAGTGCACAACATAGACTATAGTATTTCGTATTCATTTCAATTGGGGGACCAGATGGCCGCAAATTGAAAATTGCGTTGTATGGATTCATATTGCGTTGTATGTACCTTGTGTGTAAGCCACATGCATTTAAAATGGCACAATGTAGTAGGGTATGCTTTAGAATGTGTTGCAGTTGGAAATGAAGCTCTATCTAGTATGGATCATGACTGATGACACAAGATACGTGACTCATTTTGCAAAAACTGGAGGCAAATTTTAAAAAATGTGCGTTTAATCACTGAAAGATTCTAACCATTTCTAAGCATGGCACATGCATGAAAATGACCACGAAGCAGTGGCATGATGTTAATTGTATGCTGCACTTAGAATTATTGATCCAGATTGTATGGTTGTAGAATTATGGGCCAAAACGTAGGGCATACTTTTTCAAACATGTGACGTAATTGAAAAACATCATACATTCAACTTCACATTATGACTAGTTCCCAATATGCCACATACATGATACTTCACATGGGTATGTATAACAAGACTAGAAACAATTTGCATTTGAAATTATGTCTCTATCATATATAGATTGTGAATTATAGCAGAAAGCATAAAGTGGTCTTACAACATAATTGAAAGTGAAAAAGAAAAACCTACCTGAAGGTTACACTTGATTTGTACCTTGTCCCCATAAGCCACAAACATCAGAGTTGCCACTATATAGTGTACATGTCCTAGCTACATTTTGCAATTTAAATTAAGTCAGTACCTCATACGCTTCCAGAATTATAGTGCACAACATAGTCTATAGTATTTCCTATTCATTTCAATTGAGTGACCAGATGGTCGCAAATTGAAAATTGCGTTGTATGGATTCATATTGCGTTGTATGTACCTTGTGTGTATGCCACATGCATTTAAAATGGCAAAATGTAGTAGGGTATGCTATAGAATGTGTTGCAGTTGGAAATCAAGCTCTATCTAGTATGGATCATGACTGATGACACAAGATACGTGACTCATTTTGCAAAAACTGGAGGCAAATTTTAAAAAATGTGCGTTTATTCACTGAAGGATTCTCACCACTTCTAAGCATGGCACATGCATGAAAATGACCACAGAGCAGTGGCAGGATGTTAACTGTATGCTGCACTTAGAATTATTGATCCAGATTGTATGGTTGTAGAAATATGGGTCAAAACGTAAGGCATACTTTTTCAAACATGTGACGTAATTGAAAAACATCATACATTCAACTTCAAATTTGGACTAGTTCCAAATATGCCACATACATGATACTTCACATGGGTATGTAGAACAGGACTAGAAACAATATGCGTTTTACATTATGTCTCTATGATATATAGATTGTGAATTATAGCATAAAGCATAAAGTGTTCTTACAACATAATTGAAAGTGAAAAAGAAAAACCTACCTGAAGGTTACGCTTGATTTGTACCGTGTCCCTATAAGCCACAAACTTCAGAGTTCACACTATATAGTGTACATGTCCTAGCTACATTCTGCAATTTAAATTAAGTCAGTACCTCAAACGCTTCCAGACTTATAGTGCACAACATAGTCTGTAGTATATCCTATCCATTTCAATTGGGTGACCAGATGGCCGCAAATTGAAAATTGCGTTGTATGGATTCATATTGCGTTGTATGTACCTTGTGTGTATGCCACATGCATTTAAAATGGCACAATGTAGTAGGGTATGCTATAGAATGTGTTGCAGTTGGAAATCAAGCTCTATCTAGTATGGATCATGACTGATGACACAAGATACGTGACTCATTTTGCAAAAACTGGAGGCAAATTTTAAAAAATGTGCGTTTATTCACTGAAAGATTCTCACCACTTCTATGCATGGCACATGCATGAAAATGACCACAGAGCAGTGGCATGATGTTAACTCTATGCTGCACTTAGAATTATTGATCCAGATTGTATGGTTGTAGAAATATGGGCCAAAACGTAAGGCATACTTTTTCAAACATGTGATGTAATTGAAAAACATCATACATTCAACTTCAAATTTGGACTAGTTCCAAATATACCAAATACATGATACTTCACATGGGTATGTAGAACAGGACTAGAAACAATTTGCGTTTTACATTATGTCTCTATGATATATAGATTGTGAATTATAGCAGAAAGCATAAAGTGTTCTTACAACATAATTGAAAGTGAAAAAGAAAAACCTACCTGAAGGTTACGCTTGATTTGTACAGTGTCCCTATAAGCCACAAACTTCAGAGTTCACACTATATAGTGTACATGTCCTAGCTACATTCTGCAATTTAAATTAAGTCAGTACCTCATACGCTTCCAGAATTATAGTGCACAACATAGTCTATAGTATTTCGTATTCATTTCAATTGGGGGACCAGATGGCCGCAAATTGAAAATTGCGTTGTATGGATTCATATTGCGTTGTATGTACCTTGTGTGTAAGCCACATGCATTTAAAATGGCGCAATGTAGTAGGGTATGCTTTAGAATGTGTTGCAGTTGGAAATCAAGCTCTATCTAGTATGGATCATGACTGATGACACAAGATACGTGACTCATTTTGCAAAAACTGGAGGCAAATTTTAAAAAATGTGCATTTAATCACTGAAAGATTCTAACCATTTCTAAGCATGGCACATGCATGAAAATTACCACAGAGCAGTGGCATGATGTTACCTGTATGCTGCACTTAGAATTATTGATTCAGATTGTATGGTTGTAGAATTATGGGCCAAAACGTAGGGCATACTTTTTCAAACATGTGACGTAATTGAAAAACATCATACATTCAACTTCACATTTTGACTAGTTCCCAATAAGCCACATACATGATACTTCACATGGGTATGTATAACAAGACTAGGAACAATTTACTTTTTAAATTATGTCTCTATCCTATATAGATTGTGAATTATAGCAGAAAGCATAAAGTGGTCTTACAACATAATTGAAAGTGAAAAAGAAAAACCTACCTGAAGGTTACACTTGATTTGTACCTTGTCCCCATAAGCCACAAACATAAGAGTTGCCACTATATAGTGTACATGTCCTAGCTACATTCTTCAATTTAAATTAAGTCAGTACCTCATACGCTTCCAGAATTATAGTGCACAACATAGACTATAGTATTTCGTATTCATTTCAATTGGGGGACCAGATGGCCGCAAATTGAAAATTGCGTTGTATGGATTCATATTGCGTTGTATGTACCTTGTGTGTAAGCCACATGCATTTAAAATGGCACAATGTAGTAGGGTATGCTTTAGAATGTGTTGCAGTTGGAAATGAAGCTCTATCTAGTATGGATCATGACTGATGACACAAGATACGTGACTCATTTTGCAAAAACTGGAGGCAAATTTTAAAAAATGTGCGTTTAATCACTGAAAGATTCTAACCATTTCTAAGCATGGCACATGCATGAAAATGACCACGGAGCAGTGGCATGATGTTAATTGTATGCTGCACTTAGAATTATTGATCCAGATTGTATGGTTGTAGAATTATGGGCCAAAACGTAGGGCATACTTTTTCAAACATGTGACGTAATTGAAAAACATCATACATTCAACTTCACATTATAACTAGTTCCCAATATGCCACATACATGATACTTCACATGGGTATGTATAACAAGACTAGAAACAATTTGCATTTGAAATTATGTCTCTATCATATATAGATTGTGAATTATAGCAGAAAGCATAAAGTGGTCTTACAACATAATTGAAAGTGAAAAAGAAAAACCTACCTGAAGGTTACACTTGATTTGTACCTTGTCCCCATAAGCCACAAACATCAGAGTTGCCACTATATAGTGTACATGTCCTAGCTACATTTTGCAATTTAAATTAAGTCAGTACCTCATACGCTTCCAGAATTATAGTGCACAACATAGTCTATAGTATTTCCTATTCATTTCAATTGAGTGACCAGATGGTCGCAAATTGAAAATTGCGTTGTATGGATTCATATTGCGTTGTATGTACCTTGTGTGTATGCCACATGCATTTAAAATGGCAAAATGTAGTAGGGTATGCTATAGAATGTGTTGCAGTTGGAAATCAAGCTCTATCTAGTATGGATCATGACTGATGACACAAGATACGTGACTCATTTTGCAAAAACTGGAGGCAAATTTTAAAAAATGTGCGTTTATTCACTGAAGGATTCTCACCACTTCTAAGCATGGCACATGCATGAAAATGACCACAGAGCAGTGGCAGGATGTTAACTGTATGCTGCACTTAGAATTATTGATCCAGATTGTATGGTTGTAGAAATATGGGTCAAAACGTAAGGCATACTTTTTCAAACATGTGACGTAATTGAAAAACATCATACATTCAACTTCAAATTTGGACTAGTTCCAAATATGCCACATACATGATACTTCACATGGGTATGTAGAACAGGACTAGAAACAATATGCGTTTTACATTATGTCTCTATGATATATAGATTGTGAATTATAGCATAAAGCATAAAGTGTTCTTACAACATAATTGAAAGTGAAAAAGAAAAACCTACCTGAAGGTTACGCTTGATTTGTACCGTGTCCCTATAAGCCACAAACTTCAGAGTTCACACTATATAGTGTACATGTCCTAGCTACATTCTGCAATTTAAATTAAGTCAGTACCTCAAACGCTTCCAGACTTATAGTGCACAACATAGTCTGTAGTATATCCTATCCATTTCAATTGGGTGACCAGATGGCCGCAAATTGAAAATTGCGTTGTATGGATTCATATTGCGTTGTATGTACCTTGTGTGTATGCCACATGCATTTAAAATGGCACAATGTAGTAGGGTATGCTATAGAATGTGTTGCAGTTGGAAATCAAGCTCTATCTAGTATGGATCATGACTGATGACACAAGATACGTGACTCATTTTGCAAAAACTGGAGGCAAATTTTAAAAAATGTGCGTTTATTCACTGAAAGATTCTCACCACTTCTATGCATGGCACATGCATGAAAATGACCACAGAGCAGTGGCATGATGTTAACTCTATGCTGCACTTAGAATTATTGATCCAGGCTGTATGGTTGTAGAAATATGGGCCAAAACGTAAGGCATACTTTTTCAAACATGTGATGTAATTGAAAAACATCATACATTCAACTTCAAATTTGGACTAGTTCCAAATATGCCACATACATGATACTTCACATGGGTATGTAGAACAGGACTAGAAACAATTTGCGTTTTACATTATGTCTCTATGATATATAGATTGTGAATTATAGCAGAAAGCATAAAGTGTTCTTACAACATAATTGAAAGTGAAAAAGAAAAACCTACCTGAAGGTTACGCTTGATTTGTACAGTGTCCCTATAAGCCACAAACTTCAGAGTTCACACTATATAGTGTACATGTCCTAGCTACATTCTGCAATTTAAATTAAGTCAGTACCTCATACGCTCCCAGAATTATAGTGCACAACATAGTCTATAGTATTTCGTATTCATTTCAATTGGGGGACCAGATGGCCGCAAATTGAAAATTGTGTTGTATGGATTCATATTGCGTTGTATGTACCTTGTGTGTAAGCCACATGCATTTAAAATGGCGCAATGTAGTAGGGTATGCTTTAGAATGTGTTGCAGTTGGAAATCAAGCTCTATCTAGTATGGATCATGACTGATGACACAAGATACGTGACTCATTTTGCAAAAACTGGAGGCAAATTTTAAAAAATGTGCGTTTATTCACTGAAGGATTCTCACCACTTCTAAGCAAGCATGGCACATGCATGAAAATGACCACAGAGCAGTGGCATGATGTTAACTGTATGCTGCACTTAGAATTATTGATCCAGATTGTATGGTTGTACAAATATGGGTCAAAACGTAAGGCATACTTTTTCAAACATGTGACGTAATTGAAAAACATCATACATTCAACTTCAAATTTGGACTAGTTCCAAATATGCCACATACATGATACTTCACATGGGTATGTAGAACGGGACTAGAAACAATATGCGTTTTACATTATGTCTCTATGATATATAGATTGTGAATTATAGCATAAAGCATAAAGTGTTCTTACAACATAATTGAAAGTGAAAAAGAAAAACCTACCTGAAGGTTACGCTTGATTTGTACCGTGTCCCTATAAGCCACAAACTTCAGAGTTCACACTATATAGTGTACATGTCCTAGCTACATTCTGCAATTTAAATTAAGTCAGTACCTCAAACGCTTCCAGACTTATAGTGCACAACATAGTCTGTAGTATATCCTATCCATTTCAATTGGGTGACCAGATGGCCGCAAATTGAAAATTGCGTTGTATGGATTCATATTGCGTTGTATGTACCTTGCGTGTATGCCACATGCATTTAAAATGGCACAATGTAGTAGGGTATGCTATAGAATGTGTTGCAGTTGGAAATCAAGCTCTATCTAGTATGGATCATGACTGATGACACAAGATACGTGACTCATTTTGCAAAAACTGGAGGCAAATTTTAAAAAATGTGCGTTTATTCACTGAAAGATTCTCACCACTTCTATGCATGGCACATGCATGAAAATGACCACAGAGCAGTGGCATGATGTTAACTCTATGCTGCACTTAGAATTATTGATCCAGATTGTATGGTTGTAGAAATATGGGCCAAAACGTAAGGCATACTTTTTCAAACATGTGATGTAATTGAAAAACATCATACATTCAACTTCAAATTTGGACTAGTTCCAAATATGCCACATACATGATACTTCACATGGGTATGTATAACAGGACTAGAAACAATGTGCATTTGAAATTATGTCTCTATCATATATAGATTGTGAATTATAGCAGAAAGCATAAAGTGGTCTTACAACATAATTGAAAGTGAAAAAGAAAAACCTACCTGAAGGTTACACTTGATTTGTACCTTGTCCCCATAATCCACAAACATCAGAGTTGCCACTATATAGTGTACATGTCCTAGCTACATTCTGCAATTTAAATTAAGTCAGTACCTCATACGCTTCCAGAATTATAGTGCACAACATAGTCTATAGTATTTCCTATTTATTTCAAATGGGTGACCAGATGGCCGCAAATTGAAAATTGCATTGTATGGATTCATATTGCATTGTATGTACCTTGTGTGTATGCCACATGCATTTAAAATGGCACAATGTAGTAGGGTATGCTATAGAATGTGTTGCAGTTGGAAATCAAGCTCTATCTAGTATGGATCATGACTGATGACACAAGATACGTGACTCATTTTGCAAAAACTGGAGGCAAATTTTAAAAAATGTGCGTTTATTCACTGAAAGATTCTCACCACTTATAAGCATGGCACATGCATGAAAATGACCACAGAGCAGTGGCATGATGTTAACTGTATGCTGCACTTAGAATTATTGATCCAGATTGTATGGTTGTAGAAATATGGGTCAAAACGTAAGGCATACTTTTTCAAACATGTGACGTAATTGAAAAACATCATACATTCAACTTCAAATTTGGACTAGTTCCAAATATGCCACATACATGATACTTCACATGGGTATGTAGAACAGGACTAGAAACGAATTGCATTTGAATTATGTCTCTATCATATATAGATTGTGAATTGTAGCAGAAAGCATAAAAGTGTTCTTACAACATAATTGAAAGTGAAAAAGAAAAACGTACCTGAAGGTTACACTTGATTTGTACCTTGTCCCCATAAGCCACAAACATCAGAGTTGGCACTATATAGTGTACATGTCCTAGTTACATTCTGCAATTTAAATTAAGTCAGTACCTCATACCCTTCAAGAATTATAGTGCACAACATAGTCTGTAGTATATCCTATTCATTTCAAATGGGTGACCAGATGGCCGCAAATTGAAAATTGCGTTGTATGGATTCATATTGCGTTGTATGTACCTTGTGTGTAAGCCACATGCATTTAAAATGGCACAATGTAGTAGGGTATGCTTTAGAATGTGTTGCAGTTGGAAATGAAGCTCTATCTAGTATGGATCATGACTGATGACACAAGATACGTGACTCATTTTGCAAAAACTGGAGGCAAATTTTAAAAAATGTGCGTTTAATCACTGAAAAATTCTAACCATTTCTAAGCATGGCACATGCATGAAAATGACCACGGAGCAGTGGCATGATGTTAACTGTATGCTGCACTTAGAATTATTGATCCAGATTGTATGGTTGTAGAATTATGGGCCAAAACGTAGGGCATACTTTTTCAAACATGTGACGTAATTGAAAAACATCATACATTCAACTTCACATTATGACTAGTTCCCAATATGCCACATACATGATACTTCGCATGGGTATGTATAACAAGACTAGAAACAATTTGCATTTGAAATTATGTCTCTATCATATATAGATTGTGAATTATAGCAGAAAGCATAAAGTGGTCTTACAACATAATTGAAAGTGAAAAAGAAAAACCTACCTGAAGGTTACACTTGATTTGTACCTTGTCCCCATAAGCCACAAACATCAGAGTTGCCACTATATAGTGTACATGTCCTAGCTACATTCTGCAATTTAAATTAAGTCAGTACCTCATACGCTTCCAGAATTATAGTGCTCAACATAGTCTGTAGTATTTCTTATTCATTTCAATTGGGTGACCATATGGCCGCAAATTGAAAATTGCGTCGTATGGATTCATATTGCGTTGTATGTACCTCGTGTGTATGCCACATGCATTCAAAATGGCACAATGTAGTAGGGTATGCTATAGAATGTGTTGCAGTTGGAAATCAAGCTCTATCTAGTATGGATCATGACTGATGACACAAGATACGTGCCTCATTTTGCAAAAACTGGAGGCAAAATTAAAAAAATGTGCGTTTATTCACTGAAAGATTCTCACCACTTCTAAGTATGGCAAAGGCATGGAAATGTCCACATGGAGGTGGCATGATGTTAGGTGTATGGTGCACTTTGGATTATGGATCCAGATTGTATGGTTTATGAATTATGGGCCAAAACGTAAGGCATACTTTTTCAAACATGTGACGTAATAGAAAAACATCATACATTCAACTTCACATTTTGACTAGTTCCAAATATGCCACATACATGATACTTCACATGGGTATGTAGAACAGGACTAGAAACGAATTGCATTTGAATTATGTCTCTATCATATATAGATTGTGAATTGTAGCAGAAAGCATAAAAGTGTTCTTACAACATAATTGAAAGTGAAAAAGAAAAACGTACCTGAAGGTTACACTTGATTTGTACCTTGTCCCCATAAGCCACAAACATCAGAGTTGGCACTATATAGTGTACATGTCCTAGTTACATTCTGCAATTTAAATTAAGTCAGTACCTCATACCCTTCAAGAATTATAGTGCACAACATAGTCTGTAGTATATCCTATTCATTTCAAATGGGTGACCAGATGGCCGCAAATTGAAAATTGCGTTGTATGGATTCATATTGCGTTGTATGTACCTTGTGTGTAAGCCACATGCATTTAAAATGGCACAATGTAGTAGGGTATGCTTTAGAATGTGTTGCAGTTGGAAATGAAGCTCTATCTAGTATGGATCATGACTGATGACACAAGATACGTGACTCATTTTGCAAAAACTGGAGGCAAATTTTAAAAAATGTGCGTTTAATCACTGAAAAATTCTAACCATTTCTAAGCATGGCACATGCATGAAAATGACCACGGAGCAGTGGCATGATGTTAACTGTATGATGCACTTAGAATTATTGATCCAGATTGTATGGTTGTAGAATTATGGGCCAAAACGTAGGGCATACTTTTTCAAACATGTGACGTAATTGAAAAACATCATACATTCAACTTCACATTATGACTAGTTCCCAATATGCCACATACATGATACTTCACATGGGTATGTATAACAAGACTAGAAACAATTTGCATTTGAAATTATGTCTCTATCATATATAGATTGTGAATTATAGCAGAAAGCATAAAGTGGTCTTACAACATAATTGAAAGTGAAAAAGAAAAACCTACCTGAAGGTTACACTTGATTTGTACCTTGTCCCCATAAGCCACAAACATCAGAGTTGCCACTATATAGTGTACATGTCCTAGCTACATTCTGCAATTTAAATTAAGTCAGTACCTCATACGCTTCCAGAATTATAGTGCTCAACATAGTCTGTAGTATTTCTTATTCATTTCAATTGGGTGACCATATGGCCGCAAATTGAAAATTGCGTCGTATGGATTCATATTGCGTTGTATGTACCTCGTGTGTATGCCACATGCATTCAAAATGGCACAATGTAGTAGGGTATGCTATAGAATGTGTTGCAGTTGGAAATCAAGCTCTATCTAGTATGGATCATGACTGATGACACAAGATACGTGCCTCATTTTGCAAAAACTGGAGGCAAAATTAAAAAAATGTGCGTTTATTCACTGAAAGATTCTCACCACTTCTAAGTATGGCAAAGGCATGGAAATGTCCACATGGAGGTGGCATGATGTTAGGTGTATGGTGCACTTTGGATTATGGATCCAGATTGTATGGTTTATGAATTATGGGCCAAAACGTAAGGCATACTTTTTCAAACATGTGACGTAATAGAATAACATCATACATTCAACTTCACATTTTGACTAGTTCCCAATAAGCCACATACATGATACTTCACATGGGTATGTATAACAAGACTAGGAACAATTTCCTTTTTAAATTATGTCTCTATCATATATAGATTGTGAATTATAGCAGAAAGCATAAAGTGGTCTTACAACATAATTGAAAGTGAAAAAGAAAAACCTACCTGAAGGTTACACTTGATTTGTACCTTGTCCCCATAAGCCACAAACATCAGAGTTGCCACTATATAGTGTACATGTCCTAGCTACATTTTGCAATTTAAATTAAGTCAGTACCTCATACGCTTCTAGAATTATAGTGCACAACATAGTCTATAGTATTTCCTATTCATTTCAATTGAGTGACCAGATGGTCGCAAATTGAAAATTGCGTTGTATGGATTCATATTGCGTTGTATGTACCTTGTGTGTATGCCACATGCATTTAAAATGGCAAAATGTAGTAGGGTATGCTATAGAATGTGTTGCAGTTGGAAATCAAGCTCTATCTAGTATGGATCATGACTGATGACACAAGATACGTGACTCATTTTGCAAAAACTGGAGGCAAATTTTAAAAAATGTGCGTTTATTCACTGAAGGATTCTCACCACTTCTAAGCATGGCACATGCATGAAAATGACCACAGAGCAGTGGCATGATGTTAACTGTATGCTGCACTTAGAATTATTGATCCAGATTGTATGGTTGTACAAATATGGGTCAAAACGTAAGGCATACTTTTTCAAACATGTGACGTAATTGAAAAACATCATACATTCAACTTCAAATTTGGACTAGTTCCAAATATGCCACATACATGATACTTCACATGGGTATGTAGAACAGGACTAGAAACAATATGCGTTTTACATTATGTCTCTATGATATATAGATTGTGAATTATAGCATAAAGCATAAAGTGTTCTTACAACATAATTGAAAGTGAAAAAGAAAAACCTACCTGAAGGTTACGCTTGATTTGTACCGTGTCCCTATAAGCCACAAACTTCAGAGTTCACACTATATAGTGTACATGTCCTAGCTACATTCTGCAATTTAAATTAAGTCAGTACCTCAAACGCTTCCAGACTTATAGTGCACAACATAGTCTGTAGTATATCCTATCCATTTCAATTGGATGACCAGATGGCCGCAAATTGAAAATTGCGTTGTATGGATTCATATTGCGTTGTATGTACCTTGTGTGTATGCCACATGCATTTAAAATGGCACAATGTAGTAGGGTATGCTATAGAATGTGTTGCAGTTGGAAATCAAGCTCTATCTAGTATGGATCATGACTGATGACACAAGATACGTGACTCATTTTGCAAAAACTGGAGGCAAATTTTAAAAAATGTGCGTTTATTCACTGAAAGATTCTCACCACTTCTATGCATGGCACATGCATGAAAATGACCACAGAGCAGTGGCATGATGTTAACTCTATGCTGCACTTAGAATTATTGATCCAGATTGTATGGTTGTAGAAATATGGGCCAAAACGTAAGGCATACTTTTTCAAACATGTGATGTAATTGAAAAACATCATACATTCAACTTCAAATTTGGACTAGTTCCAAATATACCAAATACATGATACTTCACATGGGTATGTAGAACAGGACTAGAAACAATTTGCGTTTTACATTATGTCTCTATGATATATAGATTGTGAATTATAGCAGAAAGCATAAAGTGTTCTTACAACATAATTGAAAGTGAAAAAGAAAAACCTACCTGAAGGTTACGCTTGATTTGTACAGTGTCCCTATAAGCCACAAACTTCAGAGTTCACACTATATAGTGTACATGTCCTAGCTACATTCTGCAATTTAAATTAAGTCAGTACCTCATACGCTTCCAGAATTATAGTGCACAACATAGTCTATAGTATTTCGTATTCATTTCATTTGGGGGACCAGATGGCCGCAAATTGAAAATTGCGTTGTATGGATTCATATTGCGTTGTATTTACCTTGTGTGTAAGCCACATGCATTTAAAATGGCGCAATGTAGTAGGGTATGCTTTAGAATGTGTTGCAGTTGGAAATCAAGCTCTATCTAGTATGGATCATGACTGATGACACAAGATACGTGACTCATTTTGCAAAAACTGGAGGCAAATTTTAAAAAATGTGCATTTAATCACTGAAAGATTCTAACCATTTCTAAGCATGGCACATGCATGAAAATTACCACAGAGCAGTGGCATGATGTTACCTGTATGCCGCACTTAGAATTATTGATTCAGATTGTATGGTTGTAGAATTATGGGCCAAAACGTAGGGCATACTTTTTCAAACATGTGACGTAATTGAAAAACATCATACATTCAACTTCACATTTTGACTAGTTCCCAATAAGCCACATACATGATACTTCACATGGGTATGTATAACAAGACTAGGAACAATTTACTTTTTAAATTATGTCTCTATCCTATATAGATTGTGAATTATAGCAGAAAGCATAAAGTGGTCTTACAACATAATTGAAAGTGAAAAAGAAAAACCTACCTGAAGGTTACACTTGATTTGTACCTTGTCCCCATAAGCCACAAACATAAGAGTTGCCACTATATAGTGTACATGTCCTAGCTACATTCTTCAATTTAAATTAAGTCAGTACCTCATACGCTTCCAGAATTATAGTGCACAACATAGACTATAGTATTTCGTATTCATTTCAATTGGGGGACCAGATGGCCGCAAATTGAAAATTGCGTTGTATGGATTCATATTGCGTTGTATGTACCTTGTGTGTAAGCCACATGCATTTAAAATGGCACAATGTAGTAGGGTATGCTTTAGAATGTGTTGCAGTTGGAAATGAAGCTCTATCTAGTATGGATCATGACTGATGACACAAGATACGTGACTCATTTTGCAAAAACTGGAGGCAAATTTAAAAAAATGTGCGTTTAATCACTGAAAGATTCTAACCATTTCTAAGCATGGCACATGCATGAAAATGACCACGGAGCAGTGGCATGATGTTAATTGTATGCTGCACTTAGAATTATTGATCCAGATTGTATGGTTGTAGAATTATGGGCCAAAACGTAGGGCATACTTTTTCAAACATGTGACGTAATTGAAAAACATCATACATTCAACTTCACATTATGACTAGTTCCCAATATGCCACATACATGATACTTCACATGGGTATGTATAACAAGACTAGAAACAATTTGCATTTGAAATTATGTCTCTATCATATATAGATTGTGAATTATAGCAGAAAGCATAAAGTGGTCTTACAACATAATTGAAAGTGAAAAAGAAAAACCTACCTGAAGGTTACACTTGATTTGTACCTTGTCCCCATAAGCCACAAACATCAGAGTTGCCACTATATAGTGTACATGTCCTAGCTACATTTTGCAATTTAAATTAAGTCAGTACCTCATACGCTTCCAGAATTATAGTGCACAACATAGTCTATAGTATTTCCTATTCATTTCAATTGAGTGACCAGATGGTCGCAAATTGAAAATTGCGTTGTATGGATTCATATTGCGTTGTATGTACCTTGTGTGTATGCCACATGCATTTAAAATGGCAAAATGTAGTAGGGTATGCTATAGAATGTGTTGCAGTTGGAAATCAAGCTCTATCTAGTATGGATCATGACTGATGACACAAGATACGTGACTCATTTTGCAAAAACTGGAGGCAAATTTAAAAAAATGTGCGTTTATTCACTGAAGGATTCTCACCACTTCTAAGCATGGCACATGCATGAAAATGACCACAGAGCAGTGGCAGGATGTTAACTGTATGCTGCACTTAGAATTATTGATCCAGATTGTATGGTTGTAGAAATATGGGTCAAAACGTAAGGCATACTTTTTCAAACATGTGACGTAATTGAAAAACATCATACATTCAACTTCAAATTTGGACTAGTTCCAAATATGCCACATACATGATACTTCACATGGGTATGTAGAACAGGACTAGAAACAATATGCGTTTTACATTATGTCTCTATGATATATAGATTGTGAATTATAGCATAAAGCATAAAGTGTTCTTACAACATAATTGAAAGTGAAAAAGAAAAACCTACCTGAAGGTTACGCTTGATTTGTACCGTGTCCCTATAAGCCACAAACTTCAGAGTTCACACTATATAGTGTACATGTCCTAGCTACATTCTGCAATTTAAATTAAGTCAGTACCTCAAACGCTTCCAGACTTATAGTGCACAACATAGTCTGTAGTATATCCTATCCATTTCAATTGGGTGACCAGATGGCCGCAAATTGAAAATTGCGTTGTATGGATTCATATTGCGTTGTATGTACCTTGTGTGTATGCCACATGCATTTAAAATGGCACAATGTAGTAGGGTATGCTATAGAATGTGTTGCAGTTGGAAATCAAGCTCTATCTAGTATGGATCATGACTGATGACACAAGATACGTGACTCATTTTGCAAAAACTTGAGGCAAATTTTAAAAAATGTGCGTTTATTCACTGAAAGATTCTCACCACTTCTATGCATGGCACATGCATGAAAATGACCACAGAGCAGTGGCATGATGTTAACTCTATGCTGCACTTAGAATTATTGATCCAGATTGTATGGTTGTAGAAATATGGGCCAAAACGTAAGGCATTCTTTTTCAAACATGTGATGTAATTGAAAAACATCATACATTCAACTTCAAATTTGGACTAGTTCCAAATATGCCACATACATGATACTTCACATGGGTATGTAGAACAGGACTAGAAACAATTTGCGTTTTACATTATGTCTCTATGATATATAGATTGTGAATTATAGCAGAAAGCATAAAGTGTTCTTACAACATAATTGAAAGTGAAAAAGAAAAACCTACCTGAAGGTTACGCTTGATTTGTACAGTGTCCCTATAAGCCACAAACTTCAGAGTTCACACTATATAGTGGACATGTCCTAGCTACATTCTGCAATTTAAATTAAGTCAGTACCTCATACGCTCCCAGAATTATAGTGCACAACATAGTCTATAGTATTTCGTATTCATTTCAATTGGGGGACCAGATGGCCGCAAATTGAAAATTGCGTTGTATGGATTCATATTGCGTTGTATGTACCTTGTGTGTAAGCCACATGCATTTAAAATGGCGCAATGTAGTAGGGTATGCTTTAGAATGTGTTGCAGTTGGAAATCAAGCTCTATCTAGTATGGATCATGACTGATGACACAAGATACGTGACTCATTTTGCAAAAACTGGAGGCAAATTTTAAAAAATGTGCGTTTATTCACTGAAGGATTCTCACCACTTCTAAGCATGGCACATGCATGAAAATGACCACAGAGCAGTGGCAGGATGTTAACTGTATGCTGCACTTAGAATTATTGATCCAGATTGTATGGTTGTAGAAATATGGGTCAAAACGTAAGGCATACTTTTTCAAACATGTGACGTAATTGAAAAACATCATACATTCAACTTCAAATTTGGACTAGTTCCAAATATGCCACATACATGATACTTCACATGGGTATGTAGAACAGGACTAGAAACAATATGCGTTTTACATTATGTCTCTATGATATATAGATTGTGAATTATAGCATAAAGCATAAAGTGTTCTTACAACATAATTGAAAGTGAAAAAGAAAAACCTACCTGAAGGTTACGCTTGATTTGTACCGTGTCCCTATAAGCCACAAACTTCAGAGTTCACACTATATAGTGTACATGTCCTAGCTACATTCTGCAATTTAAATTAAGTCAGTACCTCAAACGCTTCCAGACTTATAGTGCACAACATAGTCTGTAGTATATCCTATCCATTTCAATTGGGTGACCAGATGGCCGCAAATTGAAAATTGCGTTGTATGGATTCATATTGCGTTGTATGTACCTTGTGTGTATGCCACATGCATTTAAAATGGCACAATGTAGTAGGGTATGCTATAGAATGTGTTGCAGTTGGAAATCAAGCTCTATCTAGTATGGATCATGACTGATGACACAAGATACGTGACTCATTTTGCAAAAACTGGAGGCAAATTTTAAAAAATGTGCGTTTATTCACTGAAAGATTCTCACCACTTCTATGCATGGCACATGCATGAAAATGACCACAGAGCAGTGGCATGATGTTAACTCTATGCTGCACTTAGAATTATTGATCCAGATTGTATGGTTGTAGAAATATGGGCCAAAACGTAAGGCATACTTTTTCAAACATGTGATGTAATTGAAAAACATCATACATTCAACTTCAAATTTGGACTAGTTCCAAATATACCAAATACATGATACTTCACATGGGTATGTAGAACAGGACTAGAAACAATTTGCGTTTTACATTATGTCTCTATGATATATAGATTGTGAATTATAGCAGAAAGCATAAAGTGTTCTTACAACATAATTGAAAGTGAAAAAGAAAAACCTACCTGAAGGTTACGCTTGATTTGTACAGTGTCCCTATAAGCCACAAACTTCAGAGTTCACACTATATAGTGTACATGTCCTAGCTACATTCTGCAATTTAAATTAAGTCAGTACCTCATACGCTTCCAGAATTATAGTGCACAACATAGTCTATAGTATTTCGTATTCATTTCAATTGGGGGACCAGATGGCCGCAAATTGAAAATTGCGTTGTATGGATTCATATTGCGTTGTATGTACCTTGTGTGTAAGCCACATGCATTTAAAATGGCGCAATGAAGTAGGGTATGCTTTAGAATGTGTTGCAGTTGGAAATCAAGCTCTATCTAGTATGGATCATGACTGATGACACAAGATACGTGACTCATTTTGCAAAAACTGGAGGCAAATTTTAAAAAATGTGCATTTAATCACTGAAAGATTCTAACCATTTCTAAGCATGGCACATGCATGAAAATTACCACAGAGCAGTGGCATGATGTTACCTGTATGCTGCACTTAGAATTATTGATTCAGATTGTATGGTTGTAGAATTATGGGCCAAAACGTAGGGCATACTTTTTCAAACATGTGACGTAATTGAAAAACATCATACATTCAACTTCACATTTTGACTAGTTCCCAATAAGCCACATACATGATACTTCACATGGGTATGTATAACAAGACTAGGAACAATTTACTTTTTAAATTATGTCTCTATCCTATATAGATTGTGAATTATAGCAGAAAGCATAAAGTGGTCTTACAACATAATTGAAAGTGAAAAAGAAAAACCTACCTGAAGGTTACACTTGATTTGTACCTTGTCCCCATAAGCCACAAACATAAGAGTTGCCACTATATAGTGTACATGTCCTAGCTACATTCTTCAATTTAAATTAAGTCAGTACCTCATACGCTTCCAGAATTATAGTGCACAACATAGACTATAGTATTTCGTATTCATTTCAATTGGGGGACCAGATGGCCGCAAATTGAAAATTGCGTTGTATGGATTCATATTGCGTTGTATGTACCTTGTGTGTAAGCCACATGCATTTAAAATGGCACAATGTAGTAGGGTATGCTTTAGAATGTGTTGCAGTTGGAAATGAAGCTCTATCTAGTATGGATCATGACTGATGACACAAGATACGTGACTCATTTTGCAAAAACTGGAGGCAAATTTTAAAAAATGTGCGTTTAATCACTGAAAGATTCTAACCATTTCTAAGCATGGCACATGCATGAAAATGACCACGGAGCAGTGGCATGATGTTAATTGTATGCTGCACTTAGAATTATTGATCCAGATTGTATGGTTGTAGAATTATGGGCCAAAACGTAGGGCATACTTTTTCAAACATGTGACGTAATTGAAAAACATCATACATTCAACTTCACATTATGACTAGTTCCCAATATGCCACATACATGATACTTCACATGGGTATGTATAACAAGACTAGAAACAATTTGCATTTGAAATTATGTCTCTATCATATATAGATTGTGAATTATAGCAGAAAGCATAAAGTGGTCTTACAACATAATTGAAAGTGAAAAAGAAAAACCTACCTGAAGGTTACACTTGATTTGTACCTTGTCCCCATAAGCCACAAACATCAGAGTTGCCACTATATAGTGTACATGTCCTAGCTACAGTTTGCAATTTAAATTAAGTCAGTACCTCATACGCTTCCAGAATTATAGTGCACAACATAGACTATAGTATTTCCTATTCATTTCAATTGAGTGACCAGATGGTCGCAAATTGAAAATTGCGTTGTATGGATTCATATTGCGTTGTATGTACCTTGTGTGTATGCCACATGCATTTAAAATGGCAAAATGTAGTAGGGTATGCTATAGAATGTGTTGCAGTTGGAAATCAAGCTCTATCTAGTATGGATCATGACTGATGACACAAGATACGTGACTCATTTTGCAAAAACTGGAGGCAAATTTTAAAAAATGTGCGTTTATTCACTGAAGGATTCTCACCACTTCTAAGCATGGCACATGCATGAAAATGACCACAGAGCAGTGGCAGGATGTTAACTGTATGCTGCACTTAGAATTATTGATCCAGATTGTATGGTTGTAGAAATATGGGTCAAAACGTAAGGCATACTTTTTCAAACATGTGACGTAATTGAAAAACATCATACATTCAACTTCAAATTTGGACTAGTTCCAAATATGCCACATACATGATACTTCACATGGGTATGTAGAACAGGACTAGAAACAATATGCGTTTTACATTATGTCTCTATGATATATAGATTGTGAATTATAGCATAAAGCATAAAGTGTTCTTACAACATAATTGAAAGTGAAAAAGAAAAACCTACCTGAAGGTTATGCTTGATTTGTACCGTGTCCCCATAAGCCACAAACTTCAGAGTTCACACTATATAGTGTACATGTCCTAGCTACATTCTGCAATTTAAATTAAGTCAGTACCTCAAACGCTTCCAGACTTATAGTGCACAACATAGTCTGTAGTATATCCTATCCATTTCAATTGGGTGACCAGATGGCCGCAAATTGAAAATTGCGTTGTATGGATTCATATTGCGTTGTATGTACCTTGTGTGTATGCCACATGCATTTAAAATGGCACAATGTAGTAGGGTATGCTATAGAATGTGTTGCAGTTGGAAATCAAGCTCTATCTAGTATGGATCATGACTGATGACACAAGATACGTGACTCATTTTGCAAAAACTGGAGGCAAATTTTAAAAAATGTGCGTTTATTCACTGAAAGATTCTCACCACTTCTATGCATGGCACATGCATGAAAATGACCACAGAGCAGTGGCATGATGTTAACTCTATGCTGCACTTAGAATTATTGATCCAGATTGTATGGTTGTAGAAATATGGGCCAAAACGTAAGGCATACTTTTTCAAACATGTGATGTAATTGAAAAACATCATACATTCAACTTCAAATTTGGACTAGTTCCAAATATGCCACATACATGATACTTCACATGGGTATGTAGAACAGGACTAGAAACAATTTGCGTTTTACATTATGTCTCTATGATATATAGATTGTGAATTATAGCAGAAAGCATAAAGTGTTCTTACAACATAATTGAAAGTGAAAAAGAAAAACCTACCTGAAGGTTACGCTTGATTTGTACAGTGTCCCTATAAGCCACAAACTTCAGAGTTCACACTATATAGTGTACATGTCCTAGCTACATTCTGCAATTTAAATTAAGTCAGTACCTCATACGCTCCCAGAATTATAGTGCACAACATAGTCTATAGTATTTCGTATTCATTTCAATTGGGGGACCAGATGGCCGCAAATTGAAAATTGCATTGTATGGATTCATATTGCGTTGTATGTACCTTGTGTGTAAGCCACATGCATTTAAAATGGCGCAATGTAGTAGGGTATGCTTTAGAATGTGTTGCAGTTGGAAATCAAGCTCTATCTAGTATGGATCATGACTGATGACACAAGATACGTGACTCATTTTGCAAAAACTGGAGGCAAATTTTAAAAAATGTGCATTTAATCACTGAAAGATTCTAACCATTTCTAAGCATGGCACATGCATGAAAATTACCACAGAGCAGTGGCATGATGTTACCTGTATGCTGCACTTAGAATTATTGATTCAGATTGTATGGTTGTAGAATTATGGGCCAAAACGTAGGGCATACTTTTTCAAACATGTGACGTAATTGAAAAACATCATACATTCAACTTCACATTTTGACTAGTTCCCAATAAGCCACATACATGATACTTCACATGGGTATGTATAACAAGACTAGGAACAATTTACTTTTTAAATTATGTCTCTATCATATATAGATTGTGAATTATAGCAGAAAGCATAAAGTGGTCTTACAACATAATTGAAAGTGAAAAAGAAAAACCTACCTGAAGGTTACACTTGATTTGTACCTTGTCCCCATAAGCCACAAACATAAGAGTTGCCACTATATAGTGTACATGTCCTAGCTACATTCTTCAATTTAAATTAAGTCAGTACCTCATACGCTTCCAGAATTATAGTGCACAACATAGACTATAGTATTTCCTATTTATTTCAATTGGGTGACCAGATGGCCGCAAATTGAAAATTGCGTTGTATGGATTCATATTGTGTTGTATGTACCTTGTGTGTATGCCACATGCATTTAAAATGGCACAATGTAGTAGGGTATGCTATCGAATGTGTTGCAGTTGGAAATCAAGCTCTATCTAGTATGGATCATGACTGATGACACAAGATACGTGACTCATTTTGAAAAAACTGGAGGCAAATTTTAAAAAATGTGTGTTTATTCACTGAAAGATTCTCACCATTTCTAAGCATGGCACATGCATGAAAATGACCACAGAGCAGTGGCATGATGGTAACTGTATGCTTCACTTAGAATTATTGATCCAGATTGTATGGTTGTAGAAATATGGGCCAAAACGTAAGGCATACTTTTTCAAACATGTGACGTAATTGAAAAACATCATACATTCAACTTCACATTTTGACTAGTTCCCAATATGCCACATACATGATACTTCACATGGGTATGTATACCAGGACTAGAAACAATTTGCATTTGAAATTATGTCTCTATCATATATAGATTGTGAATTGTAGCAGAAAGCATAAAAGTGTTCTTACAACATAATTGAAAGTGAAAAAGAAAAACGTACCTGAAGGTTACACTTGATTTGTACCTTGTCCCCATAAGGCACAAACATCAGAGTTGGCACTATATAGTGTACATGTCCTAGTTACATTCTGCAATTTAAATTAAGTCAGTACCTCATACCCTTCAAGAATTATAGTGCACAACATAGTCTGTAGTATATCCTATTCATTTCAAGTTTGTGACCAGATGGCCGCAAATTGAAAATTGCGTCGTATGGATTCATATTGCGTTGTATGTGCCTTGTGTGTAAGCCACATGCATTTAAAATGGCACAATGTAGTAGGGTATGCTATAGAATGTGTTGCAGTAGGAAATCAAGCTCTATCTAGTATGGATCATGACTGATGACACAAGATACGTGACTCATTTTGCAAAAACTGGAGGCAAATTTTAAAAAATGTGCGTTTAATCACTGAAAGATTCTAACCATTTCTAAGCATGGCACATGCATGAAAATCACCACAGAGCAGTGGCATGATGTTAACTGTATGCTGGACTTAGAATTATTGATCCAGATTGTACGGTTGTAGAATTATGGGCCAAAACGTAGGGCATACTTTTTCAAACATGTGACGTAATTGAAAAACATCATACATTCAACTTCACATTATGACTAGTTCCCAATATGCCACATACATGATACTTCAAATGGGTATGTATAACAGGACTAGAAACAATGTGCATTTGAAATTATGTCTCTATCATATATAGATTGTGAATTATAGCAGAAAGCATAAAGTGGTCTTACAACATAATTGAAAGTGAAAAAGAAAAACCTACCTGAAGGTTACACTTGATTTGTACCTTGTCCCCATAATCCACAAACATCAGAGTTGCCACTATATAGTGTACATGTCCTAGCTACATTCTGCAATTTAAATTAAGTCAGTACCTCATACGCTTCCAGAATTATAGTGCACAACATAGTCTATAGTATTTCCTATTTATTTCAAATGGGTGACCAGATGGCCGCAAATTGAAAATTGCATTGTATGGATTCATATTGCATTGTATGTACCTTGTGTGTATGCCACATGCATTTAAAATGGCACAATGTAGTAGGGTATGCTATAGAATGTGTTGCAGTTGGAAATCAAGCTCTATCTAGTATGGATCATGACTGATGACACAATATACGTGACTCATTTTGCAAAAACTGGAGGCAAATTTTAAAAAATGTGCGTTTATTCACTGAAAGATTCTCACCACTTATAAGCATGGCACATGCATGAAAATGACCACAGAGCAGTGGCATGATGTTAACTGTATGCTGCACTTAGAATTATTGATCCAGATTGTATGGTTGTAGAAATATGGGTCAAAACGTAAGGCATACTTTTTCAAACATGTGACGTAATTGAAAAACATCATACATTCAACTTCAAATTTGGACTAGTTCCAAATATGCCACATACATGATACTTCACATGGGTATGTAGAACAGGACTAGAAACGAATTGCATTTGAATTATGTCTCTATCATATATAGATTGTGAATTGTAGCAGAAAGCATAAAAGTGTTCTTACAACATAATTGAAAGTGAAAAAGAAAAACGTACCTGAAGGTTACACTTGATTTGTACCTTGTCCCCATAAGCCACAAACATCAGAGTTGGCACTATATAGTGTACATGTCCTATCTACATTTTGCAATTTAAATTAAGTCAGTACCTCATACGCTTCCAGAATTATAGTGCACAACATAGTCTATAGTATTTCCTATTCATTTCAATTGAGTGACCTGATGGTCGCAAATTGAAAATTGCATTGTATGGATTCATATTGCGTTGTATGTACCTTGTGTGTATGCCACATGCATTTAAAATGGCAAAATGTAGTAGGGTATGCTATAGAATGTGTTGCAGTTGGAAATCAAGCTCTATCTAGTATGGATCATGACTGATGACACAAGATACGTGACTCATTTTGCAAAAACTGGAGGCAAATTTTAAAAAATGTGCGTTTATTCACTGAAGGATTCTCACCACTTCTAAGCATGGCACATGCATGAAAATGACCACAGAGCAGTGGCAGGATGTTAACTGTATGCTGCACTTAGAATTATTGATCCAGATTGTATGGTTGTAGAAATATGGGTCAAAACGTAAGGCATACTTTTTCAAACATGTGACGTAATTGAAAAACATCATACATTCAACTTCAAATTTGGACTAGTTCCAAATATGCCACATACATGATACTTCACATGGGTATGTAGAACAGGACTAGAAACAATATGCGTTTTACATTATGTCTCTATGATATATAGATTGTGAATTATAGCATAAAGCATAAAGTGTTCTTACAACATAATTGAAAGTGAAAAAGAAAAACCTACCTGAAGGTTACGCTTGATTTGTACCGTGTCCCTATAAGCCACAAACTTCAGAGTTCACACTATATAGTGTACATGTCCTAGCTACATTCTGCAATTTAAATTAAGTCAGTACCTCAAACGCTTCCAGACTTATAGTGCACAACATAGTCTGTAGTATATCCTATCCATTTCAATTGGGTGACCAGATGGCCGCAAATTGAAAATTGCGTTGTATGGATTCATATTGCGTTGTATGTACCTTGTGTGTATGCCACATGCATTTAAAATGGCACAATGTAGTAGGGTATGCTATAGAATGTGTTGCAGTTGGAAATCAAGCTCTATCTAGTATGGATCATGACTGATGACACAAGATACGTGACTCATTTTGCAAAAACTGGAGGCAAATTTTAAAAAATGTGCGTTTATTCACTGAAAGATTCTCACCACTTCTATGCATGGCACATGCATGAAAATGACCACAGAGAGTGGCATGATGTTAACTCTATGCTGCACTTAGAATTATTGATCCAGATTGTATGGTTGTAGAAATATGGGCCAAAACGTAAGGCATACTTTTTCAAACATGTGATGTAATTGAAAAACATCATACATTCAACTTCAAATTTGGACTAGTTCCAAATATGCCACATACATGATACTTCACATGGGTATGTAGAACAGGACTAGAAACAATATGCGTTTTACATTATGTCTCTATGATATATGGATTGTGAATTATAGCAGAAAGCATAAAGTAATCTTACAACATAATTGAAAGTGAAAAAGAAAAACCTACCTGAAGGTTACGCTTGATTTGTACAGTGTCCCTATAAGCCACAAACTTCAGAGTTCACACTATATAGTGTACATGTCCTAGCTACATTCTGCAATTTAAATTAAGTCAGTACCTCATACGCTTCCAGAATTATGGTGCACAACATAGTCTATAGTATTTCGTATTCATTTCAATTGGGGGACCAGATGGCCGCAAATTGAAAATTGCGTTGTATGGATTCATATTGCGTTGTATGTACCTTGTGTGTAAGCCACATGCATTTAAAATGGCGCAATGTAGTAGGGTATGCTTTAGAATGTGTTGCAGTTGGAAATCAAGCTCTATCTAGTATGGATCATGACTGATGACACAAGATACGTGACTCATTTTACAAAAACTGGAGGCAAATTTTAAAAAATGTGCATTTAATCACTGAAAGATTCTAACCATTTCTAAGCATGGCACATGCATGAAAATTACCACAGAGCAGTGGCATGATGTTACCTGTATGCTGCACTTAGAATTATTGATTCAGATTGTATGGTTGTAGAATTATGGGCCAAAACGTAGGGCATACTTTTTCAAACATGTGACGTAATTGAAAAACATCATACATTCAACTTCACATTTTGACTAGTTCCCAATAAGCCACATACATGATACTTCACATGGGTATGTATAACAAGACTAGGAACAATTTACTTTTTAAATTATGTCTCTATCATATATAGATTGTGAATTATAGCAGAAAGCATAAAGTGGTCTTACAACATAATTGAAAGTGAAAAAGAAAAACCTACCTGAAGGTTACACTTGATTTGTACCTTGTCCCCATAAGCCACAAACATAAGAGTTGCCACTATATAGTGTACATGTCCTAGCTACATTCTTCAATTTAAATTAAGTCAGTACCTCATACGCTTCCAGAATTATAGTGCACAACATAGACTATAGTATTTCCTATTTATTTCAATTGGGTGACCAGATGGCCGCAAATTGAAAATTGCGTTGTATGGATTCATATTGTGTTGTATGTACCTTGTGTGTATGCCACATGCATTTAAAATGGCACAATGTAGTAGGGTATGCTATCGAATGTGTTGCAGTTGGAAATCAAGCTCTATCTAGTATGGATCATGACTGATGACACAAGATACGTGACTCATTTTGCAAAAACTAGAGGCAAATTTTAAAAAATGTGTGTTTATTCACTGAAAGATTCTCACCATTTCTAAGCATGGCACATGCATGAAAATGACCACAGAGCAGTGGCATGATGTTAACTGTATGCTTCACTTAGAATTATTGATCCAGATTGTATGGTTGTAGAAATATGGGCCAAAACGTAAGGCATACTTTTTCAAACATGTGACGTAATTGAAAAACATCATACATTCAACTTCACATTTTGACTAGTTCCCAATATGCCACATACATGATACTTCACATGGGTATGTATACCAGGACTAGAAACAATTTGCATTTGAAATTATGTCTCTATCATATATAGATTGTGAATTGTAGCAGAAAGCATAAAAGTGTTCTTACAACATAATTGAAAGTGAAAAAGAAAAACGTACCTGAAGGTTACACTTGATTTGTACCTTGTCCCCATAAGCCACAAACATCAGAGTTGGCACTATATAGTGTACATGTCCTAGTTACATTCTGCAATTTAAATTAAGTCAGTACCTCATACCCTTCAAGAATTATAGTGCACAACATAGTCTGTAGTATATCCTATTCATTTCAAGTTTGTGACCAGATGGCCGCAAATTGAAAATTGCGTCGTATGGATTCATATTGCGTTGTATGTGCCTTGTGTGTAAGCCACATGCATTTAAAATGGCACAATGTAGTAGGGTATGCTATAGAATGTGTTGCAGTAGGAAATCAAGCTCTATCTAGTATGGATCATGACTGATGACACAAGATACGTGACTCATTTTGCAAAAACTGGAGGCAAATTTTAAAAAATGTGCGTTTAATCACTGAAAGATTCTAACCATTTCTAAGCATGGCACATGCATGAAAATGACCACGGAGCAGTGGCATGATGTTAACTGTATGCTGCACTTAGAATTATTGATCCAGATTCTACGGTTGTAGAATTATGGGCCAAAACTTAGGGCATACTTTTTCAAACATGTGACGTAATTGAAAAACATCATACATTCAACTTCACATTATGACTAGTTCCCAATATGCCACATACATGATACTTCCCATGGGTATGTATAATAGGACAAGGAACAATGTGCATTTAAAATTATGTCTCTATCATATATAGATTGTGAATTATAGCAGAAAGCATAAAGTGGTCTTACAACATAATTGAAAGTGAAAAAGAAAAACCTACCTGAAGGTTACACTTGATTTGTACCTTGTCCCCATAAGCCACAAACATCAGAGTTGCCACTATATAGTGTACATGTCCTAGCTACATTCTGCAATTTAAATTAAGTCAGTACCTCATACGCTTCCAGAATTATAGTGCACAACATAGTCTATAGTATTTCCTATTTATTTCAATTGGGTGACCAGATGGCCGCAAATTGAAAATTGCATTGTATGGATTCATATTGCATTGTATGTACCTTGTGTGTATGCCACATGCATTTAAAATGGCACAATGTAGTAGGGTATGCTATAGAATGTGTTGCAGTTGAAAATCAAGCTCTATCTAGTATGGATCATGACTGATGACACAAGATACGTGACTCATTTTGCAAAAACAGACAGCCGGTACGCTTTCGGAGTAGCGCATGACTTTGGCTTACTCTGGAAAGAGCGTGGGTTTTTGACTTCTCATGGAGTACACATTATGCACGGAGAACTGGTGCGTGATCTCCTAAACGCGTTGCTTTGTCCAAAGACAGTAGCGATAATTAAATGCAGTGCCCATAAAAAGATCACTGATAAAGTGGGTCAAGGAAATGCGTTTGCAGACAGCATAGCAAGACAAACAGCCATGTCCCGAACTGACTCCCCCATGTATGTAACAAAATCACAGGCTGAGCGATGGTTTGATGCTAGAGCGGAGATACTAGATATCCAAAAATCAGCAACTGAATCAGAACTTGCGGCATGGGCAGCAGAAGGGGTACTAGATGATGAGGGTTGTTGGAGAAGCAAGGACATGGAGAGATGGAAATTGCCTGCAGCTTACTTGCAGGCGATGGTCCAGATGACACACGGATTAGCGCATGTGGGAGCTCTTGCAATCACTCGACTATTAACACGAGTTTGGGAGCATCCTGAGATTGCCAATACTGCCAAGAGAGTAGTGCAGACCTGTCTGATATGTTTACAGCACAATCCTGCGAAAGGGACTCATACTCCGAAAGGAGGGTTCGTTCCACCTTCTGCACCATTCGAGGTACTCCAAATGGATTATATCCAGCTTGAGCACTGCAATAACCTTAAGTATGTCCTAGTGGTGGTGTGTGCCTTTAGCAAATGGGTTGAGGCCTTCCCCACGAAAGATAATACAGCTCTGACAACAGCTAAGGTGTTGCTCAAGGAGTACTTCCCTCGATTTAGAGTTTGCAAATTTTTGTGGAGCGATAATGGGCCTCATTCCGTTGGGAAAATTGTGGAGTATGTACTGAAGGGGTTGGGTATCAAGCAGAAGCTTCATGCTGTGTTCCACCCTCAGTCAGCAGGTCTTGTTGAGCGGTACAATGCTACGTTGAAGTTGAAACTGGCTAAGATTGTGGCGTCCACGTCATTGAAGTGGCCGGATGCCTTGCCGCTAGCATTGCTCTCTCTTAGATCAGTGCCCCACTCTCGAACAGGCCTCACACCATATGAAGTGGTGTTCGGAAGGCCTATGAACATATGGGGAGTGCCTAAGCCGCGATTGATACATGATGTGCCTTGCATAATGATGAACGATTATTTGGCACGATTAACAAATGATTTGCTTTCTATTCATCAACAGGTTCGAGAAGCGCTCCCTGACAATTCTACTGGAGAGGCTCACAATCTTCGCCCTGGTGATTTTGTGATGGTGAAATCGTTTGAGAGGGCGAGTAGCTTGGAACCGAGGTGGCGTGGCCCCGAGCAAGTCCTCCTGGCAACTCGAATGGCTGTGCGAGTGACCAACAGAAAGCGGTGGGTGCACTCAACTCACTGCCGTCGTGTCTCTCCGGATTTGGTGAATCCTACTGTGCTGACTGACTACAAGGAGATTTTGGATAAAGAAAAGAGCCCAGCTGTGACATCGGCCGAAGTTGAGGGAGCCTTCCCGGACCACACTGTTTCTGGACGACAGCGCTACGATCTGCCGCCACGATAGGAAGAAGATTTTTGTTTTTCGAGACTGGTTGGTTACCGCTCTGGGGTTTGTGAAACGGAAGCCGGGAATCTCAAGGGGGGGGGGGATCAGTTCTGCCAAGAGTAGCGACACCCGTCTTGACCCCGGAGAAGAAAACAACGGCTACCTCGGAGCTCAGCACCGTATTTTTCTTTTTTTTTAGGTATATACATTTGAGACATTGTGAACTCTTTGAACTATGGCGTCTTCTGCATCACGAGATAAAAGAATACTTGGTGCCATCTTGTTCGTATTGACAATTGTGGTGATAGCAGTAATAGCCTGGGTAGTAGAACTCATGGTGCCTGTGCGTGAACATTTGCTGCCGACTACCCCGGCTCCATCTGAACATTTTCACTTCACTTTGCCCTACCATGAAGAACGGCACCGACAGACTTATTTGAACAATAGCTTCATTCAGATTTTGCATCATACTCACAATATGACGAACACTTCAAACTGTTGGGTGTGTGGGATGTTGCCCGGACATCAGAAAAAAGGGGGCACTCCACTCATCCCACTCCCATTTTCGCATAATGGTTCCTGCAATGCCTGGTATACTCTTCTATTCACTTTACGATGGCCTACGAAGGGGGGGGTGCTCTTCCGTTTGAGCAAAGTTTGCTACCATGACCGGGATGGGTATCCACGAGCTGAGGGTACTCAATTTGAATGGGAAGAGTATCGCCCCGATAATGTGTCTGCACCCCGTGTTTACAGCAATCAAAGGAACATTAATATGTCTAGTTCACATGTTATTAATGTCATCACTACCAAGGCAGACCTCTGCATTCGTAATAAAGGTACAATCCCGGTGGGGAAAAGTGAATGTAACATTACACTTACATTTGACAGTCCGAATGGCATATCATTTGTGGCATCTCGAAATACTTACTTTATCTGTGGTAATAAAGGTTATCATCAGCTCCCTTTAGGATGGTTAGGCACATGTTATGTATCTTTTGTATTGCCCCCTGTATTCATTGCCCCACCAATGTACCATAATGATTATATACTCTATCATGACTTTGTACTGAATCGTGCTAAACGTGCTGTGGTCTTGGATGATATTGACCAGACCGATACTGCTTTACAACAGTATGTAGACTTTAATTTGGGATTGTTTTCCTTTGTGGGGGCTGCCTTGAATAGTCGGAAAATACGACGACTGACTCGTGTTGTTGAGGCTGTAGCCAATGATACTGCTATTGCATTGGGAAATATAACGGAAGAACCCCAGATTTCTAGAATTGTTACGCTCCAGAATCGGATGGTTCTAGATGTGGTTCTAGCTGACCGTGGGGGGGCATGTAGAATCATCGGAAGTAGCTGTTGCGTGTACGTGCCTGACAATTCGCCTTCTGTTTATGATGCCATCTCGAAGCAACACAAAATAGCTGCTGAAATACACCCGGACAATGGTACTTGGACTCTGTCGGGGTGGTTCTGGTCGATGCTTACCACTTGGGGTTGGAAATTGCTGACGATTTTATGTATCATTGTTGGGATACTGTTTTTTGTATGTTTATGTATACAATGTGGTCCTGCCTTATGTTCTATGTGCTTATCAGCCTGCATTCCATCCAGACGAACTCTTGCTCAAACTGAAATGATGCTTCATAAAGAAGTTGCTCAAATAATGTTAATTGATATTGAAGATGAGTATCCCGACTACGTCCACTATGAGGTAGTTTCAGCTAAGCGCTAAAAGCGTTGTCTGTCGTAATTTGACAATGGCCGGGTTAGCGCTTAGCTTTGCTACACATTATTTTCCTTAACTTGGCCATATTAGAATACGCCATTTTGAATGTTACGGCGGCCATTTTAGGGAATGAGCGGCCTCGTGGTCAGCATGCCCTTTAGTCCGTTGTCCGTACCACTGACCACTCGACTTTGCCCAGCAACAGGCTATTTTTAGTAACGGTCAAGCCTGTACATGCGCAGTCCCAACTGACCAGTCATCCCTCAGGAATGTTCCGCCAAACTGACCAGTGGAGTTGTAACCCCTCCCATGAGTTGGCTGTGCTCCAAAAATGACCATATATGTACATAAAGCTTTGTAACCCTGTACCGCCTATCTTTTTATTACCTGTAAAGTGTATAAAAGAAGGACTCACACCAACGTTCGGTGTGATACTTCTTGCATTGCCGAAGGGTGCTGTAGGAATGTACCACTACCCCATGGGGTCTTAATAAATTTGTCTTTTGAACTTTTCAGTTTCCGTGCCAACAGTTCTTTCGGTGTAAGTGGGTTATCTACGGAACATGTAGGCCTTGGGAACCCGATACCACAAGGGGCCCGGAGATGCTCCTGCCTCTCAGCCCCTCGCCGATGGTCGTTTTTCTCCCAGTTTGCTCAGGCAGACATCCGTGAGGTCTGGCCATGCTGAGATGGGGAAGGCAGTCCTGGGGCCCACCCACTGTGGCCCCCAGGGGCCTGGGGTTGCTCTTGCCTCTCGGCCCCTTGCCGATGGTCCTTTTTCTCCGTGTTTGCTCAGGCAGACCTCCGTGAGGTCTGGCCATGCTGAGAGTTGGAAGTCAGTCCTTGGGCCTGCCCGCTGGGGCCCCCAGGGGCCCGAGGATGCACCTGCCTCTCGGGCCTCTTGCCGATGGTCTTTTTTCTTGGAGTCTGCGTGCCCCGGCAGCAGGCATGCAGGGGATGCTAAGCCAGTGTACACCCCCTGTGCAGGGTTGCCTGCCAGGGGATGACCCGGCTGTACTCTGATCGATTGGGCACTCTCGGTCCATTTAGGGATGGACTGCTTGGCCAGCCTCGGCTGTTGTTTCAAGCAAAGAGCTTCCACCCTGCATGGACTGTCTGACTCTAGGGAGGGCCTGCCGCATGGCGGTTAGGTCGTTCACCCTACCCAGAAGAGCGAAGGCTGAGCGGCCCTGGCAGCTCGTGGCCCCCAGTGGTCTGACCCGAGCGGAAGGGGCAGGTGGTGGCAGGCCCTCGGATGCTGCCTGGCTAGAAGGTCTGTGGGCCCTGTGTGCCACGCTGTCACCCCTCTCGGCCCAGCACAGTTCCACAAAAGCTTGGAACGACTGTTCCGAGAAGTGCTGCTGCCGCCAGGCTCCGGCACCCCTGCGTCTCTCTCACGCTGCGCTTCGGCCTGCATTTCCCTCCCGGGGGAGATGGCTGGGCCTGCCGGTGCCCATGTGACCGGCGCACCTCTCCACACCCCTCCAGTGAGCCCTCCTGCCCAGGTGGGTGGGCTCCTTCCCCTAACAGGCTTCCGAGAGATGGAGGTTGCACGAAGGTCGCCGGTCGGGGAGATGGGCACGCGGCTCCCAACCCGTTGTCAGGTGCAGCTACCTGGTTGATCCTGCCAGTAGCATATGCTTGTCTCAAAAATTAAGCCATGCACGTGTAAGTAGACTTGGCCGGTACAGTGAAACTGTGAATGGCTCATTAAATCAGTTATGGTTCCTTTGATCGCTCCATCTGTTACTTGGATAACAGTGGTAACTGCTTTGGTGACTCTAGATAACCTCAGGCCGATTAGAATGAGTACACTTTAACTCCTTTAACGAGGATCCATAAGAGGGTGAGTCTGGTGGCAGCAGCTGCGGTAATTCCAGCTCCAATAGCGTATATTAAAGTTGCTGCAGTGAAAAAGCTCGAAACGTTTACTTTAAAAAAATTAGAGTGTTCAAAGCAGGCTGGTCGCCTGAATACTTCAGCTAGGAATAATGGAATAGGACTCTGGTTCTATTTTGTTGGTTTTCGGAACTGGGGCCATGATTAAGAGGGACGGCCGGGGGCATTCGTATTGTGCCGCTAGAGGTGAAATTCTTGGACCGGCGCAAGACGAACCAAAGCGAAAGCATTTGCCAAGAATGTTTTCATTAATCAAGAACGAAAGTCGGAGGTTCGAAAACGATCAGATACCGTCGTAGTTCCAACCATAAACGATGCCTACTAGCGATCCGGCGGCGTTATCCCCATGACCCACCGAGCAGCTTCCGGGAATCCAAAGTCTTTGGGTTCCGTGGGGAGTAATGTTGCAAAGCTGAAACTTAAAGGAATTGACGGAAGGGCACCACCAGGAGTGGAGCCTGTGGCTTAATTTGACTAAACACGGGAAACCTCACCCGGCCCGGCCGTTCTTAGTTGGTGGAGCGATTTGTCTGGTTACTTCCGATAACGAACGAGACTCCTCTATGCTAACTAGTTACGCGACCCCCAGTGGTCGGTATCCAACTTCTTAGAGGGACAAGTGGCATTCAGCCACACGAGATTGAGCAATGACAGGTCTGTGATGCCCTTAGATGTCCGGGGCTCACCCGGCTCAGTACGAGAGAAACCGCAGGTTCAGACATTTGGTGTATGTGCTTGGCTGAGGAGCCAATGGGGCGAAGCTACCATCTGTGGGATTATGACTGAACGCCTCTAAGTCAGAATCCCCCCTAAACCGTATCGATACTGCAGTGCCGTGGAGCCTCGGTTGGCCTGGGATAGCCGGCCTCTCTTGGGGGGCCGGTGCATAGAGCCGCTCGCTTGGGGACCGGAGTGCGGACGGAAGGGGGCTGCCTCCATCACCCTTAGTGCACTGCATATTCGTGGGACACCCGATGCAAAATCATTCGTATATGACCTGATTCTGGGTCAGGGTTTCGTAAGTAGCAGAGCAGCTACCTCGCTGCGATCTATTGAAAGTCATCCTCTGAGCCAAGCTTTTGTCTCTCTGTGCATGGGGGCCCGCGGACGCCTCCCTCCACCACATCCAGGGGTTGGTCCCTCTGCCGCCTGGCCAGCGGGAGGGACGCAGATGGGGTAACACGGGTCCATGGGAGGCTGTCTCCACAATGTGCCCTTCGGCACAGGGGCCTCCCCCTCCTGTCCCTGCCCCACCGGGATGCGGGGATGGGGGCCACCATCCCTTGTGGGTCAGCAGGGTGACCAGATGGCCTACTGCTCACGGGCAGGGAGGGGAGGAGCAGCCACCCGGGGGAAGGAAGCTCCAGAGCTTCTGCCTTGGTGCGCCTGGACCCCCTTTCCAGACTGCAAGGGCGACTGGGTACGACAGCCTCCCAGGCCATCTCGGCGCTGGGTCGTCCCGGGCCATCTGGTTGCCTGGCTGTGTGACCAGATTGCCCTGCGGGCTCCATGAACCGCCCCCCCATCCTGCAACGCATCAGAGGGTCCGGGCGCTGGGGACGGGGCTCCACCGTGGCCCAGGGAGGCTCTCCCCGGCCTGGCTAGGGTTCGGTAGCTGGGAAAAGGCCTGGGGCTTGACCTCCGTCCTGCCGGCACCGGGGTGCGTGAGTCCCCCATCCTCCAAGCCATCAGAGTGTCCGGGCGCTGGGGACGGGGCTCCACCGGGGCCCAGGGAGGCTCTCCCCAGCCTGGCTAGAGTTCAGAAGCTGGTACCGGGCCCGGGGCTTGAGCTTCGTCCGGCCGGCCCCGGGGTGCGTGAGCCCCCGTCCTTTAAGCCATCATAGGGCCCGGGCGCTGGGGACGGGGCTCCACCGGGGCCCAGGGAGGCTCTCCCAGGCCTGGCTAGGGTTCGGAAGCTGGGACCGGGCCCGGGGCTTGAGCTCCGTCTGTCCGGCCCCGGGGTGCGTGAGCCCCCCCCATCCTGCAACCCATCAGAGGGTCCGGGTGCTGGGGACGGGTCTCCATTGGGCAGGCGGGAGCCCTCCAGCGGAGGCTCGGGCAGGCAGATTGGCGTCATTTCGGTCCCGGCCATCTGGTCACCCCCTCTCGCCTCGGCCATCTGGTCGCCCTCAATGCTTTCCTATGACGCAACCAGATGGCCGGGCTTCCCTGGAAGTTCCGATGAGGTGCCATTCGCCTCCTGGATCCCAGGCAGGGCTCCAGGAGGTCAGGCATGTTTGCGCCCTGGGTCCCCTCTGTCACCTCGAGAGCATGGATTACAAGAAAGGGGGGTAATTTTCCTCCGGTTTACTAGGGGCAAGGAGGTGTTGCCCGGACACCCTCCTGGGGCTGGTGGTTCCCTGCCGGGGACCAGATGGGCTGTGTTCCTGGGCAACACCTCCCAGACGTCTAGGGCTCCCTCCTCCGTCCTGCAGCGTGGCAAAGTACCCGGGACGGGCTCCATGGGTCCCGGGCCCTGCAACCCCGGAGCCCCGGAGCCCCGCAGCCCCGCAGCTCCAGGGCCCTGCAGCCCCAGAGCCCTGCAGCGCCCCCGAGCGCTGCAGCCCCGGAGCGCTGCATCCCCGGAGCCCCAGAGCCCTGCAGTCCCTGGAGCCCTGCAGCCCCGGAGCCCCTGAGACCCGCAGCCCTACAGCCCTGGAACATGGGCAAGCGGGAGCCGTTCCACGAAGGCCTCGGGATGGGCAGATGGGAAGTCCTTTTGGTCCCAGCCATCTGGTCGCCCCTCTCCCCTTGTCCATCTGGTCGCCCACAATGCTTTTGTATGGGGTGACCAGATGGCAGGACTTCCCTGGAAGTCCCGATGAGGTGCCATTCGCCTCCCGGATCCCAGCCAGGGCTCCGGGAGGTCAGGCACGTTCGCACCTAGGGTTCCCTGAGCCTCGCGGTGTGCACTTGTTCCCAGAAAGAGGGGTAGCCTTCCTCCGGATTACTAGGGAGAAGGTACTCTGGGACCCCTCTCGGCCTAGCGGTCCTCAGCTGGCAGCTGGACGGGCCAGGATGCCGTCCAGCCCCGGGTCCGTCCCTGGGTCTGCCGCGTGGCAGGATGCCCTGGATAGGGTCTGGGAGGGCCCGGGCCTGGGGTCCCCGTCCCCCCAGCCTGCCCCACTTCCCGGGACAGCGGGGGTTCCGTTGTGCCCGGAGAGCCTGGCTGGGTTCAGGATCTCCGGCCGGGGCTCCGTCCTAGGTCCTGCCGCGTGGCAGGGTGCCCGTGATGGGGTGCGGAGGGCCCGGGGAGGCTTCTCCTGCGCTTCTTTGCCTGGGAACCCCCTGCGGGGTCCAGGGGCCCTCCTGGGCCCCGGGTGGGGTGCTCCAGCCCAGGACCCTGTCCCCCGGCCTAGGGCCCTGTCCCCGTCCTGCCGCACTGCCAAAGGCCCGGGACGGGGTTCCGTGGTGCTCAGGGAGCCTCCCCGTGCTTGGCTGGGTTCAGGAGCTCCGTCCGGGGCCCCTGGGAGGGTGGCCTCCCCACCAGGGGGTCCGTCCTGGGTCCTGCCGCGTGGCAGGGTGCCTGGGACGGGGTCCGGAGGGCCTTGGGTAGGCTTCCCCTGCGCCTCTGGGCCTGGGAGCCCGGCTGGGTCCAAAAGGCCCTGCCGGGCCCCAGGTTGCATGCTCAGGCCCAGGGCCCTGTCCCCCCGGCCTGCCCCACTGCCAAAGGCCCAGGACGGGGGTTCCGTGGTGACTGGGGAGTCTCCCCTTGCTCGGCTGGCTTCAGGAGCCCAATCCAGGGCCCCTGAGGGCCCCAGGGAGGGTGGCCTCCCCACCCTGGGCTCCGTCCTGGGTCCTGCCACGCGGCAGGATGCCTGTGACGGGGTCCAGAGCGTCCAGGTGGCTTCCCTTTCGTGCCCGGCCATCTGGTCGCCCAGATCCCCTCGGCCATCTGGTTGCCCGGATCCCATCGGCCATCTGGTCGCCCGCAATGCTTTCCTATGGGTTGACCAGATGGCCGGACTTCCCTGGAAGTCCCGATGAGGTGCCATTCGCCTCCCGGATCCCAGCCAGGGCTCCAGGAGGTCGGGCACTTGTGCGCCTAGGGTCCCCGGAGCCTCGCTGTGCGCACTTGTTCCCAGAAAGAGGGGGTAGCCTTCCTCCGGATTACTAGGGACAAGGTACTCTGGGACCCCTCTCGGCCTAGCGGTCCTCAGCCGGCAGCTGGACAGGCCAGGATGCCGCCCCAGCCCCGGGTCCATCCCTGGGCCTGCAGCATGGCAGGAAGCCCTGGATGGGGTCTGAGAGGGCCTGGGAAGGCATCCCCTGCGCCTGCGGTCTCCCGGCTGGGGCCAGGGGCCTGGCAGGGCCCTGGGTCGGGTGCCCCGGCTCGGGGCCCCATCCCCCGGCCTGACAAAAGCCCAGAACGGAGCCCCACCCGGGGCTCCGTTCTGTGTCCTGCCGCATGGCAGGGTTCCTGGGACAGGGTCTGGAGGGCCCGGGGTAGGCTTCCCCTGCACCTCCAGGCCTGGGAGCCCCGGCTGGGTCCAGGGGCCCCACCGGGCCCCGGGTCGGATGCTCGGGCTTAGGGCCCTGTCCCGCCAGCCTGCTGCACTGCGAAAGGCCCGGGACCGGGGTTCCGTGGTGCCCGGGGAGCCTCTCTTTGCTCGGCTGGCTTCAGGGGCCCCTGGGAGGGTGGCCTCCCCACCCAGGGCTCCGTCCTGGGTCCAGCCGTGTGGCAGGGTGCCCGGGACGGTGCCCGGGATGGGGTCCAGAGGGTCCAGGCTTCCCTTTCGTGCCCGGCCATCTGGTCGCCCAGATCGCCTCGGCCATCTGGTCACCCGCAATGCTTTCCTATGGGGCGACCAGATGGCCGGACTTACCTGGAAGTCCCGATGAGGTGCCATTCACCTCCCGGATCCCAGCCAGGGCTCCAGGAGGTCAAGCACGTGTGCGCCTAGGGTCCCCTGAGCCTCGCGGTGCGCCCTTGTTCCCAGAAAGAGGGGTAGCCTTCCTCCGGAATACTAGGGTCAAGGTACTCTGGGACCCCTATCGGCCTAGCGGTCCTCAGCCGGCAGCTGGACGGGCCAGGATGCCGCCCCAGCCCAGGGTCCGTCCCTGGGCCTGCCGCGTGGCAGGAAGCCCTGGAATGGGTCTGAGAGGGCCTGGGTAGGCATCCCCTGCGCCTCCGGGCTCCCGGCTTGGGCCAGGGGCCTGGCCGGGCCCTGGGTCGGGTGCTCCAGCTCCGGGCCCCATCCCCTGGCCTGCCGTACTGCCGAAGCCCGGAACAGGGTTCCGTTGTGCCCAGGGAGCCTCCCCTTGCTTGGCTGGGTTCAGGAGATCCATCCAGGGGCCCCTTGGCCTGGGGAGGGTGGCCTCCCCATCCGGGGCAACGTCCTGGGTCCTGCCACGAAAGTAGGGTGCCTGTGACGGGGTCCGGAGGGCCCGGGGTAGGCTTCCCTTGCGCCTCGGGGCCTGGGATCCCCGGCTGGGTCCAAGGGCCCCACTGGGCCCCGGGTCGGGTGCTCGGGCCCTGGGCCCTGGGCCCTGTCCCCCAGGCCCACTGCACTGCCAAGGGCCCGCGTCGGGGTTCTGTTGCGCCCGGGCAGGCCTTCCCTGCTCATCAAGGTGTCCGGGGGCCCCGGATTGGAGGGCCTGTCGGGTCCTCCTGGCAGCTTCCATGGCTGGGGCCCAGCTGGGGCCTTGGGCCTCCTGTCCACCATGCCCTGGCGCCCGCTCACTCCTTGGTTGGGGCACAGGGTGTCAGTAAGCATGGGTGAATTTTGCGAATTCGGGATCCGCGAATTTGCGGATTTGAGAACTCGCAATTCGCAAAATTTGCGAATTCGTGTGTATTTGCGAATTTTCTGTTTTTGCCAGTTTGCGTTTCGACACATGCTTTTTGTCTTCTTCAGGACAAATTCAGCGAGATTCTCTAAACATGTGAAAAGGGAAATTTTCTGAAGTAAAAAGGTTTCAGGATGTAGAGATATGGACTTCATCTTATTTGCTTCTATGTGCGAAGTCGACACAAAACAATTCTTTTATTCACAAAGCATGTGTCGAAACGGGTCGACAGGAATCAGCTTTTACAATTAATTTCGGGAATCATCAATGTGTTAATATTTCCCTGATTACTGTATAATCTTTACATTGAAGATTTGTCCTTTTAAACAAACTTCCCCCTTTTTTTTTTAACTATGTGTATTATTGAATATGTTCACATCAATTTTTATAAATGCAATTACATTTCTCATGTTATCATATAATATTTTTCTTTGAGTCTTTTTCTCCTTATGCTGTGTTTACCTTTTTTTATACTTGTTTCTGCCAGTTAATTTGTTTTTTATTTTGCCTGGGCTTTTACCCTTGCACATGATTGCTTTACCTTGACCTACGAAATGTATCCCATTCAGGGGGTCCTTGTTGCTTTACCATAAGTTTACGTTCATATTGCAGGCACCTAAGCTGCTTTCGGGCCATAAAAGAATAGTTGAAATGTGTGCACATTCTTCGGCAGGTGGTCAGTAACTCGCACACTGGACTTTCTTCACTCAAGAATTTTTTAACAACCAGGTTTATTCAGTGCGCCAAACACGGCACTCTGAAATAGTTACCCTTATCCATGGCCTTAACTACATTGGCGCCATTATCCGTGGAAACATAACCAATCGTGCGTTTTCTTAGGGACAGCCATTGAAAGACCTTTGTGTTAAACTCACGCAAAATGTTTTCTCCTGTATGATTTTTCCTAATGGCAAACATGGCTAGTGTTGCATGTTTCCAAGCAGCTTTATAAACTTTTTCGGGGTCAACACCTGAGCTTACCTTTGCTTTAACCCCTGAAAAAGAGACCCAGTGTGCAGTGATGCACATGTAATCAATGGCTTGGCAACTGGTCCACATGTCTGTTGTCAGATGTATAGTGTGAACCGCACTCTTCTGCAAAGCTGCACCAATCACCTCTCGCACATCTTCATGTAGTGCTGGAACCGCAACTCTGGCAAAATAGATCCGGCTAGGAACCTTCCATTTAGGGCAGAGCGTTGCCACGAATTCAAGAAAACCCACCCCTTCCACAAAAGAAAAAGGGAGAAGGTCCAGCGCTAGCATTATAGCCAGCTTAGTGTTATACAGACGCATCATTGGGTGGTTGCGTTCAAATGGCGCATCTGAAAACAACATGCTTCTAATGGTGGGATGGACCATTTTACGGGATGATGATGACTTCTTCGACCCAGTTTCGCTCGGTGATGATGAACTTTTTCGCATTGGTGTCTCACTCTCTCCCACACTCTTAGTGTGGCTCATATATCTTGCAGGGGGTGGTCTGCTGACAGGGGTACTGGGTGTAAGTGAAGAAATGTTTGACGTTTCTTCCTCCTCGTCATCATCAGATGAAACATCAACGGATACAATTTGTTGACTTGCAATTCGGGCTGCCTTGATCTCCGTTAGGTGCGCATGCCATTTGAGAGTGTGCTGTCTCTCAAGATGACCTCTCTGGCCTCCGGTACCATAGTTGGTACCAAGCTTACCACGACTAACTCGAAGCTTACAAATGGTACAAATGGCTATGTTTTCCCTTGTTGGGCTAACACTAAAGAAGTCCCAAACTGTGGACTTCAAATGTCTGTGGGGGGGCGGAGGAGGCGATACTGGGAATGCTAATGCCAGATGAAGTGGAGGATGTGTGTTGCCGAAATTTACTACGTTGTGCACTTACAGCACCACTAATTGAGGAAATGGAGGTCGAGGTGGATGGAGGTCCCTTCTGGCGAGAAAATATGGTAGTGGTAGGTGGTGGTGTACTAGTTAACTGCATTGGTGGTGGTCCCATTGCCACGTCACCAACAACATGCTCAGCAGCATTTCGGGCTAGGGTAAAAATGTCTGTTTCGGGGACCTTCCTTTTACGTTTAACTACTTTTGTCAGATCATGGTGTGCTTCACTCTCAGACGGCCGTGGTGGTTCCCAATTTTCATCCATATCAACAGAAGGAAGGGGGCTTGAAGAAGATGTAGACACCATCCTTGATCTTTTCCTTGCTAGGGATCTGGAAGACAATGAATGATCAGGAGGAGTAGCTTCCTTAAATGATACCCTGGCTTGAATGTCGATTTCCTGATGTGCCCCTACTTCGGGAGGAACAACTATTGTGGGCACTTGTGCCGCTCCATGCACCTCTGCTTGCGCATCTTCTTGCGCTGCCTCTCCTTCCACATGTGCTTGGGCTTGTACTTGCACATGTGGTTGTTGTTGCAGCTGTGGTTGTTGAACACTCGTCAGATGAGTTACAACAACCTGTGTTGATTGAGGGATGCTGCTACTTTCTTGCGATGAGCCAACATCACTGGTCGATCGTGATTGAACAACTATACTGGCTGCCTCTGCAGCACTCAATGGCTTGGACTTAAGTTGGCGTGGTGGTGGTGGCACTGAGACCAATGGAGCAGGGGTGCTGCTCCCAGCTTGGTCCCCAGCAGACCCCGCTGCTGCTGCAGGCGTACTTTTTTTCCCAAAAAATGCGGCGGTCGGCACACCAGTCTCCATGGTAAGTGGCGCCACTTGCTTCTTCTGCTCCTTACTGGAAACTTTCTTGCTAGAGGAGCTACGGGCAACTTTTTTTGGGGCCATCTTCTTCAGATGTCAGAACAGCAGGCCGCAGTTGCACAAGTTGCAGAGTTTTCCGTGGCCACACGTGACGTTGTGCTGCACACACCGCAGCAGGACTTGTTCCTGGCATTGATGAGGAACGATGAGGCTGGTGATTCGTCTTTCTGCACCTAAAAGCAAACAAAGCCAGAGGAACATCAGTTAAATAATTGTTGCATATGTAGCGCTTCAATTAATAGTTTGCAAGTAAGCATTTTTATTATACCCACCCCCCAAAATGGAAAGACCAATAAAATGCACCACTGACAGAGTACCCCTGGGCATAATGGATGAAAGCATGGCAGACTGGGTTCAGGCCTATGGCACAACAAAGCACACGGTTGGCTTCAAAATGGCCCCTAGACCCCCACAACATGGCCAGGCCCTGCCTGTACCAGTCCTCAAAATGGCCCCCACCCACATGGACAGGCCCCATCAACACCCCAAAACATCGAAAAACACACAAATATCACCACAATCCAATGTCATCCATGCCCTCCATGATGTTTACATTAAAGAGACCCCACAGAAAGACTCAGTCCATGCACCACTGAGTACCCCTGGGCAAAAGGCCCCAACAACAGCCCAAAAATCGAAAAACACACAAAAATCACAACAATCCAATGCCATCTATGCCCTCAATCATGTTCAAATTCAAAACACCCCACAGAAAGACTAGGCACATGCACCACTGAGTACCCCTGGGCATAATGGATGAAAGCATGGCAAACTGGGTGCAGGCCTATGGCACAACAAAGCACACTGCCTGGCTTCAAAATGGCCCCTAGACCCCCACCACATGGCCAGGCCCTGCCTGTACCAGTCCTCAAAATGGCCCCCACCCACATGGACAGGCCCCATCAACACCCCAAAAACATCATAAAACACACAAAAATCACCACAATCCAATGCCATCCATGCCCTCCATGATGTTTACATTAAAAAGACCCCACAGAAAGACTCAGTCCATGCACCACTGAATACCCCTGGGCAAAAGGCCCCAACAACAGCCCAAAAATCGAAAAACACACAAAAATCACAACAATCCAATGCCATCTATGCCCTCAATCATGTTCAAATTCAAAACACCCCACAGAAAGACTAGGCACATGCACCACAGAGTACCCCTGGGCATAATGGATGAAAGCATGGCAAACTGGGTGCAGGCCTATGGCACAACAAAGCACACTGCCTGGCTTCAAAATGGCCCCTAGACCCCCACCACATGGCCAGGCCCTGCCTGTACCAGTCCTCAAAATGGCCCCCACCCACATGGACAGGCCCCATCAACACCCCAAAAACATCATAAAACACACAAAAATCACCACAATCCAATGCCATCCATGCCCTCCATGATGTTTACATTAAAAAGACCCCACAGAAAGACTCAGTCCATGCACCACTGAATACCCCTGGGCAAAAGGCCCCAACAACAGCCCAAAAATCGAAAAACACGCAATAATCACCACAATCCAATGCCAATTATGCCCTCAATCATGTTCAAATTCAAGACACCCCACAGAAAGACTAGGCCCATGCACCACTGAGTACCCCTGAGAATAATGGATGAAATCATGGTAGACTGGGTGCAGGCCTATGGCACAACAAAGCACAATGCCTGGCTTCAAAATGGCCCCTAGACCCCCACCACATGGCCAGACCCTGCCTGTACCAGTCCTCAAAATGGCCCCAACCCACATGGACAGGCCCCATCAACACCCCAAAAACATTGAAAAACGCACAAAAATCACCACAATCCAATGCCATCCATGTCCTCCATGATGTTTACATTAAAGAGACCCCACAGAAAGACTCAGTCCATGCACCACTGAGTACCCCTGGGCAAAATGCCCCAACAACAGCCCAAAAATCGAAAAACACACAAAAATCACAACAATCCAATGCCATCTATGCCCTCAATCATGTTCAAATTCAAAACACCCCACAGAAAGACTAGGCACATGCACCACTGAGTACCCCTGGGCATAATGGATGAAAGCATGGCAAACTGGGTGCAGGCCTATGGCACAACAAAGCACACTGCCTGGCTTCAAAATGGCCCCTAGACCCCCACCACATGGCCAGGCCCTGCCTGTACCAGTCCTCAAAATGGCCCCCACCCACATGGACAGGCCCCATCAACACCCCAAAAAATCGAAAAACACACAAAAATCACCACAATCCAATGTCATCTATGCCCTCTATGATGTTTACATTAAAGAGACCCCACAGAAAGACTCAGTCCATGCACCACTGAGTACCCCTGGGCAAAAGGCCCCAACACCCAAAAACACACAAAAAATCACCACAATCCAATGCCATCCATGCCCTAAATGATGTTGAAATTCAACAAAACAGTTGTATCATGCACCCATAACTAACCCTGTTCCTACTGGATACTAAGGCTACCCACAATATATTTTATTTTATGTTCTGAAAAAGTTTCACAATTGTAGTTGCAGCAACTGTAATGCCCCAAATAAACAACATCAACTTACTTGTGAAATTTCTAATCCAAAAGTGATCCAAAGAAAGTCAAAAAGGCCTCAAATCCAAATATCCAGCAGCATCCACAAAAAGTCATCCTTCCAGGTCAAGATCCAAATCAAAGTGACCAGGACATGAACAAAGCACAGGGAGGAGCCTGCTGGACAGGAACAGGAAGTTGGAGACTGTGGGGCACTTCCTTCCTCCTATCCCCCCCCAAAATGAACTCCTTGCAAAAAAAGTGCAAGCAAATGTCAACCTGAGGAGTTATTCTGATAAAAATCATCATTTTCAGAAGGTTTATGCTGCCTGCTGGTGGATTTCTTGTGCAGAATTGCAAATTTTGCAATTTCGTGAGTGCGAGATTGTTGTTGCCCGCCGCTTCTAAGTGTTCGCAATTGTTTACTCCCGCGATGGGTGATCACGAGCCTTTATGACGTGCTCGCGTTGACAAACTCTTGCTGTGCAAGGTGGCGGGCGCAATGACGTAATCACGGTCGACAAACTCCCGCGGGATCACGCAGCAAGATCCAAAATGGTGCAGCACACGCAAACATGGAGAAAAACATCTCTTCAAACGCTGAATGACGGTAAGTGAACGCGGCGCGCCGCAATATTGTATTTGTCAAGCGTGACCAAGCAAAAAAATCTGCTGCGTGCTAATTTGCAAATTTTCGGCCAATTCGCGAGAATTTGCGGATCGCGAATTTGCTGAAAATCTGCAAATTCCGCAAGCGGAACTGATTTTACGCCCATGCTTAGTGTCCAGACAGCTTCCCTTTCGTGCCCGGCCATCTGGTCTTCCAGATCCCCTCGGCCATCTGGTCGCCCGGATCCCCTCGGCCATCTGGTCGCCAGCAATGCTTTCCTATGGGGCGACCAGATGGCCAGACTTCCCTGGAAGTCCCGATGAGGTGCCATTTGCCTCGGGGATCCCAGCGAGGGCTCCAGGCGGTCGGGTACTTGGCCGCCTTAGGTCCCCTCTGTCACCTCGTCTGCACGGATTACAAGAAAGGGGGGTAATTTTCCTCCGGATTACTAGGGAGAGGGTCAGTCAGACCTCCGTGAGGTCTGGCGATTCTGAATCAGGGGAAGGCAGGACCTGGGCCCGCCCGCCGGGGCCCCCAAAGGGCCCGGGGACGCTCCTGCCTCTCAGCCCCTTGCCGATGGTCGTTTTTCTCCGAGTTTGCTCAGGCTGACCTCTGTGAGGTCCGGCCATGCTGAAAGGGGGAAGGCAGTCCTGGGGCCCACCCACTGGGGCCCCCAGGGGCCCCCAGGGGCCCGGGCACACTCCTGCCTCTCAGTCCCTTGCCGATGGTCATTTTTCTCCGAGTTTTCTCAGGCAGTTCTCCGTGAGGTCTGGTCATACTGAGAGGGGGAAGGAAGCCCCGGGGCCCGCCAGCCGGGGCCCCCAGGGGCCCGGGGACGCTCCTGCCTCTCAGCCCTTTGCTGATGGTCATTTTTCTCCGAGTTTTCTCAGGCAGTCCTCTGTGAGGTCTGGCCATGCTGAGAGGGGGAAGGCAGCCCCGAGCCCACCCTTCGTTGCCCTCAGGGGCCCGGGGATGCTCCTGCCTCTCAGCCCCTTGCTGATGGTCATTTTTCTCCGAGTTTTCTCAGGCAGTCCTCCGTGAGGTCTGGCCATTCTGAGAGGGGGAAGTCAGTCCTTGGGCCTGCCCGCTGGGGCCCCCAGGGGCCCGGGGATGCACCTGCCTCTCGGGTCTCTTGCCGATGGTCTTTTTTCTTGGAGTCTGCGTTCCCCGGCAGCAGGCATGCAGGGGATGCTAAGCCAGTATACACCCCCTGTGCAGGGTTGCCTGCCAGGGGATGCTCCGGCTGTACTCTGATCGATTGGGCACTCTCGGTCTATTTAGGGATGGACTGCTTGGCCAGCCTCGGCTGTTGTTTCAAGCAAAGAGCTTCCACCCTGCATGGACTGTCTGACTAGGGAGGGCCTGCCGCATGGCGGTTAGGTCGTTCACCCTACCCAGAAGAGCGAAGGCTGAGCGGCCCTGGCAGCTCGTGGCTCCCAGTGGTCTGACCTGAGCGGAAGGGGCAGGTGGTGCCAGGCCCTCGGATGCTGCCTGGCTGGCAGGTCTGTGGGCCCTGTGTGCCACGCTGTCACCCCTCTCGGCCCAGCACGTTTCCACAGAAGCTTGAAACAACTGTTCCGAGGGGTGCTGCTGCCGCCAGGCTCCGGCACCCCTGCATCTCTCTCACTCTGCACCTCGCCCTGCCTTTCCCTCCCGGGGGAGATGGCTGCGCCTGCCGGTGCCCATGTGACCGGAGCACCTCTCTACACCCCTCCAGTGAGCCCTCCTGCCCAGGTGGGTGGGCTCCTTCCCCTGACAGGCTTCCGAGAGATGGAGGTTGCACGAAGGTCGCCGGTCAGGGAGATGGGCACACGGCTCCCACCCCGTTGTCAGGTGCAGCTACCTGGTTGATCCTTCCAGTAGCATATGCTTGTCTCAAAGATTAAGCCATGCACGTGTAAGTAGACCCTGCCGGTACAGTGAAACTGCGAATGGCTAATTAAATCAGTTATGGTTCCTTTGATCGCTCCATCTGTTACTTGGATAACAGTGGTAACTGCTTTGGTGACTCTAGATAACCTCGGGCCGATTGAAATGAGTACACTTTAAATCCTTTAACGAGGATCCACAGGAGGGTGAGTCTGGTGCCAGCAGCCGTGGTAATTCCAGCTCCAATAGCGTATATTAAAGTTGCTGCATTTAAAAAGCTTGAAACGTTTACTTTAAAAAAATTAGGGTTCAAAGCAGGCCGGTCACCTGAATACTTCAGCTAGGAATAATGGAATAGGACTCCGGTTCTATTTTGTTGGTTTTTGGAACTGGGGCCATGATTAAGAGGGACAACCGGGGGCATTCGTATTGTGCCGCTAGAGCTGAAATTCTTGGACCGGCGCAAGACGAACCAAAGCGAAAGCATTTGCCAAGAATGTTTTCATTAATCAAGAACGAAAGTCGGAGGTTTGAAGACGATCAGATACCATCGGTAGTTCCGACCATAAACGATGCCTACTAGCGATCCGATGGAGTTATCCCCATGACCCGCCGAGCACCTTCCGGGAAACCAAAGTCTTTGGGTTCCGGGGGAAGTATGGTTGCAAAGCTGAAACTTAAAGGAATTGACGGAAGGGCACCACCAAGAGTGGAGCCTGTGGCTTAATTTGACTCAAGACAGGAAACCTCACCCGGCCCGGACATGGAAAGGATTGACAGATTGATAGCTCTTTCTCGATTTTGTGGGTGGTGGTGCATGGCCGTTCTTAGTTGGTGGAGCGATTTGTCTGGTTACTTCCGATAACGAACGAGACTCCTCCATGCTAACTAGTTACACGACACCCAGTGGTCGGTGTCCAACTTCTTAGAGGGACAAGTGGCGTTCAGCCACACGAGATCGAGCAATGACAGGTCTGTGATGCCCTTAGATGTCCGGGGCTCACCCGGCTCAGTACAAGAGGAACCGCAGGTTCAGACATTTGGTGTATGTGCTTGGCTGAGGAGCCAATGGGGCGAAGCTACCATCTGTGGGATTATGACTGAACGCCTCTAAGTCAGAATCCCCCCTAAACCGTATCGATACCGCAGTGCCATGGAGCCTTGGTTGGCCTGGGATAGCCGGCCTCTCTTGGGGGGCCGGTGCGTAGACCTGATCGCTTGGGGACCGGAGTGCGGACAGATGGGGGCCACCTCCATCACCCTTAGTGCACCACATATTCGTGGGACACCCGGTGCAAAATCATTCGTAGATGACCTGATTCTGGTTCAGGGTTTCGTAAGTAGCAGAGCAGCTACCTCGCTGCGATCTATTGAAAGTCATCCTCTGAGCCAAGCTTTTGTCTCTCCGTGCATGGGGGCCCGCGGACGCCTCCCTCCACCACATCCAGGGGTGGGTCCCTCTGCCGCCGGGCCGGCGGGAGGGACACGGAGGGGGTAACACGGGTCCGTGGGAGGCTGCCTCCACCACGTGCCCTTCGGCACGGGGGCCTCCCCCTCCTATCCCTTCCCCACCGGGGTGCAGGGATGGGGGCCACCATCCCTTGCGGGTCAGCAGGGTGACCAGATGGCCCACTGCTCCCGGGCAGGGAGGTGAGGAGCAGCCACCCGGGAGAAGGAAGCTCCAGAGCTTCTGCCTTGGTGCGCCTGGACCCCCTCGCCGGACTGCAAGGGCGACTGGGTACGACAGCCTCTCAGGCCATCTGGGTGCTGGGTCGTCCCTGGCCATCTGGTCGCCTGGCTGTGTGACCAGATGGCCCTGCAGGCAGGTTGACCAGATGGCCCTGCGGGCTGGGTGACCAGATGGCCCTGCGGGCTGGATGGCCAGATGGCCCTGCGGGCTGGGTGACCAGATGGCCCTGCGGGATGGCGGCCGGGCTAACTCCAACTTTTGTCCCTCCCCAGAGTTCTGTAAGCCTTATAGTCGAGAAAAATGGGCTCCCCGTGCAGGCAGTCTGGAGAGTGGACGTGGCCTGGGCTTAACCTTCCTTGGGTCCCACCAAGGGTCCGTGCGCTGGGGACGGGGCTTCCAGGGAGGCTCTCCCTGGCCTGGCTAGGGTTCGGAAGGTGGGACCGGGCCCAGGGCTTGAACTTCGTCCGTCCGGCCCCGGGGTGTGTGAACCCCCCCATCCTGCAAGCCATCAGAGGGTCCGGGTGCTGGGGACGGGGCTCCACCGGGGCCCGGGGAGGCTCTCCCCGGTCTGGCTAGGGTTTGGAAGGTGGGACCGGGCCCGGGGCTTGAGCTCCATCTGGCCGGGCCTGGGGTGCGTGAGCCCCCGTCCTGTAAGCCATCAGAGAGTCCGGGCGCTGGGGACGGGGCTTCACCGGGGCCCAGGGAGGCTCTCCCTGGCCTGGCTAGGGTTCGGTAGCTGGGACCGGGCCCGGGACTTGAGCTCCGTCCTGCCGGCACCGGGGTGGTGAGTCCCCCATCCTGCAAGCCATCAGAGTGTCCGGGCGCTGGGGACGGGGCTCCACCGGGGCCCAGGGAGGCTCTCCCCAGCCTGGCTAGGGTTCAGAAGCTGGGACCGGGCCCGAGGCTTGAGCTTCGTCCGGCCGTCCCTGGGGTGCATGAGCCCCCCATCCTTCAAGCCATCAGAGGGCCCGGGCGCTGGGGACGGGGCTCCACCGGGGCCCAGGGAGGCTCTCCCAGGCCTGGCTAGGGTTCGGAAGCTGGGACCAGGCCCAGGGCTTGAGCTCCGACCGTCCGGCCCTGGGGTGCGTGAGCCCCCCCCGTCCTGCAAGTCATCAAAGGATCCGGGTGCTGGGGACAGGGGTCCATTGGGCAGGTGGGAGCCCTCCAGCGGAGGCTCGGGGCAGGCAGATTGGCGTCATTTCGGTCCGGCCATCTGGTCGCCCCCCTCTCGCCTCGGCCATCTGGTCGCCCCCAATGCTTTCCTATGGCGCAACCAGATGGCCAGGCTTCCCTGGAAGTCCCGATTAGGTGCCATTCGCCTCCTGGATCCAAGGTAGGGCTCCAGGAAGTCGGGCACGTTTGCGCCCTGGGTCCTCTCTGTCACCTCGAGTGCACAGATTACAAGAAAGGAGGGCAATTTTCCTCCGGTTTACTAGGGGCAAGGGTATGCCCGGACACCCTCCTGGGGCTGGTGGTTCCCTGCTGGGGTCCAGATGGGCTGTGTTCCCGGGCAACACCTCCCAGGTGTCTGGGGCTCCCTCCTCCGGCCCGCAGCGTGGCAAAGTACCCGGGACGGGCTCCATGGGTCCTGGGCCCTGCAACCCTGGAGCCCCGGAGCCCCTCAGCTCCGGGGCCCTGCAGCCCCAGAGCCCTGCAGCCCCGGAGCACTGCAGCCCCGGAGCGCTGCAGCCCCGGAGCCCCGGAGCCCTGCAGTCCCTGGAGCCCTGCAGCCCCGGAGACCCGAAGCCCTGCAGCCCTGAAACGTGGACAAGCAGGAGCCCTACCACGAAGGACTCAGGATGGGCAGATGGGGAGTCCTTTCGGTCCCAGCCATCTGGTCGCCCCTCTCACCTCGGCCATCTGGTCGCCCACAATGCTTTCTTATGGAGCGACCAGATGGCACGACTTCCCTGGAAGTCCCGATGGGGTGCCATTCGCCTCCCGGATCCCAGCCAGGGCTTCGGGAGGTCGGACACGTTCGCACCTAGGGTCCCCTTTGCCTCGTGGTGTGCACTTGTTTGCAGAAAGAGGGGTAGCCTTCCTCCGGATTACTAGGGACAAGGTACTCTGGGACCCCTCTCGGCATAGCGGTCCTCAGCTGGCAGCTGGACGGTCCAGGATGCCGTCCAGCCCCGGGTCCGTCCCTGGGTCTGCCGCGTGGCAGGATGCCCTGGATAGGGTCTGGGAGGGCCCGGGCATGGGGTCCCCGTCCCCCCCGGCCTGCCCCACTTCCCGGGACTGTGGGGGTTCCGTTGTGCCCGGAGAGCGTGGCTGGGTTCAGGAGCTCCAGCTGTGGCTCCGTCCTGGGTCCTGCCGCGTGGCAGGGTGCCCGTGACGGGGTCTGGAGGGCCCGGGGAGGCTTCACCTGCGCTTCTGGGCCTGAAAACCCCGGCGGGGTCCAGGGGCCCCACTGGGCCCCGGGTGGGGTGCTCCAGCCCAGGGCCCTGTCCCCGGGCCTAGGGCCCTGTCCCCCGGCCTGCCACACTGCCAAAGGCCCGGGACAGGGTTCCGTGGTGCCCAGGGAGCCTCCCCGTGCTTGGCTGGGTTCAGGAGCTCCGTCCGGTGCCCCTGAGGGCCCCTGGGAGGGTGTCCTCCCCACCAGGGGGTCCGTCCTCGGTCCTGCCGCATGGCAGGGTGCCTGGGACGGGGTCCAGAGGGCCCGGGGTAGGCTTCCTCTGCGCCTCCGGGCCTGGGAGCCCCGGCTGGGTCCAGGGGCCCTGCCGGGCCCCGGGTTGCATGCTCGGGCCATGGGCCCTGTCCCTCCGGCCTGCCACACTGCCAAAGGCCCGGGACGGGGGTTCTGTGGTGCCAGGATAGCCTCCCCTTGCACGGCTGGCTTCAGGAGCCCAATCCGGGGCCCCTGAGGGCCCCGGGGAGGGTGGCCTCCCCACCCGGGGCTCCGTCCTGGGTCCTGCCGCGCGGCAGGATGCCTGGGACGGGGTCCGGAGCATCCAGGCGGCTTCCCTTTTGTGCCCGGCCATCTGGTCACCCAGATCCCCTCGGCCATCTGGTTGCCCGGATCCCATCGGCCATCTGGTCACCCGCAATGCTTTCCTATGGGGCGACCAGATGGCCGGACTTTGCTGGAAGTCCTGATGAGGTGCCATTCGCCTCCCAGATCCCAGCCAGGGCTCCAGGAGGTCCATGCACCACTGAGTACCCCTGGGCATAATGGATGAAAGCATGGCAAACTGGGTGCAGGCCTATGGCACAACAAAGCACACTGCCTGGCTTCAAAATGGCCCCTAGACCCCCACCACATGGCCAGGCCCTGCCTGTACCAGTCCTCAAAATGGCCCCCACCCACATGGACAGGCCCCATCAACACCCCAAAAAATCAAAAAACACACAAAAATCACCACAATCCAATGTCATCCATGCCCTCCATGATGTTTACATTAAAGAGACCCCACAGAAAGACTCAGTCCATGCACCACTGAGTACCCCTGGGCAAAAGGCCCCAACAACAGCCCAAAAATCGAAAAACACACAAAAATCACAACAATCCAATGCCATCCATGCCCTCAATCATGTTCAAATTCAAGACACCCCACAGAAAGACTAGGCCCATGCACCACTGAGTACCCCTGGGCATAATGGATGAAAGCATGGCAGACTGGGTGCAGGCCTATGGCACAACAAAGCACACTGCCTGGCTTCAAAATGGCCCGTAGACCCCCACCACATGGCCAGGCCCTGCCTCTACCAGTCCTGAAAATGGCCCCCACCCACATGGACAGGCCCCATCAACACCCCAAAAACATCGAAAAACGCACAAAAATCACCACAATCCAATGCCATCCATGCCCTCCATGATGTTTACATTAAAGAGACCCCAACAGAAAGACTCAGTCCATGCACCACTGAGTACCCCTGGGCAAAAGGCCCCAACAACAGCCCAAATATCGAAAAACACACAAAAATCACAACAATCCAATGCCATCCATGCCCTCAATTATGTTCAAATTCAAGACACCCCACAGAAAGACTAGGCCCATGCACCACTGAGTACCCCTGGGCATAATGGATGAAAGCATGACAGACTGAGTGCAGGCCTATGGCACAACAAAGCACACTGCCTGGTTCCAAAATGGCCCCTAGACCCCCACCACATGGCCAGGCCCTGCCTGTACCAGTCCTCAAAATGGCCCCCACCCACATGGACAGGCCCCATCAACACCCCAAAAACATCGAAAAACACACAAAAATCACCACAATCCAATGCCATCCATGCCCTCCATGATGTTTACATTAAAGAGACCCCACAGAAAGACTCAGTCCATGCACCACTGAGTTCCCCCGGGCAAAAGGCCCCAACAACAGCCCAAAAATCGAAAAACACGCAATAATCACCACAATCCAATGCCAATTATGCCCTCAATTATGTTCAAATTCAAGACACCCCACGGAAAGACTAGGCCCCTGCACCACTGAGTACCCCTGAGAATAATGGATGAAATCATGGCAGACTGGGTGCAGGCCTATGGCACAACAAAGCACAATGCCTGGCTTCAAAATGGCCCCTAGACCCCCACCACATGGCCAGGCCCTGCCTGTACCAGTCCTCAAAATGGCCCCAACCCACATGGACAGGCCCCATCAACACCCCAAAAAATCGAAAAAAACACAAAAATCACCACAATCCAATGTCATCTATGCCCTCCATGATGTTTACATTAAAGAGACCCCACAGAAAGACTCAGTCCATGCACCACTGAGTACCCCTGGGCAAAAGGCCCCAACACCCAAAAACACACAAAAATCACCACAATCCAATGCCATCCATGCCCTAAATGATGTTGAAATTCAACAAAACAGTTGTATCATGCACCCATAACTAGCCCTGTTCCTACTGGATACTAAGGCTACCCACAATATATTTTATTTTATGTTCTGAAAAAGTTTCACAATTGTAGTTGCAGCAACTGTAATGCCCCAAACAAACAACATCAACTTACTTGTGAAATTTCTAATCCAAAAGTGATCCAAAGAAAGTCAAAAAGGCCTCAAATCCAAATATCCAGCAGCATCCACAAAAAGTCATCCTTCCAGGTCAAGATCCAAATCAAAGTGACCAGGACATGAACAAAGCACAGGGAGGAGCCTGCTGGACAGGAACAGGAAGTTGGAGACTGTGGGGCACTTCTTTCCTCCTATCCCCCCCCAAAATGAACTCCTTGCAAAAAAAGTGCAGGCAAATGTCAACCTGAGGAGTTATTCTGATAAAAATCATCATTTTCAGAAGGTTTATGCTGCCTGCTGGTGGATTTCTTGTGCAGAATTGCAAATTTTGCAATTTCGTGAGTGCGAGATTGTTGTTGCCCGCCGCTTCTACGTGTTCGCAATTGTTTACTCCCGCGATGGGTGATCACGAGCCTTTATGACGTACTCGCGTTGACAAACTCTCGCTGTGCAAGGTGGCGGGCGCAATGACGTAATCGGGGTTGACAATCTCCCGCGGGATCACGCAGCAAGATCCAAAATGGTGCAGCACACGCAAATATGGAGAAAAACATCTCTTCAAACGCTGAATGACGGTAAGTGAACGTGGCGCGCCGCAATATTGTATTTGTCAAGCGCGACCAAGCAAAAAAATCTGCTGCGTGCGAATTTGCGAATTTTCGGCCAATTCGCGAGAATTTGCGGATCGCAAATTTGCTGAAAATCCGCAAATTCCGCAAGCGGAACTGATTTTACGCCCATGCTTAGTGTCCAGACAGCTTCCCTTTCGTGCCCGGCCATCTGGTCTCCCAGATCCCCTCGGCCATCTGGTCGCCCGGATCCCCTCGGCCATCTGGTCGCCAGCAATGCTTTCCTATGGGGCGACCAGATGGCCGGACTTTGCTGGAAGTCCTGATGAGGCGCCATTCGCCTCCCAGATCCCAGCCAGGGCTCCAGGAGGTCCATGCACCACTGAGTACCCCTGGGCATAATGGATGAAAGCATGGCAAACTGGGTGCAGGCCTATGGCACAACAAAGCACACTGCCTGGCTTCAAAATGGCCCCTAGACCCCCACCACATGGCCAGGCCCTGCCTGTACCAGTCCTCAAAATGGCCCCCACCCACATGGACAGGCCCGATCAACACCCCAAAAAATCGAAAAACACACAAAAATCACCACAATCCAATGCCATCCATGCCCTCCATGATGTTTACATTAAAAAGACCCCACAGAAAGACTCAGTCCATGCACCACTGAATACCCCTCGGCAAAAGGCCCCAACAACAGCCCAAAAATCGAAAAACACGCAATAATCACCACAATCCAAAGCCAATTATGCCCTCAATCATGTTCAAATTCAAGACACCCCACAGAAAGACTAGGCCCATGCACCACTGAGTACCCCTGAGAATAATGGATGAAATCATGGTAGACTGGGTGCAGGCCTATGGCACAACAAAGCACAATGCCTGGCTTCAAAATAGCCCCTAGACCCCCACCACATGGCCAGGCCCTGCCTGTACCAGTCCTCAAAATGGCCCCCACCCACATGGACAGGCCCCATCAACACCCCAAAAAATCAAAAAACACACAAAAATCACCACAATCCAATGTCATCCATGCCCTCCATGATGTTTACATTAAAGAGACCCCACAGAAAGACTCAGTCCATGCACCACTGAGTACCCCTGGGCAAAAGGCCCCAACAACAGCCCAAAAATCGAAAAACACACAAAAATCACAACAATCCAATGCCATCCATGCCCTCAATCGTGTTCAAATTCAAGACACCCCACAGAAAGACTAGGCCCTTGCACCACTGAGTACCCCTGGGCATAATGGATGAAAGCATGGCAGACTGGGTGCAGGCCTATGGCACAACAAGGCACACTGCCTGGCTTCAAAATGGCCCGTAGACCCCCACCACATGGCCAGGCCCTGCCTGTACCAGTCCTCAAAATGGCCCCCACCCACATGGACAGGCCCCATCAACACCCCAAAAACATCGAAAAACGCACAAAAATCACCACAATCCAATGCCATCCATGCCCTCCATGATGTTTACATTGAAGAGACCCCACAGAAAGACTCAGTCCATGCACCACTGAGTACCCCTGGGCAAAAGGCCCCAACAACAGCCCAAAAATCGAAAAACACACAAAAATCACAACAATCCAATGCCATCCATGCCCTCAATTATGTTCAAATTCAAGACACCCCACAGAAAGACTAGGCCGATGCACCACTGAGTACCCCTGGGCATAATGGATGAAAGCATGACAGACTGAGTGCAGGCCTATGGCACAACAAAGCACACTGCCTGGCTTCAAAATGGCCCCTAGACCCCCACCACATGGCCAGGCCCTGCCTGTACCAGTCCTCAAAATGGCCCCCACCCACATGGACAGGCCCCATCAACACCCCAAAAACATCGAAAAACACACCTAATCACCACAATCCAATGCCATCCATGCCCTCCATGATGTTTACATTAAAGAGACCCCACAGAAAGACTCAGTCCATGCACCACTGAGTTCCCCCGGGCAAAAGGCCCCAACAACAGCCCAAAAATCGAAAAACACACAATAATCACCACAATCCAATGACCATTATGCCCTCAGTCATGTTCAAATTCAAGACACCCCACGGAAAGACTAGGCCCCTGCACCACTGAGTATCCCTGAGAATAATGGATGAAATCATGGCAGACTGGGTGCAGGCCTATGGCAAAACAAAGCACAATGCCTGGCTTCAAAATGGCCCCTAGACCCCCACCACATGGCCAGGCCCTGCCTGTACCAGTCCTCAAAATGGCCCCAACCCACATGGACAGGCCCCATCAACACCCCAAAAAATCGAAAAACACACAAAAATCACCACAATCCAATGTCATCTATGCCCTCCATGATGTTTACATTAAAGAGACCCCACAGAAAGACTCAGTCCATGCACCACTGAGTACCCCTGGGCAAAAGGTCCTAACACCCAAAAACACACAAAAATCACCACAATCCAATGCCATCCATGCCCTAAATGATGTTGAAATTCAACAAAACAGTTGTATCATGCACCCATAACTAACCCTGTTCCTAGTGGATACTAAGGCTACCCACAATATATTTTATTTTATGTTCTGAAAAAGTTTCACAATTGTAGTTGCAGCAACTGTAATGCCCCAAACAAACAACATCAACTTACTTGAGAAATTTCTAATGCAAAAGTGATCCAAAGAAAGTCAAAAAGGCCTCAAATCCAAATATCCAGCAGCATCCACAAAAAGTCATCCTTCCAGGTCAAGATCCAAATCTAAGTGACCAGGACATGAACAAAGCACAGGGAGAAGCCTGCTGGACAGGAACAGGAAGTTGGAGACTGTGGGGCACTTCCTTCCTCCTATCCCCCCCCAAAATGAACTCCTTGCAAAAAAAGTGCAGGCAAATGTCAACCTGAGGAGTTATTCTGATAAAAATCATCATTTTCAGAAGGTTTATGCTGCCTGCTGGTGGATTTCTTGTGCAGAATTGCAAATTTTGCAATTTCGTGAGTGCGAGATTGTTGTTGCCCGCCGCTTCTACGTGTTCGCAATTGTTTACTCCCGCGATGGGTGATCACGAGCCTTTATGACGTACTCGCGTTGACAAACTCTCGCTGTGCAAGGTGGCGGGCGCAATGACGTAATCGCGGTCGACAATCTCCCGCGGGATCACGCAGCAAGATCCAAAATGGTGCAGCACACGCAAATATGGAGAAAAACATCTCTCCAAACGCTGAATGACGGTAAGTGAACGTGGCGCGCCGCAATATTGTATTTGTCAAGCGCGACCAAGCAAAAAAATCTGCTGCGTGCGAATTTGCGAATTTTCGGCCAATTCGCGAGAATTTGCGGATCGCGAATTTGCTGAAAATCCGCAAATTCCGCAAGCGGAACTGATTTTACGCCCATGCTTAGTGTCCAGACAGCTTCCCTTTCGTGCCCGGCCATCTGGTCTCCCAGATCCCCTCGGCCATCTGGTCGCCCGGATCCCCTCGGCCATCTGGTCGCCAGCAATGCTTTCCTATGGAGCGACCAGATGGCCGGACTTTGCTGGAAGTCCTGATGAGGCGCCATTCGCCTCCCAGATCCCAGCCAGGGCTCCAGGAGATCCATGCACCACTGAGTACCCCTGGGCATAATGGATGAAAGCATGGCAAACTGGGTGCAGGCCTATGGCACAACAAAGCACACTGCCTGGCTTCAAAATGGCCCCTAGACCCCCACCACATGGCCAGGCCCTGCCTGTACCAGTCCTCAAAATGGCCCCCACCCACATGGACAGGCCCGATCAACACCCAAAAAAATCGAAAAACACACAAAAATCACCACAATCCAATGCCATCCATGCCCTCCATGATGTTTACATTAAAAAGACCCCACAGAAAGACTCAGTCCATGCACCACTGAATACCCCTCGGCAAAAGGCCCCAACAACAGCCCAAAAATCGAAAAACACGCAATAATCACCACAATCCAAAGCCAATTATGCCCTCAATCATGTTCAAATTCAAGACACCCCACAGAAAGACTAGGCCCATGCACCACTGAGTACCCCTGAGAATAATGGATGAAATCATGGTAGACTGGGTGCAGGCCTATGGCACAACAAAGCACAATGCCTGGCTTCAAAATAGCCCCTAGACCCCCACCACATGGCCAGGCCCTGCCTGTACCAGTCCTCAAAATGGCCCCCACCCACATGGACAGGCCCCATCAACACCCCAAAAAATCAAAAAACACACAAAAATCACCACAATCCAATGTCATCCATGCCCTCCATGATGTTTACATTAAAGAGACCCCACAGAAAGACTCAGTCCATGCACCACTGAGTACCCCTGGGCAAAAGGCCCCAACAACAGCCCAAAAATCGAAAAACACACAAAAATCACAACAATCCAATGCCATCCATGCCCTCAATCGTGTTCAAATTCAAGACACCCCACAGAAAGACTAGGCCCTTGCACCACTGAGTACCCCTGGGCATAATGGATGAAAGCATGGCAGACTGGGTGCAGGCCTATGGCACAACAAGGCACACTGCCTGGCTTCAAAATGGCCCGTAGACCCCCACCACATGGCCAGGCCCTGCCTGTACCAGTCCTCAAAATGGCCCCCACCCACATGGACAGGCCCCATCAACACCCCAAAAACATCGAAAAACGCACAAAAATCACCACAATCCAATGCCATCCATGCCCTCCATGATGTTTACATTGAAGAGACCCCACAGAAAGACTCAGTCCATGCACCACTGAGTACCCCTGGGCAAAAGGCCCCAACAACAGCCCAAAAATCGAAAAACACACAAAAATCACAACAATCCAATGCCATCCATGCCCTCAATTATGTTCAAATTCAAGACACCCCACAGAAAGACTAGGCCGATGCACCACTGAGTACCCCTGGGCATAATGGATGAAAGCATGACAGACTGAGTGCAGGCCTATGGCACAACAAAGCACACTGCCTGGCTTCAAAATGGCCCCTAGACCCCCACCACATGGCCAGGCCCTGCCTGTACCAGTCCTCAAAATGGCCCCCACCCACATGGACAGGCCCCATCAACACCCCAAAAACATCGAAAAACACACAAAAATCACCACAATCCAATGCCATCCATGCCCTCCATGATGTTTACATTAAAGAGACCCCACAGAAAGACTCAGTCCATGCACCACTGAGTTCCCCCGGGCAAAAGGCCCCAACAACAGCCCAAAAATCGAAAAACACACAATAATCACCACAATCCAATGACCATTATGCCCTCAGTCATGTTCAAATTCAAGACACCCCACGGAAAGACTAGGCCCCTGCACCACTGAGTATCCCTGAGAATAATGGATGAAATCATGGCAGACTGGGTGCAGGCCTATGGCAAAACAAAGCACAATGCCTGGCTTCAAAATGGCCCCTAGACCCCCACCACATGGCCAGGCCCTGCCTGTACCAGTCCTCAAAATGGCCCCAACCCACATGGACAGGCCCCATCAACACCCCAAAAAATCGAAAAACACACAAAAATCACCACAATCCAATGTCATCTATGCCCTCCATGATGTTTACATTAAAGAGACCCCACAGAAAGACTCAGTCCATGCACCTCTGAGTACCCCTGGGCAAAAGGTCCTAACACCCAAAAACACACAAAAATCACCACAATCCAATGCCATCCATGCCCTAAATGATGTTGAAATTCAACAAAACAGTTGTATCATGCACCCATAACTAACCCTGTTCCTAGTGGATACTAAGGCTACCCACAATATATTTTATTTTATGTTCTGAAAAAGTTTCACAATTGTAGTTGCAGCAACTGTAATGCCCCAAACAAACAACATCAACTTACTTGAGAAATTTCTAATGCAAAAGTGATCCAAAGAAAGTCAAAAAGGCCTCAAATCCAAATATCCAGCAGCATCCACAAAAAGTCATCCTTCCAGGTCAAGATCCAAATCTAAGTGACCAGGACATGAACAAAGCACAGGGAGAAGCCTGCTGGACAGGAACAGGAAGTTGGAGACTGTGGGGCACTTCCTTCCTCCTATCCCCCCCCAAAATGAACTCCTTGCAAAAAAAGTGCAGGCAAATGTCAACCTGAGGAGTTATTCTGATAAAAATCATCATTTTCAGAAGGTTTATGCTGCCTGCTGGTGGATTTCTTGTGCAGAATTGCAAATTTTGCAATTTCGTGAGTGCGAGATTGTTGTTGCCCGCCGCTTCTACGTGTTCGCAATTGTTTACTCCCGCGATGGGTGATCACGAGCCTTTATGACGTACTCGCGTTGACAAACTCTCGCTGTGCAAGGTGGCGGGCGCAATGACGTAATCGCGGTCGACAATCTCCCGCGGGATCACGCAGCAAGATCCAAAATGGTGCAGCACACGCAAATATGGAGAAAAACATCTCTCCAAACGCTGAATGACGGTAAGTGAACGTGGCGCGCCGCAATATTGTATTTGTCAAGCGCGACCAAGCAAAAAAATCTGCTGCGTGCGAATTTGCGAATTTTCGGCCAATTCGCGAGAATTTGCGGATCGCGAATTTGCTGAAAATCCGCAAATTCCGCAAGCGGAACTGATTTTACGCCCATGCTTAGTGTCCAGACAGCTTCCCTTTCGTGCCCGGCCATCTGGTCTCCCAGATCCCCTCGGCCATCTGGTCGCCCGGATCCCCTCGGCCATCTGGTCGCCAGCAATGCTTTCCTATGGGTGCGACTAGATGGCCGGACCTTGCTGGAAGTCCTGATGAGGCGCCATTCACCTCCCGGATCCCACCCAGGGCTCCAGGAGGTCCATGCACCACTGAGTACCCCTGGGCATAATGGATGAAAGCATGGCAAACTGGGTGCAGGCCTATGGCACAACAAAGCACACTGCCTGGCTTCAAAATGGCCCCTAGACCCCCACCACATGGCCAGGCCCTGCCTGTACCAGTCCTCAAAATGGCCCCCACCCACATGGACAGGCCCCATCAACACCCCAAAAAATCGAAAAACACACAAAAATCACCACAATCCAATGCCATCCATGCCCTCCATGATGTTTACATTAAAAAGACCCCACAGAAAGACTCAGTCCATGCACCACTGAATAACCCTGGGCAAAAGGCCCCAACAACAGCCCAAAAATCGAAAAACACGCAATAATCACCACAATCCAATGCCAATTATGCCCTCAATCATGTTCAAATTCAAGATACCCCACAGAAAGACTAGGCCCATGCACCACTGAGTACCCCTGAGAATAATGGATGAAATCATGGTAGACTGGGTGCAGGCCTATGGCACAACAAAGCACAATGCCTGGCTTCAAAATGGCCCCTAGACCCCCACCACATGGCCAGGCCCTGCCTGTACCAGTCCTCAAAATGGCCCCCACCCACATGGACAGGCCCCATCAACACCCCAAAAAATCAAAAAACACACAAAAATCACCACAATCCAATGTCATCCATGCCCTCCATGATGTTTACATTAAAGAGACCCCACAGAAAGACTCAGTCCATGCACCACTGAGTACCCCTGGGCAAAAGGCCCCAACAACAGCCCAAAAATCGAAAAACACACAAAAATCACAACAATCCAATGCCATCCATGCCCTCAATCATGTTCAAATTCAAGACACCCCACAGAAAGACTAGGCCCTTGCACCACTGAGTACCCCTGGGCATAATGGATGAAAGCATGGCAGACTGGGTGCAGGCCTATGGCACAACAAAGCACACTGCCTGGCTTCAAAATGGCCCGTAGACCCCCACCACATGGCCAGGCCCTGCCTGTACCAGTCCTCAAAATGGCCCCCACCCACATGGACAGGCCCCATCAACACCCCAAAAACATCGAAAAACGCACAAAAATCACAACAATCCAATGCCATCCATGCCCTCCATGATGTTTACATTAAAGAGACCCCACAGAAAGACTCAGTCCATGCACCACAGAGTACCCCTGGGCATAATGGATGAAAGCATGGCAGACTGGGTGCAGGCCTATGGCACAACAAAGCACACTGCCTGGCTTCAAAATGGCCCGTAGACCCCCACCACATGGCCAGGCCCTGCCTGTACCAGTCCTCAAAATGGCCCCCACCCACATGGACAGGCCCCATCAACACCCCAAAAACATCGAAAAACACACAAAAATCACCACAATCCAATGCCATCCATGCCCTCAATCATGTTCAAATTCAAGACACACCATAGAAAGACTAGGCCCATGCACCACTGAGTACCCCTGGGCATAATGGATGAAAGCGTGGCAGACTAGGTGCAGGCCTATGGCACAACAAAGCACACTGCCTGGCTTCAAAATGGCCCCTAGACCCCCATCACATGGCCAGGCCCTGCCTGTAGCAGTCCTCAAAATGGCCCCCACCCACATGGACAGGCCCCATCAACACCCCAAAAACATCGAAAAACACACAAAAATCACCACAATCCAATGCCATCCATGCCCTCCATGATGTTTACATTAAAGAGACCCCACAGAAAGACTCAGTCCATGCACCACTGAGTTCCCCTGGGCAAAAGGCCCCAACAACAGCC